>NC_134583.1:115954330-116276830 GCF_037038515.1 Microtus pennsylvanicus | reverse complement strand
GTAGTCATTTTTCCTCATTGTACATGCATATAAAGCTAGTCTAGGCTGGATTAGGCCCATAGTTCCCCAGTGTGTTTTAGGATGTGTTTGAGTAGAAATACGCCATTACTGGGGGATAGTTCAGGGAACATCCCATTTCCACTGCTTAAAGCAATGTAGGTGGAGCCTGATGCAAGGGGGGGGGGGGCTCAAACTGCAAACAGGTTGCCAGAGGCACTGTTCTAAGAATGTGCCAGGTACATGTGGTGAGAATCTCAGGCTGCCAAATGCATTATGGGACAGGTGTGTGCATGTCCTAAACCACATTGATAAGCCCCCCTCCCTTGCTCGTCCTGCTGACCAGAGCATGTCATAAGCACCAAGTTATCCATCCCAACTTCCTCATTGGATTAAGCAGCAACACTCAAAGGCATAACTATTGTACACACCACACCACACACAGACACGCAGAACACACCAAAGCAAATCCCCAAACAAACTACAGCAACAATCCAGCAGGAAGCCAGGAACCCCAGGATCCCCAACCATCTCCCACCTTACATACCAAGGGAAAAGGTTCAGACTGTGAATATCTCCCACGTCTTGGGTTGAGGTTGGCTAATAAATCATCCATCCCAGAAAGGTTATGAATGGATTGTCTGTGACATTCTCCCACAGCGTTATTGACACCCATTTCATTGATGATAACAGCTGAGGTGAGAGAGGGAAGGAGTTTCTCTAGGAGACAAATTAGTAAATTGGAGATAACAGACTGGACCTCCAAAGCCTCCCAATTTTATACCAGATTGTCAGGGGCCAGCCTCGACAAGATTACCTTTCTTCCAGAGTGGAGGCGTGGGAATCTAGAAATATAGGAAGGAATACGAAGACGTGAACAAAAATAATAAAATGCAGAAACACATAGGATAGTATTGGGAAGGAATTTCAGTGAGTACTGGAAATTCGTTCCTGTTTAAATTCTAACAGCTGAATACACCCCTGATTTCAAAAGGTAGGAGTAGAACAGAAGGACTTCATTAACATAGAAATTGAAAGTCGTGGGGTACACTCACTGCTCCTGCCCTAGACTCTTGCCCTAGACCAAAAGCTTTGTCTGCAAATCACTCCCTGGGTGGAATCCCTAGTTATTTCCAGAAAGGGAACAAGAACCTTGTTGGTTCCTTAGACTTTTGTTTTAGGTAGGAACCAACTACTTCCCCATTTCAGGAGTGTGGTTTCTGGCAACTAGCCACACTTATTTACAGTAGCCTTAAGAGAGCAGAACTCTGATTTACAACTAGGTGGGATCTTTGCTTGAGTTAGAAGCATAATAATCTTGAACTAAAAACAAGTCCCCAGCTGGGCGGTGGTGGCGCATGCCTTTAATCCCAGCACTTGGGAGGCAGAGGCAGGCGGATCTCTGTGAGTTCGAGACCAGCCTGGTCTACAAGAGCTAGTTCCAGGACAGGCTCCAAAACCACTGAGAAACCCTGTCTCGAAAAAGCAAAAATAAATAAATAAATAAATAAATATATAAAAATAAAAAATAAAAACAAGTCCCCAAACTCTCTGACCTTTGGCTTCTTTGGGCCTCCACACAGATTTACAGTATCAAATGAGCTAATCCCTCCCAAGCCATCTCTGGTCACTCTGGGAAGACAAAGCGTACCTTATGCTGTCATTTGACTGATTTTTGTTTGTTTAGGCTCTTTTCCGCCCCAGAGACAAGGTTTTTCTGTGTAGCTCTGGCTGTCCGGGAACTCTGTAGACCAGGCTGGCCTTGAAATCATAGAGATGCCTGTCCTGCACCTCTTACCCAGTTTGTTTAGTTTTCTTCTTAAACACTAATTTACTGTGAATTATTGTGAACATATTGAAGATTCCAAATGATATCCATGTGCAGTTTAGCAAATGGCTCAAGGTAAGGTCTCTTCTAGTCACTTCTCAGGCTAAGCATCGAACCACAGCCGGGTGGTGGTGGCACACACCTTTAATCCCAGCACACAGAAGGCAGAGGCAGGCGAATTTCTGAGTTGGAGGCTAGCCTGGTCTACAGCGTGAGTTCCAGGACAGTCAGGGTACACACAGACACAGAAACCCTGTCTTCCAACCAACCAACCAACCAACCAACCAACCAACCAACCAACCAACCAACCAAAGAAAGAAACAAACAAAAGAATCAACTCATAAATATGGAGATCACCATGTGCTTCCCCCCCCCCCAACACCTCCCACCCCCTACTCTCAGCTAGGACATTTTAGGATGTCAATACAATGGGATGTTTGTGGACCACATTTGAAGGTGATCTTAGTCTAATAAGATGCAGCTCTGCCACCTGCGATTCCAATATTCGGGAGGTAGAGAGAAACGTCATTATTTGGACAGTCTGGGTGAGTTAAGGAGACCCTGCCTTGGGGAAGATGTGGGTGCTAGATCCCTTCCGAGGGCTTGCATGTGGGACTCCTCTACCTCCGGAGTACTGAGATTACAGGTGCATGCCACCACATATGGCAAACTGCACATCTCTTTATAGCCATTTAAATATTATAATTTTGCCTAACATACTTTCTCTTTCAAGACTATTCTTTATCTTTCCTTCTTTGTTTCATGGGTGGTTTTGTTTGTTTGTTTGTTTGTTTGTTTGGCAGTGTCTTGCCAGCTCTGGCAGGTCTGGAACTTTCTATGTAGTCCAGGCAGGCCTTGAATGAACAACTGTCTTCCTGTCTCAGGGGAGCTGGGATTACACCTGTACACTTTACACCACCAGTGACCGTTTTCAGATACCTAGCTCTTGCTCTGCAATTCCATCTTTCATCTTTAAAAATAACTTCCGCCGGGCGGTGGTGGCGCATGCCTTTAATCCCAGCACTCGGGAGGCAAAGGCAGGCCAATCTCTGTGAGTTCGAGACCAGCCTGGTCTACAAGAGCTAGTTCCAGGACAGGCTCCAAAACCCTGTCTCAAAAAACCAAAAAATAAAATAAAATAAAAATAATAAAAATAACTTCCTCTCGTGTTTTGTTTTGCTTTCCCTGGCTTTTCAGGGATCTCCCAGTGGTCTCTCACTAGGGCCCCAGCTTTCTATCTAATCGATTCTGTTTTGAAACCTCTGCCATATACTTCTCCTCTTAATGCCACCATTGACCCAATTCAAAGCCCGCTAATAACTTTTCCCCTACCTCATTGAGATGGACAGAGCTACAGGCATTTCTTATGCTCCTCCACCCCCAGCTGTACCTCCTACTCAGAGACCGTCTGGAGTTACACTGCAGGAGCTATCCACTGATCCTTCACTGTTATTATGGCTCCAGTATTGTTTGGAACGTGGGTATTGCAGATGTAGGAACCCTGGCCACAGGAGAGAGCTGCCTTGAGCTCAGAATGCAGATGCCGGGGTGTCTGTCAGTACACCCACCCTCGGAGAGCCCAGACACTGTGATTCCCAAACACAGCTTCAGTAAGATTGACCACCTCACAGAAATTCAAGTGTTTGGGAGCAGAATGAAAGCAGCAACATTTTCATTGAGATGGAAAACAAAATGAGGGAAATCTGAGAACAGCTAAGTGACAACCTAGGGCACCTTTGTAGATGGGGTACTGCCCCTGGTCATGCTTGGCTTCCTAGGCACTTTCAAATTGCTACTTGCCTTCAGTGAAGAGGGTGTTAGGCCAAGGTTGGTTAAGTTTTATCCTTGGCAACAGATCTTTTGAAAATAACTCCCAAATTAGAATTACTTACATTGTTATTGCTTTGAGACAGGGCCTCACGATGTTGCCCAGGCTGATCTTGAACTTCAGATCCTCCTGCCTCACGTGCCCTACTGCTTGGATCATTGGTATATACCTCCCTAACCACCTAGAATATTTTTTCTTCCCTGCTTATCTCCTGCCTGAATCTGAGGGTGGAAAGGGGCAACTATCCTAGAACCATGGGGAGTTTCAGAAGGTCATGGAACGTGCCAGGCTTTTTCTCTTGGACCACCAACCAGCTCTCAAATCATGCCATGGAGACTTCTTATTAGTTATAAATGCTCAACCTAGTTTAGGCTCCTTTCTGGATAGCTCTTTTAACTTAAATTAACCAGTTACTCTTACTTACCTTTTGCCTATGGGCTTCTTACCTTTCTTTCTGTATGTCCTACTTTTCTGCTGTAGAAGGTGACTGCTCTTTTGTTTCCCAGCTGCCTAGACCTAAATAATCACACATAAACTACATTAATTACAACACTGTTTGACCTATTAGCTCAGGCTTCTTATTAACTAACTCTTACATCTTAAATTAACCCATTTCTATTAATGTGTGTATTGCCATGAGGCCGTGGCTTACTGGGTTCTGTTCTGGCATCTTCCTCCTTCAGAAGCTACATGGCGTCTCTCTAATTCTGTCTATTCTCTTTCTATATCTCTTCCAGCCTAGCTATATTCTGCCCTGCTATAGACCCAAGCAGCCTCTTTATTAATCAATGGTAATAAAACATATTCATAGCATACAGAGGGGAATCCCACATCATTCATCTTCCCCCAGGCAGACACATCACTCTCTTTCTCCCTCATTCTCCTCCTTTCTCTTCTCTGCCTAGATTTCTCCTCCTGTGTATTCTTTCTGCTCGCCAGCCCCACCTATCCCTCCCCTGCATAGCTGTTGGCCATTCAACTTTTTATTAGACCAATCAAGTGCCTTAGGCAGGCAAGGTGAAACAAATGCAACACATATGTACACAATTACACAAATGCAACACAATCAAATGTAATACATCTTTACATAGTTAAAGTAATATTCCACAGCAATAGAACGAATGCTAACAGGAGCAAAAAGCCAATCAATGAGATAAGAGCCACAGATGTCTCTGCACGGAGCTACATACAGAAAGCTTAGTATCGCTGGATGATTGCCAGGCTGAGTCATGGGCTGGTGGGCAAACACCTCTGGGCTCTTGCTTTTTGCATTTCAAATTAATTAATGAATTGTTTTTATTTATTTTTTTGAGACTAGATTTCTCTGTGCTGCCCTGGCTGTACTGGAACTTACTCTGTAGACCAGGCTGGCCTCAAACTCAGAGATCCACCTGCCTCTACCTCACTAGTGCTTGGATTAAAGGCGTGTGCTACTACCACCCAGCAAGCTTCTTCTGTTTCTTCTTCTTCTTTCCTCTTCTTGCTCCTTTTTCTTCTGAGAATTCTTGTGTGTGTGTAGTGTATGTATGCACATGTGTTTGTGTGTGTGCACATGAACCAGGTGTATGTACCATATATCTAGAGGCCAGAGACTGATGTCAGTGTGGTCTGTTGCTCTCTACTTTATTTTTTTGAGACAGTGTCTCTTGATGGAACTGAAGCTCACAGATTCGGCTAGACTGTCTGACCATCGCTCTCTAGGGATTCTCTTGTCTCCATCTCCCCCGCACTGGGATTACAAGGTCAAACCATCACGCCTTGATTTCCGCATGGTTTCTGGGGATCCAAACTCAGGTACTTGTACATGCCCAGGAAGCCCTGTATCAATTGAGAAAACCCTTAGGCCTGGACTCTTGCATATTAAGAAATCCAGTGACTCACTAAGATAGACTATCTGGGGCCAGGCTTTGGGTGAGCACGTTTATCATGTCTCTGTTGCTTAGGATTTTCAGTGAGAAAGGGAACCGCAGCCCCAACTAATAGTGATGGTTCAGGACCAAGGATAGCGATCCACCAGCCCCACCGAGCATCTGCGCGTCTGCTAGCCTTAGTGGAGCTTCGTGACTTCCTGGAGGGGCAGGAATTTCCTCAAAAAAACCTTCCTGTGCAAGACCCTGGACAAAGCAAGGCCAGGTGACAAAGGAGCTGCCATTGTCGGCCACTCCTGGGTCTGGGTCGCCCCTTTCCATTTCAGAGCCATTAAACTGCCAAAGCCAGGTTCTTCCTTCGTCCCGGGCTCCTGGATTCGAGATACAAAACTTTCATCTTTATCACCCCCTTAATATAGCAAGAAATCTATAGCTCGTTCCTGTGAGAGAGGCACACTGAGAAAAAGGACAAAAAGCAGTTGCTGGTTTCAACATGCCACCATTGTCCAAAAAGTTACATAAGAGAGAAAGAAAAAAGGGGGTTCTAACCTTCAGCGGTTAAAAAGGATCAAGGGTTTTACAGCAAAGCTTCTCCCAGGGCTTCCAGATGTCAGCAGCCCCTGGAAAAAAAATCTAACAGACTGGGGATGGGGGTGGGGCTGTTCCAGTGCCTGCAGGAATTATCTGTCCACGGAATAAGAGTGAATATGGAAGGAAGGCTGGCAAAGTCTGGCCTGTGCCAGTCAGCACTCAGGGGTTGCTGTTTTTAACTCTGAGAGTCTAATCTCTTCCTCTGAGAGTACCACGTGTTGAGAATCATCAGCTCCTCCCCATGGGGAAGATGGCCAGGGGTGTGGTGCCCATGTGTGGCTCATCAGCTCCTCCCATGGGGAAGATGACCGGGGTGTGGTGCCCATGTGTGGAGCATCAGCTCCTCCCATGGTAAAGATGACCGGGGTGTGGTGCCCCTGTGTTTTGAAATGATAACATGCACTGTTCTCAACTCAGTAAGTCCAGGGTGGGGCCCAAGGTTCAGCAACTCTCACACGCCCAGGACTGCCAGGCTGTTTCTCTGTTTCTTTTCTCAGGCACCTACCTGGCTACTACATTTTCCTCTTATACGTAGAATCTGTGGGGAGAATTGAAAACTCTGGCAGGACTGAGGCTGGCTAGACCTGTCTGCTGTTAGGTTTCTTGTTTCCACTCTCTGGTCCAGACTGTTGAGCCAGCTCAGGAGGCTGCCATCCCAGCTCTCAGCCATCCCTGCCCTAATATTTCCTCCATTTCAGTCAGCCTTTCTTGCTTCTGATGATACAAGCCAGAAAGTCTAAATGACGTGGTCTCTGTGCCTCAGTTTCCCAAATGTCCTAGGGTTTCTACTGCTGTGATAAAACATCACACACACACACACAAACACACAAAAGTTGTGGGGGAAGAGTTTACTCATATTATAGCTTGCAATCCTTCATCCAGGAAAGTTGGAACAGGGACATCAGCCATCAGTTAAGGAAACATCCCATTGTTAAGTTGAGACCGGACACCCATAGACTTGTCCACAGGCCAATCTGGTGGGACATTGTCGTAGTTGAAGTTCCCCCTCCCCATATAGCTCTAGCTTGTGTTAAGCTGACATGAAACTGGCCAGCACACCAAGCTGTGCAAGAAAGTCCTCTTTGGACCAGGACCATGGAGAAACAAAACCTTTCCACTAAGAGACTAATTTTAAAACCTTTTCATTCTTTGATAATTTCATATATATATGCAATTTTTTTTATCATATCCACTCCCGTTTCTCCCAACACATCCCAGACCCTCCAACACACCCCTTCCTAACTTCAGCTCCTCCTCTCAGTACTCCTTTCTTTGTCTTTTATGATTCAGTGAGCCAGATTAGTGTTGCCAGAGTGCACGCGGGAGGAGGCCATCCCCAGGAGCACGGGCAACCTACCAGTCATCAGATCACAAAGACAAAACAACTCTACCTCAGCAGCCTTTAACTGCCACTGTTTCCTCAGCTATGGGTGTGGCCTCACCAGTCACCCAGCCCTGCTGGAAACTGACTGAGCTGCTTTGAGCTAACAAATGCCATGATTGAAAGATTTAAAACCCCGAGTGTTAACACCGCCGCCACTGAGGTAATAAGTCAGATCAGGCCGTGTTGGTAAGTCCAGGCTTAACCTGAGCAGAGCAAAGCAACTCCTGAGTGACCCTTGGGAAGGCAGGGGAGGAATCACCTGACAAAGAGGGCTACCAGTCTTATAAAGCCTGTAGGCGAAGTCTTGAGCAGCTCCAGGGAGGGGCTGGCTGACGAAGGGTGGGCTTTCTCAGGGGCGGGGTTTGGATTGAGAGGGGAGGGGCGGGAGCGGAGCGTGGAATGGGGCCCCTAGCTGCAATGATCTCGTTAACAGACAGTATTTCACAGCACTCTTCCCCATCCTCTGGCTCTTTTATCCCTACTTTCCCTCTTCCACGAAGTTCCCTGAGCCCCGAGGGGAGGTTGAACATAGATGGCCTACTCAGGAGTGAGCTCGCGAGCTCTTGTTCACAGCATGTTGACCATGAGTCCGCACTGCTACTCGGGGCAAGATGAAGTCTTTCTTCTGGTCAAGGCTGAGAGCAACACTAATCTGTGGGTATAAATAGAAATATTTAGAAGGCAGTCTCATAACACGACTATTTAGCAAAACAACAGTAGTAGATTACTGCCAGGGCCTTTGACCTCCCCGGACTGGGTTTTGACCAGGTTTACAGTACCACGCATGCTTTCCTTCCGGTGCAGCAGGCCTCAAAGCTAGTCAAAGTTGCTATGATAAAAGTCAGTACCGTGGCGTGCAGGGTCCAGCACAGAGCAAGACCTTTGATGTCCTGACACACCAGAGGCTTGCGCAGCGCCTTCCAGCATCGTGAAAGCTATCCAGCGCGGAGGGAGTTTCTCAGTCAGTTCCCAGCTGATTTCTCCATGTCTCCTAGCCGACATATGCGGTGTCTTCAACAGTAGGGTCCTAACATACGGTTATGGTGGGCAACCAAGAGACATGGCAGTAGCCTGTGTTATTTGAAGACCCTTGGGGCATCCCTAACTCCTAGGGAGATATTCCACGTATGGAATGGAGAATTTCGTTGCATAGCCCAAGAAAAGGAAATGACATTTTCCATCTGAGTCCATTCAAACTACTTTTTTTAAAAAAAAATGTATTTTTAAATTAGCTGACAAAGTAGTAGGTTTGTCTATACTGTGCCAGCATTAACAGCGACTTTATATCTAGTAGTGCTTGCTTTGTGAAGTGGCGTGCACCTGTGTTTGGAGTGATCCGTCTAGAATTGTAAAGTCCTCTTGATGGACTGAGTCTCTTACTGGTTATGGATTGAAGTCGATTTTGGTAGCTATCAAAACAGCAGAACCTGCTTGTTTTCTAGGTCCATTTGCTTCAAATACATTTTCCCAGTCTTTGACCACACAAAGGTGCCTGTCTTTTGTGGAAGGTGCATTGCTTGGAGGCAACAAACAGATAGTGTCTGCTTTTCCCCTTAAATCTAACCTATTCCTATGCATCTTTCTTTTCTTCCTTTCGTTCTTTCTTTGCTGTTTTTTGGGTTGTTGTTGTTGTTGTTTTTTGTAAGACAGGGTTTTCCTGTGTAGCTTTGGCTGTCCTGGAACTCGCTCTGTAGACCAGGCTGGCCTTGAACTCACAGAGTGAAGAGTGAGCGCTGGGATGAAAGGCATGCACCACCACTACCTGTCCTATTCGTCTTTCCCCTAGGGGAATTATCACTAATCACTAATGAATTGATACCATTAATATCTAGAGTTGCTACTGAAAGGTATTGATTCCAGATAGTGTGACAATTGTTATTTTGCAAGCATTTGTTTTTCCTGTCTCTCTCTTGCTTAGCTATTATCCTAGTACATTTATTCTTTCCCACGGCCTCATCGATGAATTTGTTTTTCCCTTCAGCCTGAAGGATTCCTCCACAGCTCTTCTCTAGGCAATCCTCTAACCAATTTTCAGGATGGAAACTTTTCACCTTTGCTTCAGCTGTGACAGAGCTCTGCTGGGACAGGGGTCCAGGGCAACAGTTGTCACCTCTCAGAATTTGAAATCCACCATTCCAAGCCGTCCTGGCTTTTCAAGCTTCGTTTGACAAATCTGTTTCTCTGGTGGCCTGCCTTTCATGCAACTCAGTGTTTCTGTCTTAACTCCGTCAGCACGCTATCGTATTCTGTTTATTTAGGGTTTTCATTTAATTTAGGGTTTTAATATGAGGAGAGGCAAAACTTAATTGGTTCCATGAGAAAATTTTGCTTTTGTCTTTTGGAGACGGACTCCCACAACGTAGGCTAGGCTTGTCTAAAAGTCACTGTGTGAAACCAGGCTGGCAATCCTCAGAGTGCTGAGATCATCAGCATGAGCCACTGTAACTCCTAGAAATGACTTTTGGGAGTGCATTTTTGTGTATGTGCATATGTATATAGGGTGCATGATCATGTGGGAGCATGTTTATGTGTGTGTGTGTGAGAGAGAGAGAGATGTGTATAGAGGTATATATGTATGTGTTTATAATGGGTACATGGTGGTGTGGGTGTATGTTTGTGTGTGTATGTGTCTGTGTGCATGTGTATAGAGGTATAAGTGTGTGTGTTTATGTATGGGTACATGATTGTGTGGGTGTATGTTTGTGTGTATGTGTTGGAAACATGTAGGCCAGGGACCCACTTCAGGTTTCATTCTTCAGGTGCTGGCTACCTGGTGTTTTGCAGGACAGGGTATCTCCCTAGTCTGAAGCTTGCCAATCAGCCTAGACTGACTGGCTAGAGGGCCCAGGATAGCCTCCCCATCGCTAGCATTACAGAATGGATATGTGTGTGTGCACCTACATGCATGTGGTTATTGTGGAGGCCAGAACATAGCACTGAGTCCCCTGAAGCTGGGCTTACACTCAGTGTGTGTGCTGAGAACCACAGTGCTCTTAACCGCTGGGCCATCTCTCCAGCCCCGGGCCTGGCTCATTTTATGTGGGTTCTCCGGAATAAACTCGGGTCCTCCTCCAGCCTCAGCACACATTGGGGCTTGTGCGCCAGGCACTCTTCCAAAGGAGCATCTCTCAAGTATTTAACAACAACAAAAATTCCTTTAAACTGAACGTTTTAAAATCAAGTGTGAGAGCAGAATAAAGGCATTTGAGAGCATATGGACTTAACTGTTTCCCCCACACCAGGGTATATATAACCCACGAAAAAGGAGAACCCAAAAGCAAGAGATCGTCAAGGCGGTGATGGCACACCCCTTTAATCCCAGTTCTTGGGAGGCAGGTGAATATCTGTGAGTTCTGAGCTGGTCTACAGAGTGAGTTCCAGGGCAGCTAAGGAAACAAACAAACATACAAAAAGCAAGCCATCAAATCAAGGAAGGTGTTGTGTGTCAGGGTGCTAGGGGGACTGAGTGTGGGGATGCTGGCGTGGGGCTGTGGGGGTGGGAAGGTGGGGGGAGTGGCTGTGGCCGGGGACGGTTGCCCTGAAGGGCACAGCCTGGAACTCCTTTCTTCTGAACCAGTGGGAGGAAAAGCAGGGGCTGTGTGACTGTGAGGGCCACCGGCTCGTTAGCAGTGCACACGAGACAGGGTAATCATTTTAAAGGCAGCAGGCTCTGCCACGCAGAGAGGAGCAGCCGGCCCCTATCCCCGCCTGCCGGGTGTTTCAGGTGCTCACAAGCAGCTGTGGATTTTGTTGATTCACTGTTAGGGCTCAAATCTGAAATACCCTCCTCCCAGAGGAGGCCAGTGTATTCAAATTCACATCTTTTCTCTGATTAGGAGACAACAGACATCAGAATGTCAGGTGATATCTTTTTAGAGGAAGACAGCAGGAGATGCCCAGAGTCAAAGTCATGTGTCATTCAAGTGCTGGGCTGGAGAAGGGACCCTCTTTCCCTGTCACTCATGACTTGGCAGAGTGGATGTGACTGTAAAATCACACGAGGGGGTTCGGTGAGAACTCCCTGGCCCTTTACATACTCTGCCTCTGCATTTTGGGGGTCTTTTTCCCTATGAATGCCTTTTTATATTAGTTTAAATGTATGCATTAAAGGTAAGGGTTGGGGGAGAGCTGGTGAGATGATTCAGGGGCTACGAGTTCTTGTTTCTCAAGCAGAAAGGCCTAAATTAAAATCTACAGAAACACACAGAAAAAGTGGGGCATGTGTTTCTATGTCGTGCCAGTCAGCTCCCAAATCACGACACAGAGACTTAGTATTAATTATGAAAGCTTGGCCAATAGCTTAGGCTTATTTCTAACTAGCTCTCATAACTCGAATTAACCAATTTCTATTCATGTCTATGCTGCCTGGGTGGCGCGTGGCTGTTACCTCTCCTGCACATCTTGCTTGTTCACTGTCTCTCTGTGTCTCCCCCCTCTTCTTCTCAGTGTCCTCTGTGCCTGGAAATCCTGCCTAGCTATTGGCCATTCAGCTTTTTATTAAACCAATCAGAGTAACACTTCTCCACAGTGTACAAAAATATTATTCCACAATAGGCATGCTCAACCCAGGTAAGAAGGCAGATGGCCGGGTAGTGGTGGTGCGCACCTATAATCTTAGCGCTTGGGAGGCAAAGGCAGGCAGATACTGGAGTTCAAGGCGAGCCTGGTCGGTCTATAGAGCTAGTTCCAGGACAGCCATAGCTACACAGAGAAACTTTGTTTTGAAAAACCAAACCAAACCAAAAATCAAAACAAAACAAAAACCCCAAACCCTTCTTCCTTGTTCCAAGGCACCCATCTCCTGTCTCTCTAGCATGGAAATTATGTGCAGCGACTTCTGAGTCTATATTACTGCCAGCCTCCCCTAAGCCTCAGAAAGTGATGGTAGCTTGCACCCAGCTTATTCCCACCTAGTTTATTTCCACATAGGTGACCTTATTCTGACTACAGGATGTTATGAAGGTATGCATGTGCCTATGTGCTAGAACAAAATGACTAAAACTTTTGCTTACTTAGGTGAGCTGCTGTGTACTGTATTTTTCAATACATTATATTTGACCATTATAAAAAAAAAAAACAGAAGGGGCTGAGTGATAGCTCAATGGTTAAGGATTTGTGCTGCTTTTGAAGAGGATCCAAGTTCAGTTCCCAACACCTACACTGGACAACTCACAACCTGTTGTGAAATATTTAAAGATGTAAAGATGCTGTAGAATAACCCTCTGTTCACTGTGTGAATATATGTCACTATGACTGCTTTAGTAAACAAGTTGACTGGCCAGTAGCTGAAAAGGATAAAGTTAGGAGGGAAGCCAAACAGAATGATGTGATGAGGAACGGTGGAGTCAGAGGAGTCACCAGGCAGATGGAGAACGAGTCGGACATGCAAAATGGGACAGGGGTAAAAGCCAGCACACAGATTAATAGTTAAGTTTTGAAAGCTACTTAGTAACAAACCTGAGCTATTGGCCAAGCATTATTTTTTTTAAATATTTTTATGGTTTATTTAACTTTATTTTATGTGCATTGGTGTGAAGGTGTCAGATCCCCTGGAACTGATCTTCAGACAGCTGTGAGCTGCCATGTGGGTGCTGGGAATTGAACCCGGGTCCTCTGGAAGAGCAGTCAGTGCTCTCAACCACTGAGCCATCTCTCCAGCCCCCTGGCCAAGCATTATTAATAATATAACCTCAGTGTGAGTTTTTTTTTATTTGGGAATGACTATGGGCCAGGAAAACTCCGCCTACATAAATATGTGTTACATTTGTTTATGCTGTGGAGTATTACTTTACCTATATAAAGATATGTTACATTTCTGCTACATTTGTTTAATGATGTAAGGATGTGTTAAATTTGTTTATGCTGCATTTGTTAAATTAGGAAAAGATGTGTTGCTGCCTCACTTTGCCCGCCTAAGGCACCTGATTGGTCTAATACAAAGCTGAACAGCCAATAGCTAGGCAGAAGAGGGATAGGCAGGACTGGTGGGCAGAGAGAATAAATAAGAGAAATCTAGGCTTGAAAAGAGTGAGAAAGAAGGAGGAGAAAACGAGGGAGAAAGAGAGGAACACGACCGGGGCCAGCTAAGCAGCAGCCAGCCAGCCAGCAAGCCAGCCACTGGAGGAAGCAGGAAGGTAAGACATACAGAAAGAAAGGTAAAAAGCCCCAAGGCAAAATGTAGATGAAGAGAAATAGGTTGATTTAAGTTAAAGAGAAAAAGCCTGAAACGAACATAAGCTGCGGCCGAGCATTCATAACCAATATTAAGTCTCCATATCATGATTTGGGAGCTTGTTGGTGGCATAAAAGAAAAAGGTTGGTACAACAACCTCCTGTAACTTGAGTTCCAGATGCCCTGATATGTTCTTCTAGACCATAGGCACCCGCATTAATATGCATGTGCCTTCTTCTCTCTCTCCTGCCCTCCCCCCCCTCACTCACACACACACACACACACACACACACACATACACACACACACACACACAATTTTAAAAATTAAAAAAAAAGATTTATGGGGGCTGGAGAGGTGGCTCAGGGGTTAAGAACACTGACTGCTCTTTCAGAGGACTGAGTTCAATTCCCAGCACCCACATGGCAGTTCACACCTGTCTGTAACTCCAGTTTCAGGGCACTCAACACCCATGGCACAAACATCAATGCACATAAAATAATATATAAAAAAGAGAATAAAGGTAAAACATTAAAAAAGATTTACATAACTATAAAGGGACACTATTATCACTAGAGTGGCTAAAATTTATAAGACTATAGATAGATGTGCTGGCTAGGGAGAAATGGGAGGGTGGGAGTAATCTTTATGGCTCTCAGGATTGAACTCAGGGCCTTTACAAATACTCTGCTACGTTCTACATTCCCAGCCCTTAGCTGGCCTTGAAATTGCTATATAGTTCTCTTTCCCTTTCCTCCTCCTCCTCCTCCTCCTCCTCCTCCTCCTCCTCCTCCTCCTCCTCCTCCTCCTCCTCCTCCTTCTTCTTTTTTAGTTTATTTTTCTGAGACAGGGTTTTTCTGTGTAGCTTTGGAGCTTATCTTGGAACTCTGTAGACCAGACTAGCCTCGATCTCAGAGAGATCTGCCTGCCTCTGCCTCCCAAGTGCTGGGATTCAAAGTGTGCACCACCATTGCCCAGCATGCTATGTAGTTCTTGAACTTGCTATGTAGCCCAGACTGGCTTTGAAATCACAAAAATCATTCTGCCTCAACTTCCCAAGTGTTGGGATTAATCTGATGCCATCTTGCTTAGTGAAACCTTTTAGGGAGATGTTTAATGCGGAATAACTGATTCCTACAGATTGTTGTCTGACTTCACATGCTCTCTCTCCCTCTCTCTCTCACATACACTCACACAATCATCCATCAATCAATAAATCAATGCAATTTAAAAAAGATCATCAGTGGGGGCTGGAGAGATGGCTCAGAGGTTAAGAGCACTGGCTGCTCTTCCAGAGGTCCTGAGTTCAATTCCCAGCAACCACATGGTGGTTCACAACCATCTGTAATGAGATCTGGTGCCCTCTTCTGGCGTGTGGGCATACATGGAGGAAGAACACTGTATACATAATAAATAAATATTTTTTTAAAAAAAGAACATCAGTGTAATGTAGTAAGACTTGTACTTTTGGAGGTAGAAGCAGGACAACCTTTGTTTACCCTTGTGCTTTTGTTCAAGGCCAGCTCTTGAGGTTCTGTCTCAGAAAAACAACAAAACCTCACATCAATTGAAAATCAGGGACATGGGCTGATGGGATGGGTCAATGGATAAGCACACTTTCCATACAAGTCAAATAAACATAGTTCAAACCTCAGGTCCTATTGTGGAAGGAGGACAGACCTTCTAGAGCTATGACACACAACATGTGCCATGCCATGACCATATACACACACACACCACCACCACCACCACCACCACCACCACCACCACCACCACCACCACCAAAACAGACTTAAAAAGCAATAAATCAGAGTATGTGGGAGATGCTAAGCCTTGAGAAATGAATGAAACACACAAAGAGAAATACAAGGCATTCAAGGCATTACTCTTCATGTCTTAAATCATCTACTAGGAGCTGAAGAGATGGCTCAGTGGTTAAGAGTGTCTATGGCTCTCGCAGAAGATCTGAGTTTGGTTCCCAGAATCCACTTCCGGTAGTGCTCAACTGTCTGTAACCTCAGCTCTAGGGGATCTGACACCTTTGGCCTTCATAGACACTCCCATGTCCGTACCCTACACATGGACAGACACAATCTAAAATGAAAACAAATGTTGGAACAGTGAAGGGTTTCCAGGGGACCCTGTGAACTGTTCTCTGGCAAAGAGCAGCTGGAACCGTCCCTCTTCTGTCCTGGAGACTCATGCACTCTTTGTCTTGAGGAACACTGTGCAGCAGAGCTTTGGCAAAGATGAATGCAGGCTTCAGAATATCCTTTTAGGTTGCAGCGGTAAGATAGCTCTCATCAGCACAGCGCAGGATGCTGGGAGTCGCAGAATGAGCTCACTCTTTCCTGAACTATCTCCCACAGGTTCATGTGTTTGAGCCCTTGACTCTCTGTTGGTGGCACTATTTTTGGAGGTTTGGGAACCTTTGAGACATGTAGCCTAGCTGGCAAATGTAGGTCACTGTGGGCCAGCCTTTGAGGACTTTATCAGGGCTTTCCTCTAGTCCTCTGTGCTTCCCGGACCCTGCTTCCAGTCTTCTGTGTCCCAGTTCAAATATGTGCGAAGCTGCTCCGTGCCCCCACCCTTGTCCAAGAACTGAGCTGTTCTGGATACCACGTGTTCTAGGCTGTGAAGGCCTGTATGCCTTCAGTGAACCAAAATAAAACTCTCCCATTGAATTGGTTTGGTGACGTATTTCTCTCATAGTTGAGTAAAAGCCGTCTCAAAATGTCAAAAACAAAACACCAATCAAAATAAACAAAAACCCCATAAAATCACCTCCCTCCACACACAAGAGCTTGGCAAGGTGGGGCATGGCTTTAATCCCAGCACTCAGGAAACAGAGGCAATGGGGTCTCTGTGAATTCCATACCAGGCAGAATTCATACCATACCAGTGAGACTCAGTCTTAAGAAAAATAAATAGAAAAATCTGGAGACTGGTGATGAGGGGAGACTGAGACCTGTGCTAGACCTGAGCAGGAAGGAGAGGAAGGCTCCTGCTCCCTGCATCCTAACCCTTTGGCTAGCCTTCACTTCTAAACAACCCAGGCTGTGAGTTTCTGGAGGTGCAAGAATTCCCAATTCCACTGGGCACACAGAAGGCTCTTCTCAATCAAGGGTTGTGTTTGGCATCCCAATAGGTTATAAAGTATATGTCAATGTAGCTTTAATTTGATACTTAATACTTTAACGGAGGCTGGAGAGATGGCCCAGTGGTTAAGAGGACCCACGTTTGATTCTCAGCACCCACATGGCAGATTACAACCATTTGTAACTACAGTTCTACAGATCCAGCAGCTTTTTCAGGACTCTAGGAGTCCTGCATGCATGTGGTGCACAGATATACAAGCAGGCAACACCCCCCCCCCGACAAAAATAATGCTAATAAAAACAATGCTTTATGTGGAAAGGTGTTTTGTCCGTGTTTGTCTTGTATCACGGTCAGTCCCAGGTGCCCACAAAGGTTAGACTAGGGCATCAGATCTCCTGGAACTGGAGGTATAGACAGTTATGAGGAAACTGTGTGGGTGCTGGGAATCAAACCTAGTCCTGTGGAAGAGAAGCAAACTGTGCTGAGTCATCTCTCCAGCCCTGGTTAGTTTTCATTATTTTTTGGTTCCAGGCAGCAAGACTGTCATTTCTAGAACTTTGGAAGTTGTTTACAATGCACTTCCTGTTTACTTAGGTAATATTATATCCTTTCTGGGTCTTTGATGGAGTTGAAGACTAGATAGTTATAGTTTTCCTTACTTATGATAAAAGATAAATTAGATATATAACTTTAGACTCACAAAGATAGGATGTTTTCCTTAATTTGCCAAATGTAAATGAATATTGCAACTATAATTCTTGCTTAATAACTGTGTAGTATATGTAATTTTACTATGTTAAAGTTAAAACCTTCCGTTTAGACAGAAAAGGGGACATGATATGGGATGTCCTTCTGTATATGTTGCTTTTATTGTTAATGAATAAAGCTACTTGGCCAATGACTTAGCAAAGTCAGGTAGGAAATCTGAGCAGATATATAGAGTAGGTGGAGTCAAGTAGATGCCAGCCAGCTGCCAAGGAAACAAGACATGTAGAAAATGAGATAATGCTATGGTCACATGGCAAAACATAGACTAATAGAGATGGAATAATTTAAGATTAAGAGCTAGCTAGGAATACACCTGAACCACAGGTGAAAGTGTTGTAATTAATATAGTTTCTGTGTGATTGTGTCTGGGTGGCCAGGAAACAAAAGCACACTCTCTATCTACATTTGTTTTTTTGAGACAAGGTTTCTCTGGGTAGCCCTGGCTGACCTTGAGCTCAGAGATCTGCCTAACTCTGTCTCCTGAGTGCTGGGATTAAAGTCATGCACCACCACTGTCTAGCTTTAATTATTCTTACTATGAAGTGAACATTTTTGTGTGCTTCAATACCAGTTTTTCTTCATAAATCAAGGATCCAATGAGCTTTTCTGGTTTCCACAGATACTTGCACTAACATGGTGGACATATAGAGAGCAGGCATACATACATAAAAATAATACCTAAAACACATAACAAAAATGTAGTATTTTTTGAAGTGCTTTATTTGCAGCATTTGGAAGAGGTCACCCTGAGGGTCCTAGTGTGGGCTTCTGGAAATCTGAAAGTATACACATTGGGTGTAAAGCCGTCAGCATTTTGCCACTGGTGGAGACAAATGAAATGCCCATGCAGTTTAGGCTTTTCCTGTGAATGTAACAGTACTTTTGAACTGGGTAGAGCTTTGTATTTGGCAAGGCGTATGACCCTGCTGAGGGGCAGGTATTGGTCTAGAGATTTTGAGGCAGTTTTCAGAGGGTGAAACAGGCCCTGACTGCTATGGTTCCTTCAATCCTGTTGTGGGTGTAAACAGCTTACTGAAATGAACGTGGCACAGCTGTGAGCCTTCTACCCATGTCCAAATCTCTCCAGGGCGACAGTGACTGGCTAAGCACTAAGCCTAATCACAACAGCATGTCCCAGATCCTGACGGTCTGTGAGCAGGGAGCAGATTCGGTTTATTTCTGAATGGCTGAACAAGAGCGGTAAGATGGCTGAGAGGGCTTCACCCAAAGGGTCCACGTGAGCTAGTGGACAGGCGGTTTGCTCTTCCTTATGCTTCCAGTGTTAAATATCAGCATTCTGAAGGGACCAGGGCAAAGCTCATTAATAGGTATGCTGATAAATGTTGTGTCTTTTACAACTATGAGATACAAAGTGGCTTTATATTATTAATAAACAAACAAAACTGCTGCAGGGTTAAGAGAACTCTTCCAGAGGACCTGAGTTCTACTCCCAGCACCCACATGGAGGCTCACAACTATTGGTATCTCCAGTTCCATGGTATCTGATGCCCTCTTCTGGACTTTGCAGGCACCAGGCAAGCATGGAGTATACACACACACACACAGGTAAAACATCCATATACATAAAATAATTAAAAAATTAGTGGGGCATGGCGGCCCACACCTTTAATCCCAGCACTGAGTTCCAGATAAGCCTGGTCTACATAGTGAGTTTTAGGTTAGTCAAGGCTACATAGCGAGACCTTGTCTCGAAAACACCCCCTCTCCAAAAAAAAAAAAAACCAGCCAAAAAGCTGAATAGAATAGTGGTCATACCCATCATAGCTGTACTTAGGAGGCTGAGGCAGGACTGAGAGCTGGAGGCCAGTGAAGGCTACAAAATGAGGCTTTCTCTAAGAAATAAACCCAAGCAGTTGTTTTTGGTCCCTAAAACCTACCCTCTCCACAAGAAAATGTAGCTAAAGGTTAATGGAAAGAAACCAGGTCACCAGAGGAAGCAAGGACACTGAGGAGGAAGTGCAGGGGGCAAAGTGCTTGCTGTGGAAGCATGAGTGAGCAGAGTTCACACTCCCTGCACCCATGCAAAGCCAGGTATGTGTGGTTGTAACCCAGTGGGACTAGGGCTTTCTGGCCAGTCCAGCCAACAAGATTGAGAGACCCTGTCTCAAAACAGTGAAGTGGAGAAGCAATTGAAGAAAACACATGTTGACTGCTGACTTCTCCACAACGACCTCTGGCCTCCACATAAAGTGACTCCCTTAGCACTAAGGGACACTTTCATAATAAAAACAATGCTTTTCCCAAGTTTCACACGATGTTTATGTACCCCTTTCAAGAAGTAGAAAATCTAGTGTCAGAATTAGGTAGTAAATAAAACAACAAAAAAAGCAAAAGCAAAAAGGATGCACTATACCTCTAACTCTCTCAAAGCAGGCTATCTACCATTTTACCCAAGCCAGTACCTGGGGCATGCAGGTGGTCAGCAAGTTTTGTGTGCCTTTGATAGTTATGCTTAAAAACTTCACGGGCTTGAACAGAATCATAGTCTAGCCGATTGCTGGTTTGTAAGGTTTCAGTATCAGATGTAAGCCCTCCCATCCTGTGTTCAGGAAGGCAGTCGTGCCCAAAGAGAGCTTATGGATAAATTTTCACTATGTCCCTATTTGTACTGATTTTCCTGTATACCAAACGTTTGTCATAGAAAGTCACGTCATTTAACCCAGGCGATAAACAGGCTCTACAGTTCTCATTTCATTTACAAAGAAACTGAGGGTCTAAGAAGGAACTTACCCCACATCTATCAGATAGAATATTCATCCAAAGCCACCCACGGCTTCTCCAACTAGTCTGTGTATCAGACATCAGACATGGGTAATAGTGACTTAAAACCAACATGATCAATTACTAAGATGCAAGTGCTTTTGGCTTATTCAATCTTTAACCTACGTTTCTAACCTACGTCAGAAATGTTTTAAAATTTTGTTTTTAAAACTTATTTTTATGTGTATGAGTGTTTTCTCTACATGTGTCACATGCATGCCTGGTACCTCCAGAGGCCCGAAAAGGGCATCAGATCCCCCACCCCCTCCCCAACCCATAACTGGAGTTACAGTGTGAACTACCAGGTGGGTGTTGGGAATGGAATTATGCCCTCTACAAGAACAAGTACTCTTAATCACAGAGCCTTCCTTCTAGCCCCTACGTCAGAAACACTTTGTCCTAGCATTTCAAACTGGCTTTGGTGGCACATTCCTATAATTTTAGTCTTTGGAAAATAGGGTTGGGCATCAAGACTCAAGGTCAGCCTCAGATACACAGCAAGTTTGGTGCCAGTCTGGGCTACGTGAAATTTTCAAAAATCCAAAACAAAAAACTTAAAAAGTTCCTATATTTCAGGGGAAGCAGTGCCATTTACTAAGTCCCAGGGAGCTCGAAGAGTGACAGGAAGGGATACATTATTAGAATATATTTTGAAATTAGGTAATCTTAATTATAAAATCATTTATTTTTTGTTAGGGTATTACATAGCCTAAATTGGCCACAAACTGTTTATGTAGCAGCCAAGGATAACCTTGAATTGACTTGTATCTGAATGTTGGGATTATAGGCATGTGTCACAACTGGTTTTGCAGAGCCAGGGTTGAACTACAACTTCCTGCACTGGGCAAACAAGCTAGTTTGACAGCTGGAGAGATGGCTTTCACTCATCTGATCCATTAAGATCAACCCCCCAGCCCCACAGGGTGGAAGGAACTGACTCACAAACCGTTCTCTCTAACCCCATAACACACACACACACACACACTGAATAAAAATATAAAACAAACTTAAATGGGGCTAGAGAGATGGTTCCAGGGCTTAGAAGTCTTGCAGAGGATCCAGGTTCAGTTCTCAGCACCCACACCTGGTGGTTTACATCTGTAACTTCAGCTTCACAGGGATCTGGTGCCCTTTCCTGGACTCTATGGACTTTGCACCCAATGTGTACATACCCACACATTCAGAGCTAGTTCCAGGACGGGCCCAAAGCTACAGAGAAACCCTGCCTCGAATAAAATAAATAAAATAAAACTTCTGGAAGTGGTGTTGGTGCAGGCCTTTATTCCTGGCACTTGGGGAGCAGAGGCAGACATAACTCAGTGAGCTTGAGGCCAGCCTGTTCTATAAATTGAATTCAGGACAGTCAGGACTGTTTCACAGAGAAACTCTGTATCCCACCCCCACTCCCCAAAATTTAATACTAAAAAAATAACAAAATTTAAGATTATTTAGATTACTTTTATAGTCTCACAAAGATTTTGGTAATTAACTCCAAAAAAACGTAGGTATGTTATGTAGGTACAGAACTAATTTTAGGGTTGGTTCAACAGACAAAGTACACCTAAAGAGCATAAAAATTCTTTATTCAACCTAATCCAGCCAGTATTGAGTTTTCTATATTAAAAACAAGATATTTTAAAAAATTACAGCAGAATTAGCAAGGCAGTGACTAATAAAGTCACTAAATTTGATTATATATTTTTCAATCATTTGGTAAGTACATAATTAACAATATTTTCAGCCATTTAGATGGAGTTAACTTCTACAATAGAATTTTACTAAACATTGAATTTTATAAAAAGAGGTTTAAAACATTGACATTTCTAGAAATAACAAAAACAATATGAAAATAAATTGGAGAACAGTATACTCACATATTCCCAAAGTCTCTATTGTCTCTCTTCTCTACTGTTCTGTTTATTACTGTCCTGTCCTAGAGAGCAGACCACCACTGTTTAGGAACTATTGAGGCCTAAAGAATCTCTGTCCTTTCTCAGCTAATCCTAGAAATTGTCTAAGTGTGATTTGCATTTTAGAGATGAAAATAACTGTGGCCAAGCAGCCATTTTGCCATGGTTATACACTACAGTTATTAAAACTTGAACTAGGCTCTTAAAGCTACCTACCCAGCTTTAATTCTGCCCATGTTTTTGCTTCATGGTTGGGTGGCCACCATCCGGGCAGGACTGGCATGGGTCATTTTCTTGGAATAAGGCTCTTAAGATTTGAAACTATTCAGTTGCAAGACTAGCATTCGCTCCTTTCTGCAGGCACTTGTGGTTCCTTCCCCATTACTCTACAAAGTTCTACTTCCTGCCCCCAAGGGATTAGAGCTGCTTCCTTGTCCTTCATGGACCTTGATGCCAATCAAACCCATCTTGGACATTAAAGTAATATGTAGGGAATTGAGTGCTTGCATAACTGTAAGTGCTGCTCAATTTAACAAAATTATCAAGGTCATTCTTTAGTATGTCTTTTCACAATGGGAATTATAAAAGTCAATATATTTCATAATTGCAGCTAAATATCTAAGTTATTTTTATTTATAATCAGAGTTCATATTTTCTCTTTAGAACAGCAGTGTTAGGTTAATTCAGTCAAATTGTCCCTTATACCCTAGATTATTACAACTCTGGATGTTCAATAGTCATTCACAGATACCATAAAACTCAAAACTGAGTTATTCAACCTTTAGAAAGATATCAGTCTTTACTAAAAGTATGTTTTATTTACAATCTAACCCAGCTCAATTTATATTTGTTACACTCCTAAAGTACCGATTTCTCAGTAGGGGACCATTTATTATCATGCACCACACACTGTGAACAGTGTTTTTTAAGCTTTAAAATTTTCATTTTAATCAATGAAAATAAGTAAAAGAACACTCAGATCGCTGAACAGTAGAATGGTCACTATTTAACATGACCCAAGTAACTGCTTTTGAACAATAAATACATAACTAGTTAAACAGACTATTTATTAAGGAGCTAGCCCCCTTAATATGACAATCAGGACCTAAAAGAGGGCTGGTGATGTAGCTCAATTGTAGTGTTTACCTAGCATGCAGAAGGCCCTGGGTTCAATCCTCAGCACTGCATAAAAAGCAGCCTATAATTGGGAGGAGCAGGAGTTCAAGGTCATCTTCAGATACCTAGGAAGCCTATGTGAGAGACCTTGACTCAAAAACAAAACACCCTAAACACATCAGTATTGGTTATCTTATAAATGGATATAGCCAAACCAACACCTGGATACTCATTAAAGACTTGCTCTCATAATTACCTCACTGACTGAGATTCACGAAACGCTCAAGACCACAGTTTGGGTTACTTACTGCTTGTTCTAACAAATTGCAAACTGTCAGAGCTGGGACCAAGTTTATCTTATTCACCACTGTATCCCACAGCACCCTGCAGTGGCTGAGTAAATGGGAGGCAATTAACAAATATCTAAATAACTGAATCGATGAAAAAACCCCAGCAATTTTATTATTTTTTTCCAAGTTAATCTCTGTTTAAATTACTAACTGGCAGCCCCAAGTCCTAGAAATACAGGATTTAAAAACACTGAGTGACACAGGCCTTCTACCTCATTTCTCCTGTCCCTCCCTTGCCGCCCTCCCTCCCACCTTTTCTGAACAACCCCTCAGATACACACACATACACACACACACACACACACACACACACACACACACACACACAACGATGAATACATGGGTCAAAATTACATTATGAACTATGATGTCAACATTGCATAAATAAACTTTAATAGTGAAAAAGTGATCTGGAAGCCCTGGAAACTGACCCTATATATCTGAGATGTCACATGGGTTAAGGAAAAGGCAACAGAATCTCTGTTGTTCGGATGATCATTTCAATGCTCACGTATATATTTTTTGGTTTGTTATTTATTCAGAACTAATTTACATTTCCTCATATTAGCACAGGCTCCTGTTTAGCATGTAATCAGATTATGCCAGTGAGGAAAGTCCTCACAGGACCTTCATTGAGTTGCTGTTTCTAAGAAAACACTGAACATGAGTATATACAAAAGAGGCATCAGAATAAAACAGCATGTCCATTTTTAATATTTATACAGTTTTATCTTTACATTTTTGTCTGGAAAAATATGAACAAACCCAGGTTTTCCATGCTAAAATAATGGTTTAGTCGACAGCCGTCAAAGCAGTACATATAAATAACCAAGTTGAATCGTATCCTTAGGTTCTGTGATTACTGAGAGGATCCCCTGCTTTGCGTGCTTTATTATATTTCTTAAAAATATAGGAGCAGTACTTATCACCAGTCTCCACTAGTACATTAATGATGGAATCAGAACAACACGTCAGGCTCGTCAGGATGAGAGGCCTCAGAACAACAGAAGTCAGTTTTATGCTTCTTCTTGCTCTGGATAATTTAAGATTTTGCGGTGTGCCTGACGTAAATATTGCTGCTGTTTGAAGTAAACCTTAAATGCTCCTTTTATGGCAACAAAAGCAATTCCACCCTAAAATAAAAAGGGAGATTAATTTTTTTGTAATGCAGGCTTAGAGAAACAAGAAAAAGAACTTTACAAAGATCACAAAAGACACAGGGTTTGGCACCAAATGAATCCTGATAACTGCAAGGAAAACACTCTTTTCCGTTAGGGCTGAAATTAGGCAAAAAGTAGACACTTCAAGCGGCGGAGGAAGAGCTTCCTCCACCCGCATCATTTGAGCTGCTTTCTTCCCATGGAGTTCTACATTCATTTGGTAGAAAGGAGATTGGCAGAGCGCCATGCGGACTATGACCAAGGAGGGCAAGTGGGGTGGCAGGAAACAACATGAGCCAGTTTCATATTGTGTTTATTTATGATGCTGGTATTGGGGATTGAGCCCAGAGCATATTCCAGAAAAGAAGGTACCTATAGAAAGGGTCCAAAGGCCAGATTGGCAGCAGCAAAACCCCCCTTTTTATTTCCTTCAAGCTAAGGTGACAGCGGGGTTAATGAAAAGACAAGGCAGGGGAACTACACAGAGCCCCTACAGAACTTCTCTCCCCCTTAAAAAACAAATACAGTTTCACTCTCTTCTGTATAGTGCTTGAGACAAGTAATATTAAATCCATCTTACCAAGATTGTCCTTTGTAAATTTGAGTTAACACTACTGAACATCAGTTTACCAACTATTGTCGCAATAGTAGGAAAGACAAGGGCTCCACACAAAATTCGGGTAGCAGAGACATGATCAGCTAAAGGATTAGCTTCAGCTGGAATTCGAGGAACAGGACAACCAATCCCTAGAAGAAGGGGGAAGCATCATGTTAGTACTAAACCTTAGGAATAGTTAAAAAAAATACTTTCGGCTTTAAACATTAACCCCCCCCCCCCCCGCCAAACAACAAAGCCATGTGATGGTTCTTCTAAAGATCAATTCAACAGTGCTTTATTTATACAGCACAATTCAGGACCTTACCTGGAAATATACTGTTCAGAATTTGTAGTTTATTTGAATATTTGCGCCATAGTCTAAGCACATAGTCCTCCCAGCGGATCATTTTGCCCAGTATCAGCATGACAGGAATAGTAGGAAGTCCAATCAAAAGGAATAAAGGGTCAGCTCGCTCCATGACATCTAGCCCTTCTTTATGGCCTACGACCTGAAAAGCAGACAGCATTTGCTACAGTTATTTTCTTATCTAAAGCAGCAGTATGCTTTTTTTTTTTTTTTTGAGACATGGTTTCTGTGTGTAGTCCTGACTGTCCTGGAACTCTTCTGTAGACCAGGCTGGTCTCTACCTCAGGGATCTGCCTGGTTCTGCTTCCCAAGTGCTGGGGTTAAAGGCAGGGCACAGTGGCACATACATATTTGTGTGGTAATATATTCAGTTCCTTTTGTAAGAAATACTTAATTTCAAAAAACAGAAAGTTAAAAAAAAAGTCTGAAAGCCTTTAGCCTTGATTTGTTTATAAGAAATAATACTGGGACTGGATGGCTCAGTGGTTAAGAACACTTGCTGCTCTTGCAGAGAACCCAGGTTTGATCCCCAACTCCCACAAAGCAGTTAACAACCACTCGTAACTCCAGTTCAAGAGATCTGACAAGCTGTTCTGGCCTCTGGGAACTACACCCAAGTGGTGTAGATGCACTCCAACAGGCTCACATATATAAGTATAAAAAATAAATCTCAAACATAAAAATTAAAAATAAAAATAAGCCGGGCAGTGGTGGCGCAAGCCTTTAATCCCAGCACTTGGTAGGCAGAGGCAGGCAGATCTGTGAGTTCGAGGCCAGCCTGGTCTACAAGAGCTAGTTCCAGAACAGGCTCCAAAGCTACAAAGAAACCCTGTCTCGAAAAACCACAATAAAACAAAATAAAATAAAAAAGAAAGATCACCCATAGCCGAGTGAGGTAATGTACACCTTTAATCCTAGTACTCAGAACACAGAGGAAAGGAGATTTCTGTGACTTTCAGACGGAAAGTAGGTGGGTTTACAAAGCTCTATGTTAGCCAGGGTTACACAGCGAAACCCTGTCTCAAAATAAAAATCATCATAATCTAGCCAAGAGTATACAGCCAAGTATAGCCAAGCTATTCCATTTTACATTGGAATAAAATAACTTTACAAAAATGGCTGATTGCATTAATTACATCTCAGCAGAGTTGTGAAGGTACATCCAAGATTTGCTGTTATTTAATTTTTTGAGACATAGTCTCACTGTGTAGCTTTGGCTGGCCTGGAACCCATTATGTAGACCAGGCTGGCCTCAAATTCAAAGAGATCCACTTGCTCCTGCCTCCAAAGTGCTGGGATTAAAAGCACACACAGCTTTTCAGTGCAGCAGCCATTTTTTCAGTAACTGGCCAAAATGACAAACACAGAGGGAAAGATGAAAGGCACCCGCTGTATGTTCTCTAGACTGTTTTTGGAAACATCAAAGTGTTCTTCTGGCCACGTAACATTCAAATCTACAGGAAGGGTGATATGGCAGACACTAAAGAGAAATGCCCCATTAAGTGTAACCATGGCAAAACTGGAAGTTTACAACATCAGTTAGCATGCCAAGGGCATCACTGTAAACAAGCAAGTTAAGAAAAAGATTCTTGCCAAGAGAATTGTGTGTATTGAGTAAATTAAGTACTCTAAGAGCTGAGACACCTTCCTAAAACAGGTGAAAGAAAACAATCAAAAAGAAAAAGGCACCTAGTTCAGCTCAACACCAACCTGCTCAACCCAGGAAAGCACACTTGGTGAGAACTAATGGAAAGGAGCCTGCGATGCTGGACTCCATTCTCTATGAATTCATGGCTTAGTAGACAAAATTCAAGAACCGAGAAACTCTATACCCAAAAAAAGAACCTAGACTGTAAAGTATCATTGTGTTTGTGGGGGGGGGGGTTGTGCACCAGAATGCAGGGTGGGTCTTCTATCATTTACTTTCATTTCTCTTTTTTTTTTTTTTTTTTTTTTGTTTTTTCGAGAAAGGGTTTCTCTGTGGTTTTGGAGCCTGTCCTGGAACTAGCTCTTGTAGACCAGGCTGGTCTCGAACTCACAGAGATCCGCCTGCCTCTGCCTCCCGAGTGCTGGGATTAAAGGCGTGCGCCACCACCGCCAGGCTACTTTCATTTCTCTTACTCAAATTTGTCAGTGGGCTCTGGGACTGGGATAATTTTAGATTGTATTTGTCATCTAGAAGATGTTTGTGTCCTGTGCTTCCTTTTAGGTAAGTACAGTCAAAGCAGAGTGGGACTAGCCTTCAAAAGACAGCCTAAACACACAGCTAGCAGCTGAGGCTGTAGTTCAGTGGCCACAGTGCTCTGCTTATGTAAGGCTTTAGTGCAATGCACATTGCCTATTAATTCCTAGCTACTAGGTACTTAGAAGTTCAAAAGATCTTGCCTTAAGTAAGAATAAAAGAAAAAAAAAAGAAAAACATTTCAATGTTTATGGAGGTTATTTTACACTAAAGGCAGGGCCTAATGTGCTTTTGCTATCTGAAATAGGACACATCAATCAGTACACTAGGAATAAGTTTATCTATGGCACAACATTGTTTTTAGGGTTTAAATCCATCAATGCTTAAAAGTCATTTATTGTAGTGCTGGGGAGGTTAATAACATGCTGTCTCTCTTTTTTTTTTAACATGCTGTCTTTTCAATAAAAATGCAAGTGGAGGATGGGGAGATGCTTAGTGGGTAGAAGTACTTGCACAGAGGCCTAAGTGACCTGAGCTTGATCACAGGATTCCACAAGGTAACAGAAGAACTGACTTCAAAGAGTTGTTCTCTGACCTCCACACTGAATTGGCCTATACAAAATGCATATGCAAATGAAATTTGATTTTTTTATAGTTCTTTATATATTCTGGATATGAGTATCCTGTCTAATGTACAGGTAGCAACTATTTTTTCTCATTCTGAGTATTATGGGATATCTGTACACTGTATGAAGATTTATTGTGATTGGTTTAATAAACAGCCAGTAGCTGGCAGGAGGTATAGGCAGCACTTCTGGGCAGAGAGAGGAAGTAGAAAGAGGGATCTAGGCATGCAGGAGAGATGCCAGGAGACGGAGAACAAGACAGATACGAAGGAGGAGAGGTAACAGCCACAAGCTACATGGCAGCATGTAGATGAATAGAAATGGGTTAATTTAAGTTATAAGAACTAGTTAGGAGCTGAGTAGTGGTGGCGCACGCCTTTAATCCCAGCACTCGGGAGGCAGAGGCAAGCAGATCTCTGTGAGTTTGAGGCCAGCTTAGTCTACAGAGAGTTCCAGGACAGGTTCCAAAGCTACAGAGAAACCCTGTCTCGAAAATCCAAAAAGAACTAGTTAGGATCTAGCCTGAGCTATAGGCAGAGCTTTCATATGAAATTTCCGTTACATTATTTGAAAGCTGGCTAGGAAGACAGAGAAAGACTCATAATACTGAAGGCTACCTTTACTGTGGTCATTGTTTCCTCTGCTGTCAGAAATGTTCTAATTTAATGTAATTCTGTTTGTCAATTCCTGCTGCTAGAGTCCTTCAGGAAAAATTCTTGTCTTTGCCTTTAAGAATTTTTTTTTAACCTATGTTTTTCTAAGATCTTTGATTCATTCTCCTTCAAGTGGATATCCTGTTTACATGGAGAACAAGACAGACACAAAGGAGGAGAGGTATTTACTGAAAAACTTGGTTTTTCTCCTCAATGTGTGTATTAAGACATGGTCTCACATATATCCCAGGATAGCTGTCTCAAACTCACTATGTAGCTGAGGCTGACCTTAAACTCTTGATCTTCCTGCCTCTACCTCTCAAACAGTTACAGACACTGGACATCACATCCAAACTAATGCATGTTTTTGACACTACTGCTGAAGATTAGGTGGCTATGGCTGTATTAACCATAGTCTATTCCATTGGTCTACATACCTGTTTTTGTGCCAGCATCATAGTACTGTTACTATGTTTCTGTAGTTAAATCTGAGATCAGTTTTTTTGTGTGTGTGTTTAAGATAGGTCTTATGTAACCCTTGCTGGCCTGGAACTCACAGAATGCTGGGAATAGAGGCATGGACCACCACATCTGGCTGAGATCAGATATAGTGATATATGCAGCATTGCTCTTTTTGCTTAGCATTGCTTTGGCTATTGAGGGTCTTTTAGTATTTATGAATTTTAGGATTGCCTTTTCTAGTTCTGTGATGCACTTTATGTTGAATATGGAGTTTGATTTTGACTTGTTTGTTTGCTTTTGTTTTTGGAGATGGGGTTTCTCTGTGGAGCCCTCATTGTTCTGGAACTTACTTTGGTAGACCAGGCTGACCTCGAACTCAGAGATCCACCTGACTCTGCTCCCCCAGTGCTGGAAATAAAGGTGTGTACCATCACTGCCCGGCAATAGACATTTATATAATATTAATCCTGCCAGTCCATGTATAAGGAAGGTCTTTCCATCATAATATACATATATATTTTTTAATTTTAGTGTATGGGTATTTGCCTGAACGTGTGTCTGTGCACTACATGTATGCCTGGTACCTGTAGAAGGGGGTTGGGCTTCCTAGAACTAGAGTTACAGACAGCTGTGAGGTCCCAAGTGGGTGCTGGGACTTTAACCCAGATCCTTTGAAAGAGTAGCATTATTAACCACTGAGCCATCTTGTAGACCTTAATGTCTTATTCAGGAACTTGAAGATGGTTTGTTTTTAAATATTTGGTTTTCTTTTTTTTTTTTCTCTCTCTCCGAGACAGGGTTTCTCTGTGGCTTTGGAGCCTGTCCTGGAACTAGCTCTGTAGACCAGGCTGGTCTCGAACTCACAGAGATCCACCTGCCTCTGCCTCCCGAGTGCTGGGCCTCCCGAGTGCTGGGATTAAAGGCCTGCGCCACCATTGCCCGGCTAATATTTGGTTTTTTTAAAGCTACTGTGAGTAGAATTTTTCTAATCCCAAAATGGGCTATTGAGCTGAATATACTTCTCAAGGAAGAAATACAAATGATTAATACATATTAATATTTAAAAAGGTGTTCAACATTATTAGACATCAAGGATACATATCAAAACTGCTCTGAGATTCCAATCCATCTCAGTCAAATGACTAATTTTGAGAAACAAAGGTTGGTCAGAAAGGATGTGGAAAAGAGGAATTCTTATATTTGACTAGTGAGAATATGTACTTGTGCAGCCACTAATGAAATTGGCACGGAAGTTAATCAAAAAACTACACTACTCTTGGTGATATACCCAAAGGACCCTTATGTCTACCAAAAGATAGATATATGGACAAAGAAAATGTTGTACACATGAACAATGGACAATGAAAATGGATAATATACAAGAAAATGGACAAACCTGGCAATCATTATATTAGGCAAAATAAACCAGACATGTAAGGAAAGACTGTGTCTTCTAGACTACACAGAATCTAGATTCAAATTTGTGTGTATATATTACATATGCTTTTGTTATAAAACTTAAAAGGGGACTGTGAGAAGGTAGGAGGTAAAAGAACATCCACATGACAGGAAATTAGGAGGCGCCTCCCTGGAGGGAAAAGATCCAGTAAGAAAGGCAAGAGGGTAGGGAAAAAGATAGTGGGGAACTGGGCTAAGAAAGAACAAAAATTATTACACATATGCATAATGCCATTAATAAACCCGTTATTTTGTATACTAATTTTTTTATTAGAGTTTTGTCAAGTGGTGCCATAAAGCTGTCACCCAGCACTTGGGAGACTAAGGTAGGAAGATCAGGAGTTCAAGTAAAAAGACCTTGTTTAAAAAAACATAAAAAAAAAGGCTGGACAGGTGTGGTGGCAGTCCTTTAACACTAGCTCTCCATCTGATTTGAAGGTTGTTGTGGAGTACTAGTTAAAGAAGTGTTACATTAGTTGATGCTGTGGAACATTTGTTTAATGATGAAAAGATGTGTTGCATTCTTTTATGTTGTATTTGTTTAATTAACTCTGTGAAGCTCTGTTTGTTACTTTGCCTGTCTAACACACCTGATTGGTAGGTCTAATAAAGAGTTGAATGGCCAATAGGTAGGCAGGAGAAAGGAAAAGCGGGACTGGCATGCAGAGAAAATAAATAGAAGGAGAAAAATCAGGGGTCAGCCATCTAGCTACACAGCAAGCCATGGAGTAAGAAGAAAGGCACATAGAAAGATAAAGTCCAGCCGGGCGGTGGTGGCGCACGCCTTTAATCCCAGCACTCCGGGAGGCAGAGGCAGGCGGATCTCTGTGAGTTCGAGACCAGCCTGGTCTACAAGAGCTAGTTCCAGGACAGGCTCCAAAACCACAGAGAAACCCTGTCTCGAAAAAAAAAAAAAGAAAGATAAAGTCCAAAGGCAAAAGAGAGATGGGATAATTTAAGAGAAGCTGGTTAGAAATAAGCAAGTCATTTATAAGAATAAGCCTCCATGTGACTCTTTGGGAACTGGGTGGTGGGCCCCTAAAAGAGTGAAGAGAAAAAGAAAAAAAAATCAAAAAGCAACAGATGGTGGCAAAGGCAGGTGAATCTCTAAGTTCAAGGCCAACCTGGTTTACAAACCAAGTTCTAGGGCAGCCAGGGCTACGTAAGACTACATAGACGCTGCTTCAAAACAGTAACCCCTCCCCCCCAACTTATCACTTGTGAGGCAGTAATATGTATATCTTCATGAGCTCAAGATCAGCCAGGACTACACAGCGAGACCCTGTCTCGAAACAAAAAAACCAAAAAACACAAAAAGCAAATGAAGAATCTCATTCAAATTCCATTAACTATAGACTGGAGACATGGAGAAGTAATGAGAATTAACTGGAAAGGAATAGTGATCTGGCTGGTGATTTATATATGAACTGCAGAGCTGATCACAGCAAACTAAAAAAAAAAATGTTAGGCCCTAGGGGATGGCAAATCTCAGGGCATGATATGCATGTAGCTCAGTTGATGCACCATATAAACTGGGCACAGTAGCTGTATCAGCTAGTTTTACTTGTGATTAAATACCCAACAGAAGGATTTAAGGGGTTCCCTAACTGACAGGCTGAGAACACAGGTCAGCATAGTGGGAAGTGCTGACAGGAGTCTGATGCAGCCGAGTACAAGGTAGCCCCAGTTCATTTTCTCTGCTCTACAAAATCCAGAGCCCCACCTCAATGAACCTAAAATAGATAATCCCTCATAGGAGTGCCCAGAGGTTTGTATTTTTAGTGCCTACTTCCTGTCAAATCAACATTAACCATTAGAGTAGCATAAGGCTATAATCCTACCCCTTGGCAGGGTGGAGACAGGAAGTTCAGAAATTCAAGGCCAACTTTAGGCTACAAATCAAACTGGAGGCAAGCTCCATATCCTGCCCATTCATGTTTTGCTAATGTTAACTCTGGGACTTGACATAAACTAGTCTGCCCCTCGCCCCTGTCAAAAAAAAAAAAAAACCCACATAAATACTGTTGGTTTAGACACTGCATAGAAATAAAAACAAGTAAATAGAAGTGTTGTATGGTGATTGGAATAGCCAAAACAATGTTAAGTAACAGCAGCAACATCTATTATCTTACTTTTTACTTTCAATGTAATCATTTATAGGATTTTTACCATGAGAGCTTTGCTTACATACTCATATATGCATGTTTAGGTAGGTAAAAGATGCTGTCCCAATACTCTTAAAATTACACAGTACGTATCTACCATCCCAGCTAATCACTCATTCTTGGAATAAATGTTTCAAGCAAGGGAGTAAATAAAAAGGTGATTTCTAAACAGTTAACCCACAATACATATTTGTAACTTTTGTTTCCTTGCTTATATTAATATTTCCAGTCTATAAATCCAAATTATTAAAATTTTCAAGCACCAGCTCAAGACTTTTCTTATAATAGCAATTGATCTTTCCCTTTTACTGAATTAAAAATGTTGATAGAGGTCTGTATTTGATTCATATTTACATACATAATTATATAACTGCTCTCTAGTATGTCATTATGTACACCTTACTTGAAGTCCCAACACTGAGTGAGACTTACCTAAAGGTAAAAACACAATGGTTAATAAACTGCTGTATTTTTATACACAGAACGCTAGACAGATCTCTACAGTTATATGAAAAGATCAAGAATCATTATGAAAAGAGACTGCAGCTATAATATGAAATTAGCCATAGTGGGTACCTAAGGAGGTGATGGGGATCTAGGCAAATGAAGGACAGGAGAACTCTCCCTAGACCACTCTGTACAGCACTTTACTGTGTGCATGGATGGGAGTGGGGCATGCTACAGCTCATGTGTAGAGGTCAAAAGACAATTTCTTTTGGGAATCCAGTTCTCTCCCTTTCTATCAATGTGAGGGCTGGGGAAATTGAAATTGGATCATTAATTTCATTAGGCTTTGTGGCAAGCATCTCTACCCACTAAGCCATCTTGCTGGTTCTAGTCTACTTTTTATATAACTTGTTATTCTTTAATCATGATAGTATCATTACTTATTTAAAACAATACATTTTAAAAACTCCTAGCAAATATTTAATAGACCTTCACATCAAAAGTAGTATCACTGAATAGAGTAGAATGGTGAACCTGCATCACTGTCACTGCTCCATAAGTCACAGCTGTCCAATAGATAGATCCAACCATTATTCCTGCTGCAGCAAAAGGGCAAGCTTTTGAGATCAGTCTATCTGCAAGATCCAAGACATAAACGACTGGACCTACAATATGAAGAGAGAAAAGTTTCAACACAAGGTGGGTTTTTAGGATGACTTCTTCAATATTTTCTATAGGTCTAAAACACTTGTATGAAGTTAGATGTTCTAAAAACAGTTGTTAAATAGATATTTTTAGATATGTTTTGTGTGTGTGTGCAAGTGTGTGTCACATGTCTGGATGCCTATGGAGGTCAGAGGCATGGGATCCCCTGAGCTGGAGTTACCATGTGACTGTGAGACATTTGGCATGGGTGCTGGGAACTGCACTTGGGTTCTCTAGAAGAGCAAGCTATAGCATACTCTTAGCTACTGAGTCATCTCTCCAATCTCTAGTTGTTATATGTCTAACAGAAATTCAGACTTGAGTAGTTTAGACTTTCTCGATAATTTGCATGAATGAATATCTAGGCTGTTCAAACTTTATTATTGATCCTGTAATTAGAGCAATAAATAAAGTTGCTTCATTAGCCAGTAAGGGCTAGAGCTAAAGGGCCAAGCAGTGATTAAATGAAAAAAAAAAAAAATAAAATAAAAAATAAAGTTGCTTCAGATGAGGGAAACCTCACTTCTACCTCAATCACACTGGCTACTGTAGAGTGAAAGGACTATTTGAGTTTGCTTGTTTTTTTTTCCAAATAGTTCCTAGGAACCATTAAGTCCTGTTTAAAAAAAAAAAAAATTGCATTTCTGACTTTAGTCATTGTGTCTTGATACAGTGTATAAAGGTAATGCTATTTTTAAAAAATATTAATATTTACTTATTTATTAATGTATATAAGGATTTTTTTCTGGCCTGCATGCATGTCTGTGTTGCACCTGTATTGCATATGGCTGTGAGCCTTGATGTAGGTGCTGGAACTGAATCCAGGTCCTCTGTAAGAACAGCAAGTGCTCCTATCCAATGAGCCATCTCTTAGCCCCATGGCTATTTTCTTATAGCCACACAAGTCAATTTATTTTACCTGATTTTACTGTATTTAGTTGAAAATTATTTTCTAGAAGAGTAATCAGCACTCCTACCCATGTACCCATCTCTCCAGTCCTGCGTTTAGGTTTCTTGACAGAGTCCAAAATCATTTTATTCCAAAAGGACAGACATCTCTGATACTAGGAGTTAAAAAAATCATCAATTCTTGTAGTGATTTCTCTGAATTTTAGGAAAGCACTTAAGCGTTTACTAGTTATGAAACATGGCCAGTTCAGGACCCTTGTTGTAACTTGCAGCCACCTACTTCTCCAGCCCTAGAGGATCTGACACCCCCACCCCCGTGTGTGAGCACTGCACATACACGGTGGACAGACATACAGGCAGGCAAAACATCCATACACATAAAAATAAATAAAATTAAAAAAGAGAAAATTATTTTCTAATAAGCTTTTTCTTTTTCTTGTTTTTTTTTTTTTTTTTGGTTTTTCGAGACAGGGTTTCTCTGTAGCTTTGGAGTCTGTCCTGGAGCTAGCTCTTGTAGACCAGGCTGGCATAGCTTTTTCTAAATGATTATGGAGTGAGTGTTTATGGTATTCTAATAGCACATGTGCCAATAATCACTTATAGTCTTACTATTTTGGAAGTATTTACTTGCCAGTAAGTCCAATTTAATTTACCTCTAGAATTTTGCAGAGAAATGGAAAGGCTGTAGACCTGTTCACCACAAAACCAAAGAACTGAACCTCTGCATTTAACCAAAGGTATAAGTAACTTGTTGGCTAAGTAATTTATTTGTCGAATATCTCTATATACAAACTGTTATTTTAGACATTTCTTAGAAATGTATAAGTTCTATCCCGTGCTTTCTTGGAGCCTACAATCTAAAGAATGTTAAACACAAAAGCAGTTACCATATTGTATAAAGAAATTAACATAGTAATTTCACAATAGAATAATTAAACAAACATAAAAGGAAAAAAAAATCTTATAAAGGCTCGATAAAAACTCCCCACTGACTTCTAGAGCCAGCCACTGTAAAGACAGAGGTGACGTTGTGAAGGAAAGATTCCTTAGAAGGTGGCACTGGAAGCCAGAAACCATGGGTACATAATAAAAGCTCAGCATTTGAATTTCTTAGGATTGCTAAATCTGTAATCAGAAAACTAAAGCCAGGAGATCCTCCGCGTTCCCATGGTCAATACTGGAGCCCTGGGAGCCAAGCTTCCACTTTAGACCAGGAGGTATCTCTTCATTCGCAAGGTCACAGCACCCGCCTTTCTCTTCTTGGCTCCTTCATCATTAACCCTACTTGTTTCTATCAGACAAACATTATTTCATTTATCTTAAAATAAACTTTTTTTTTTTTTACTATGTGTGGACATGTGGGATGTAGGTATGTGTTTTGAGGACGCCAGAGGACACCTTCAGGAAGTAGTTCTCTCCTTCAACCACCAAGGACCAGAACTCAGACTGGCAGGCAGTGTCCTTACCTGCTGAATCTTTTCACCAACCCCCTAAAATCTTTTTATTTATTTATTTATTTATTTATTTATTATTTTTGAGAGAGTGCCTCACTATCTAGCCTAGGCTGGTCTTGAACTCATAAAGATTCACCTGCCTCACCTTCCCAGTGTACCGGCCTTCTAAAATCTTCTGATCCTTCCTGTCCTACTACTCCATTTCCTTGCTTCCTCTGAATACTCAAAATAACTGTCCAATTTTCCTTTAGTTTTTCCCAAAAACCTATTCATGGGTATCACTAACAACCTCCACATATCTAAATTCAGTGGTTTAATCTCAGTACATTTACTTAGCCTATCAGCTAAACATGACATATTTTCTTTCCAACATATGGTTGGTTCTTTCCAGAACATCTTGTCACTCAATTTAAGTTTCCTTGCTGATTTCTTCTTTACTTTCATAAAGTTCCCTCTGCTAATCTATACCACACCATACTTACTTACACATCTCCTTTTCCTAAAGCATCTTCATCACATAACATACTTTTCTTATTAAATCTATTTCAATTTACTACAACAATGGTTGGAGAACCACAACCCCATAGCCAAATCTAACCAGCTGTCTACTTTTTAATTAAAGTTTTACTGGAAAATGGCCAGATGCAAAGTCTAAAACATATTTATTTATAGAGGTCTTTAGAGATCTACTTATTCCTGTATTGAAATACAGGCTCCAAAGGGGAAAAGTTCTGATTTTATTTATTGATGTACCCCAAATGCTCATGATTCTTAAGCAATTTGTGTAACTGAATTCTCTCCGAAGATACATATGGTAATTGAAACTAGTGAACGGGAGGGATATAACTCATATAAAAGACATGTGTACTTGGATGAAAATGTAATTCCTAAAAGGCAGCCCACAGTTATTTTATTTATTAGAGCCTGAATGACAACCTAGACGCCTGAGTCGTTTTTCCTAATAAACTGCAGAAAATCATACCAAAATAAGCTAAACTTTCTTGAGGAATTATACGGTTTTTTTTTTGTACAAAACCCCATAACCCTTATTTTAATTTTGAAAATTTTGTGTCTGTCCCTTGGGTTATTTATAGAATACTTGCCCAGTAAAATTAAGGAACGGGCTCAATTACTTATTCTAGACTTTTCAGATAAAACTCTTGTCTTGGCTTTTATCTTAATTTTACTTTGCCCAAATATTTCATTTCTTCCAGGCAGACTAATCCAAGACTAGTTTTAATATTTGGAAGGAAGAATATTTAGTATTAAACATATCATTATGATAAAAAGCCAGCCTGTGGAACTATTTCTTTGAGTTAAAGATTATCTAAGCAAGGGGCTGGAGAGATGGCTCAGAGGTTAAGAGACTGACTGTTCTTCCAAAGGACCCAGGTTCAATTCCCAGCACCCACATGCAGCTTACAACTGTCTGTAACTCCAGTTCCAGGGAATCTGACACCCTTACACAGACACACACGTAACAAAACACCAATGCACATATAGAAATCCTCTGGATGATAATCCCCAACTGAGTGTGCCAATCGCCTTTATGACACAGGACCATAATTTTAGGAATACAGTATCAGATTACAACACAAAGAGTTAAGGAGTATGGGAGGAGACAAAATCCTAGTCCTTGAAAACTCTAATTCTAACAGGAAAGAGAAAACATGAATAAATGCTCAACACAAATTAAGGGCATAAAAGTTTCAGTATTTTAGAAAGGCTTTATTAGCTTTCCAACACTGACTGGTGACTAGACCTAGAACTTCATGCATGCTAATAAGCGTTCTGCCACTAAGCTACACTCAGTCCACAGGACTGGATTTTCAATGGCTTGGTGGGTCTGACCACATACACTTTCAACAGTATTATATTTATATAATGGATGGCAACTGAAACTTTATAAACAACAACTTTTATAAATCTAATTCAAAAGGTATTAGAGAAGCCTGTAATTAAAAGTTTTATTGTGAATTCTTTCATATAATAAAGATTTTTATAAAGACAAACTTTCCTAATATTTTGGGTAAATTCAAGTTTTTGCATTTCAAAATTGAGTGACAAAAGTAAGCTGAAACTTTTGGGTAAACATATTAGGCTACTCCAAAAGAAGCAATCAGCTTTGTCTCAAGACACTGTAAACCCAACTTTGCTCTAGCTGTGATTCAGATTCAGGTAGAACTGGGTGAGGTGCTACACACCAGTAAATCTTGTACTTCCATCCTAAGGCTGAATGATTTTTTTTTTTTTTTTTTAATTTTCGAGACAGGGTTGCTCTGTAGCTTTTGGTCCTGTCCTGGAACTAGCTCTGGTAGACCAGGCTGGCCTCGAACTCACAGAACTAGCTCTGGTAGACCAGGCTGGCCTCGAACTCACAGAGATCCGCCTGCCTCTGCCTCCCGAGTGCTGGGATCAAAGGCGTGCGCCACCACCGCCCGGCAATCTCAGGAGTAATCCCCAGAAGCACCGTCCACCTCATTTGAGACAGGGTGTGGGACAACCCTGTTTCTGCTTCTCTAGCACAGGGCTCCATGTTCTGAAAACTGAACTTAGGTCCCATGTTTGCCAGGCAAACACTTTACTGACTAAGCTGTATCTCCAGCCCTGAGTCGGCTTTGTATTACAGCTCTCTTGTTCAGTTATATCCATAGTTAGGCATGAAAGTTTTTTCTTTTTTCCCACGGGGGGAGGAGAGGGAGTAGGGTAATGCTTCAAGACAGGGTTTCTCTATGTAACAGCCCTGCCTGCCCTGAACTTGCTTTGTAGACCAGCCTGGCCTTGAACTCACAGAGATTCACCTGTCTCTGTCTCCTGAGTGCTAGAAATCTTTTTCTTCTCAAACAAAAACACAAAGACAAATAGGCAAGTCTGAGGACTTGTTAAAGATATTGTAAACTCTTTGCAAAATAAATCTTTGACATTCAGAGAGGGAAAATATCAAAATTCACCCAAAAGCAAAGATATGAAATAATTTAAAAATAAATCTGAGGGGCGACATATTAAAAAGCATTGACAGTTCTTGCAGAAGTGCTGGAATCAGTTCCCAGAACTCACTTGGTGGTTTACAACTATCAAACTAAGCTTCAGGGGATCTAATGCCCTCTTGTAGCATCCCTGGGGACCAGGCATGCACATACATATACATACACTCAGGCAAAATACTCAAACATAAAAACCAACCAGCCAACCAGAGAGCTGGGTATTGGGGTTCATGGCTGGGGAACTATCATGAGTTCCAGGCCAGCCTGGGATAGAGTGAGATCTTGTCTCAAGTCCCCACCATTTCCTTTAAAAAAAAAAAAAAAAACTTGACATCATATATCTATATAATAACAACAGGAAACACATATGCTGTTCTTAATATAGTCAAACAGTCCTTACCCAACTTTGGAAAAACTATTAGGTATTCAGCATTGCACTGAGGACATGCCACTCTAGCTGTACTGTTTCCTCTTTGCTTTTCATCCACCCAGCGTTGCAGACAAGCCTGGTGAACCCACTTAGTAGATCCTCTGCATCTGCATGGTCTCACCCATTCAGCTGTTCTATCATCTTCATCGGTGGCAAAACACACCCAGCAACTTCTGAAAATTAAGAGAAAAATGTTTACCTCCAGGGGTGCACATGAAGCTTTTAGCTAATGGGATGGAATTATTATGTGGTTTTGTAGAACTTATATTAAAATACAGAGTCCAAACAATGAATTTATTCCAAGTAGAGCATTTCTTTTCTCTCCTTTTAATCTTCCACTACAGAATCTATCTTCTGAACTTTGTTATCCATTTTTTTTCTTATTCATCTTTCTAGTAATTCTGAGTAGTGAACCAGAGGATTCAAACAGTTTTAAGTATCTTTGGTTTTATAAGGGAGGGCCTTGGACCTTCCCCAAAGTAATGTGCCTCTGAGGACTGAATAATAATTCCATTGAGTAGCTAATTTAAACACATTTTTCTGATTGGACACAGTAACAAATGTGTGCAGTCCAGCAACTTGGGAAGTCAGACAAGCCCACGAAGTTGGAGGCTACCCTGAGCAGTATAGCAGGACCCAGTCTCTAAAACCACCTACCACCTCTAAACTAAAAACCTTTTTTAAAGATTTACTTATTTATTATGTATACAGTGTTCTGTCTGTATGTATGCTTGCTGATCAGAAGGGGCACCAGATTTCATTATAGATGGCTGTGAGCCACCATGTGGTTGCTGGGAATTGAACTCAGGACCTCTGAAAGAGCAGGCAGTGCTCTTAACCTCTGAGCCATCTCTCCAGCCCCAACTAAAAACCTTTTTGTGACAGAATCTTGTGTAGTCTAGGTAGCTTAAACAGTCTATGCAGTTGATGCCAGCTTTGAACTTTTGATCTGCCTGTCTCTACCACACTTAGGTTGGGGATGAATGCGGCGTTGTGCTTATCTGGGGAACCCTCTAATAACTGAGTTATATCCCCAGCTCTCTACAAATCTGATACTGATTTAACTCATAGAGAACCCCCCTTTCTTCCACCAAAGTTTGTGTAAGTGGTTAGGACAACTTCTAATTAAAGCTTGTTTCTTACTGTGCTTTCCACCTGGAAAACTGGCTGAATATGCAGGAGAGACAGGGTAGTCAGGTACTATAAACAGATGTGTTCCCAGCCTGGGCAGAACAATGTGGACTTCAATATGTACTTTGTGTAAAAACTTTCAGTTAAGATGGGAAAAAATTGGCAAGATGCTTCAGTGGGTGAGAGAACCTGCTGCAAAGTCTGACCACCTAACCTTGGTATCTGGGGTACATGTGGAAGTCTGACCACCTAACCTTGGTATCTGGGGTACATGTTATGGAAGAAGTCCTCTGACCTCCACATATGCATGCCAAGTAAATTTCTTTTTTTCCTTTTTTAAACTATGGGCATTTCTCCCTTGTAGTACCTCTTACCCATACTTAGATATGACTTAAGTCTCTTGGACTCTGAGAAACCCACATCATAGTCTCAAATATACTTTTCTTTCCTTGAACACCTCTTTACTTTTTTGTTTTGCTTTTTGAGATAGGGTTTCTCTGTGTAGCCCTGGATGTCTTGGAAATTGCTCTGTAGACCAGGCTGGCTTGCCTGCTTCTGCCTCCAGAGTGCTGGGGATTAAAGGCATGTGCCACCAACTGCCTGGCTCACTTCTTTGCTCTTAACCATCATGCTGAAGCCAATATTAAAATATCTTTAATAAAATCTTCAATCTTGCTTCATTAAATGGTAAAATATCCAGGTCATAAAACTCATCACTTTAACCATTTTACGGGTATAATTCAATTAAACTATACTCCCATTACTGTGGCTATTCACAGGATGACTAACATTTCTGCATAATACTACAATTGCTAAGTGTATGAGCAAATAGGGCAGCTGAGATGCTGTTAGTATAAATACATATTTAACACAACAGGTAATTTTCTAAGTATATTTGTCTCCTTTTGAACTGGATATATATTTTGGCAACAAAATGTGGGCATAGTATCTAGAACTTCCTACATTCTCTTAAGTTATTGAGGAGAGAACACATAAGTAGCTAGTATGGCTACATATATCAGAATAATGGTCAGTATTAAGTAAGGGATGGGCAGAGGCAGGCGGATCTCTGTGAGTTCGAGGCCAGCCTGGTCTACAAGAGCTAGTGCCAGGACAGGCTCCAAAGCCACAGAGAAACCCTGTCTCGAAAAACCAAAAAAAAAAAAAAGTAAGGGATGGGAATGTGGTTCAGTGTTACTGTGCTTATCTAGCATGAAGCCTTGGCTTCAATTCCCAGCACTGTATAAACACTGTATAAACGGTGGAGGCAGGAATAGCTGTATAGTCATCTCCCTTGTAAATTATATATAAGCATAGGTTTGTTTTCCCTAGTATTTTTACAATGAAAAATTTCAAGCTTTCTAAAAAAATATTCAGAAGTGGGCAGAAAGGACGTAAGAACTACTGTGAAATCTGGTCTTCTGGCTTTGTATCCACAAGCACAGGTAGCTGCAGATATATACAGTCCCTGCCAATGAAAAACTAAAGCCAACAATGGTGGGTGCGATGGTTATTGGCCTAAGATAGGGTCTCTCTCTCTCTCATACAGGTAGCTGTGCTTACCTATATAAGACCTGCAGAAGATGGGGCCTAGCAACACTGCATCACTGGAGGGAGGAGGGATTCATGAAGCCCCATGCCCTACCCAGGAACGGCTGCTGCAGGAAGAGGGAGTAAATTTTGTGGGGTAGCCACTGATAACTTGCCTACGCTCCTGTAAATAACCCAGATCCATGCTTATCCAATCAATCCTAATTGAATTCAGTGGAACACACAAAGACATGAAAACAGGAGGGAGGCTTGGCAGGAAAATATTCAGTAGTGGAGGGGGATGAGCTAGGGTAATGGAGTGGAAAATGAGCAAAATATGCTTTATGTTTACATTTCTGCAAAGGGCAGGCGGAATTCCCAAGTTTCTGTAAATTCTTCCCTGTGAATCTCCAAAGAATGTATGAAGAACCAGGACAACATCTAGCTGTAAAGATTTTTCTAAAGTCACGACATAAAAGTGAAAGTGGTATGTCATCAGAACAGACAGCTACGTAATACCTTCTGGAGGAACCGACTGGCACAGGCATTAATCTCTCTGGGCATATTTTAGCAAGCCACACCTGGTCAAGAATGATAAACTCTAAGGAAAGGAAAACCCGATAAGCAACCAGACTCCTAAACAACCGGAGAAACCAGCTAGGAGAGGTGGCACACGCCTTTAATCCTAGCACTTGGGAGGCAGAGACAGGAGCATCTCTTGGGGAATTTGAGGCCAACCTGGTCTGCAGAGCGAGTTCCAGGACAGGCTGCAAAGCTACAGAAACCAACAAAACAAAAAAACAACTGGAGAACCCAACAAGTCCATTAGTTCTAACAACAGAACACCTGCTAAGTATCAAGTCCTGTCCAAGGATTTAGGATAAAAAATGAGGAGTAACTTCTTGCCTTCTCTGGCGTGTGCCCCCACCCAAGCAGCCAATGGCTATAATCTCAATCAAGAGGCCCTTGACTCAAAGAGTACCACCTGCTGACCACGGTGGCCAGTTAGGCTATGCGGTGGCAAGCAACTACAAACATTAGGAAGAAGTTTGAACAGTTGGTCAGAACAGCAAGAAGCTGCCTAGGTGGGGAGCGTGGGTTTAATCACCAAAAACTCACTGGCTGGGATTTAAACAGCAGAGGGCGGTGCAGTCGAGATCTCAAAGAGTTGTACGGGCTGGAGACCCCCAGGAAGGGGCAACGGGTCCCAGTATGAGCCCACACGTTTCTGGGAAGTCAAACGTCAGGCGCGCTACGTGTTCAATGTTGCATGCATGTGGCTGTTTTCCATAACCTCTACTCCAGTGCGACCGTTAAGGCTCCCTTGTGGATATTCTGACCTTACGGCTTGGGGGTGGGGATGGGATGGGGGTTGGAAGGAGAAAAGAAACCCAGGCTTAAATAAAAAAGTGCCTATCCTTGCATTGTGAAGAGAGGCTTCAAAGTGCAGGGGATTATTCTCCAGGAAGATAATCTGGTTCTTCCCAGTGACATCGCTGCCAAACCCTTGACAACACAGTGGGGGGAGGAGGTGGAGAAAAGAAACTAATTCTACGGGTTAACAATAGCGTCCCTTCACCTCCAAAACAAGCTTTCGGTAGAAGCAGACCCCACTCCTTTAACTAAGTTTCTAAGTCTACGACCCAGGCCGCTCGCCCAATCTTCCCTTCACTGCCACCTCCAAACTCGGAGCCCTCTCCCAGCCCCAGGGCGGTGGAACTCTCGGCGGACGCCAGGACCCGCGCTCTCGGGGCCTCGAGGTCAGCATGGGCAGGCCCAGGACGGAGGCCGGCCGTTCCCGGCCCGCCGCTGCTCGTACCTGTCCAGCATCTGTTGAAGGGCTTGGTCCGGCATCTTCCGTGGAGCCGGCGAGTTCGGCCCTCGGCCGCAGCCCCGCTCAGGGCCAGGCCCGGGGACAATAGCACTGAGACGCGGCGGAGTAGGCCTCAGTCCCGCGGCGCCCGCGGCCCCGCCACACAGCCTCCCGGCGCGGCTCTGACAGGCCCGCGGCGGCGGTGCGCGGCCGGCGGGCGTCCGCAGAGGGCGGCGGGGAGCGAAGAGGAGGAGCCTGGGGCCGGGAGGCGGCGATCGCGGCCCGGGTTCCTGCCGGTCCGCCCGGGGTTCCGGTCCATGGACCGCCGGGGCACCGAGCTGCGGCCGGCGGGGGAGCTACCACTGTGAGGTAAGAGTCACCGCCTCCGTGCGCGCCGGGGTCACGACGCAGGGGCGGCTCGGAGCAGCCTGGGAGATGTAGTCCTAGGACCGTCCCCGCTAGAGGCTGCACAGCCCGCCGGGACCCCCGCCGCCGCGCCCGCCGCTGCCGGGCCGGCGCCCTCCCGTTTCCTTCCTCCAGGGGGAAAAAAATGTCCTTCGGGCCGCTGTCCGGGAAGCGGCAGCATGTGGCGCTCCGCTGTCAGTAGCAACAAGGTCAGCACCCCTTCTCCGCGTCTTGCCCCCTCAGCTCTCGCGCTCAGGTGGGACGGAGCCAGGTGAGGGGAGGTGGCTTGGAGGGCCAGTTTCTGGGCCGGGTCCTGCACGCCCGGCCGCGGCCGGAGGTCGGGCGCTCGGGTCAGCTTCGGCCGCGTCAGAGCCCATCTTCGGGGAGGGACCGGGTGACTTAGTGCGGGGCTGCTCCGGAGGGGCGGGTGGGTACCCCGACCGTTCTCACCGGTGCTTGCGTGTGTGTGTGTGTGTGTGTGTGTGTGTGTGTGTGTGTGTGTGTGTGTGTGTGTACACGTGGGGGTGGGACGAGAGGAACACGGTGCGTGCGCGTGTGTGTGTGTTCTCATCGGTGCCTCTGTGTGTGTGTGTGTGTGTATGTGTATATGTGTATATGTATGTATGTATGTGTGTGTGTGTCTGTGGACGCTGTCTGCCCGTCCAGGAGGAACCTTCTCTGAGGTGCTGTTTTCCAGGGCTTGTCCGGCAGCCCCCCAAAAGGAACGCGTTGGTGAATAAACAGCCCTTGCTTGCTCAGCTGCGGGTTGTCAAGGATGTTTGTTTCTTTCTGCAGCTGGTCACCGTTAACCATTTCTAGTCTCCTTGACACTTCTAAGCAGGTGGATCCGGGATGAGGGATCAGAAAGGGAGAAGTCACAAATCATTCCTCTGTCTTCTCTGACGCCGAAGGGATAGCTTTGAGGGAGGAAAGAGCTGTTGTTGACTTAAACAAATGCGTAGTTTGGACGACCTGTGGCGTTATTTTGTGCTGTGATTGGCGGCGGCACGGTTGGTAGTTTTCCATTGGTTATGCTTACATTTTGATACAAATTTTTGTTGTATCTTTAAGTGAATATGTGGAATTTTTGAACCTGGAATCAGGCCTGTAAATCCCAGACTTGGGAAACTGAGACAGAAGGATTACCTGGAGTTCTAAATTGCCTGGTCTGTATAGTGAATTCCAGAGAAGCCAGGATTGTTTTTAAAAAATAAGCAAGTTTCCAGCAATCCTATGATCCCAGCACTAGAGAAGTGGAGGCAGGAGGATCCGGAGTTTAATGATGCCCTCTATTACCTTTGAGTTCGTCTGTCTCAAAAGAACAAACAAAAAACTGTGTACGAATGCCTGGCAGGCAGATCTGAGAGGCTCTTCACAAGTTCAAAATCAGCCTGGATTACAGAGCAAGCGAGCGAGCGAGCGAGAGAGAGAGAGAGAGAGAGAGAGAGAGAGAAATAACCATCACACCCACCATTGTTGGCTTTAGTTTTTCATTGGCAGGGACTGTCTATATATCTGCAGCACAAGGATGACTCAACTTCCAGACTCTCCCGTCTAGGCCTCCCTAGTATTGGAATTACAATCTTGGCCCACCACACCCAAACCCAATGAGTTTTCAAAATTCTTGTTTAATGTAGAATTTTACAATCAGCTCTTATCTATTTAAATCTAGTTTTGCTCTCTAAATAGATTTGTACCACTGTTTACCTGGCTGGGATGGATAAATAAATAAATAAATAAATAAATAAATAAATAAATAAAACACAGAAATTTATTTGGCCTCCAATTTCCGAAATATGCATTTTTATTTTTATTTAGTTATTTTGGGACGCGGTCTCACCGCGCAGCCCTGCCTGCTAGCTTTGAATTCATCACGTAGACTAAACCAGCCTTGAACTCACAGAAATTGGCCTGCCTCTCTCTCCTGGGATTAAAGGCTGTACCAGCACACGAGGCTATTTTTATTAATTTTTTTGTGTAGGTACGTGTGTGTAGAGGACTGAGGTCGACTTTGGGTGGCTTCCTCTATTCTTCACCTTATTAGTTTTGAGACCAGTCTCTCGATGAACCCAGAGTTTGTTGGTGACCGAAACTAGCTGGCCAGTGAGCTCCAGGATCTACCTAACCTTGTGTGTCATTATGTTTGTATCCTGTCACATCCCCCCCCCCTTTCCTGTCAGGATTGCAGATTCCACAGGCACACCTGGCTTTTATGTGGGCAGCAGGGTCTAAACTCAGGCTTTTAGACATGGAAAATGAGTACTTTACATATAGAGCCCCTAGAAACATGGCTTTATGAAATATTTTAGGATATTATAATTAATATCCCTTCTCACAGAAAGAAAAATAGGCCTGCCCTTGAAAGGAAAATGAGTAGTTTAATCAGGGCATCTAATATTTAACGTTATTTCTTGCTTCATGTACTATACCAGCCTACCTCTATTGTGTGTTTCTCTTTTAAGCCACGTTGGATGTAGATTAAAACAAGCTGAGCGGTGGTGGCACACGCCTTTAATCCCAGCACGTGGGAGGCAGAGGCAGGAGGATCTCTCTGAGTTTGAGGCCATTTTGTCTCCAGGACAGCTAGGGTTGTTACAGAGGAACCCTGTCTCGAACCCCCCCCCCACGCCCAAATCATAGACTAACACAAAATTTATTTAGCTCTATGATTTATACTAAAGAGAATTCTCATTTCTTGTTAGGATTTGTTGTTGTTATTTTGTCTGTTTGATTGAGGGTCTTATAGACCAGAGTCTGGCCTTGAACATAAGCTAAGGGTAATATTGATCCTGATTTTCCCACATCTCCCAAAAGTTAGGTCACGAGCTACCATGACCAGTTTTTCTCTTGTTGGTTTGTTTCCTTCTTCTTTTTTAATTAAAAGAATTGATTTATTTTTCATGTGTGCGAGCATTTTGCCTACATGTATATTTGTACACTACATGCACACAGTACCCACAAAAGCCAGAAAAGGGCATCAAATCTCCTGTGCTGGGGTCACAGGTAGTTGTAAGCTACCATGTGTGTAGCACAAATTCTAATTGGTCTTAATAATAAAAACCTGGAGTCAGATATAAGGGTTAATGCTGAGAGCATGGGACTTTTAATCCCAGGGTCATGGGTTTAAACCCCACATTGAGCACCAGACGTAGCATAAATTCTAATTGGTCTTTATAATAAAAAACCCAGAGTCAGATATAAGGGTAAATGTTGAAAGATCAGAGAAGCAGAGCAGCCAGCCACTAGCTCTTACCACTACCTCAGCCTGAAAGGGCGATCCTGTCTCCAAGAATCCTCAGACTGAATGCTCTCTCTACCAGACCTCAGACTGCATCTGTCCGTACAAATCCCAGACTGCATGTGCTGAGCTCCTGTCTCCTGCTTTATAATCCTCTCTCTGCTCAGCCATATCCTTTCCGTCTCCATCTCCCTAGTGCTGGGATTAAAGATGTGTGCCGCCACTGCCTGGCCTCTATGGCTAACCAGTGGCTAGCTCCACACTTGGATCTTCAGGCAGGCTGTATTTGTTCAATCACAAACAAAATATCACCACACATGTGGGTGATGGGAATCAAGCCTGGGTCTTTTAGATGAGCAGCTAGCTGTCTAAACAGCTGAGCCATCTCTCCAGCTTCTGTTGGTTTGCCACCGCCCCCCTTTTAAGATAAGATCTTGCTGTATAGCCCTGGTTGGCATGTAACTCACTAGGTAGGACAGGTATGTTTCCATCTTGTTGAAACCCTCTTGCCTCCTTACTTACTATTGGGATTATAGGTGTGGTTTACCTTTCTTTCTTTCCTTCCTTCCTTCTTTCTTTCTTTCTTTTTTTTCGAGACAGGGTTTCTCTGTGGCTTTGGTTCCTGTCCTGGAACTAGCTCTGTAGACCAGGCTGGTCTCAAACTCACAGAGATCCGCCTGCCTCTGCCTCCCGAGTGCTGGGATTAATCTTTTCTTTTTTTTAAGATTGTCTTTTACCCTGTAATTTGGTCTGACTACGTAGCCCGCAATGCCCTTTGACTGGTGGCTATCTATCCTCTCGCCACAGACTTCCAAATACCAAGATCTTCAGGGGTGATCCATCTTATCCTACTTTAGAATTTGAATTTTACCCTAAACTGGAAATATGGTATAGTTATAGTGATAACAAGTCCCATTTACATTAGCCTTACTATTTCAAAACTGGATTTTATATTTATAAATATAGTTATTAATTAAATTTGTACATTTATTTTACATCCTGACCATAGTTTCCCCTCCCTCCTCCCCTCCCATCCCCTCCCCCCTTACATTTATATTTTTATGAAACGTCAATTTCCTGTATGTTTAAAAAACCCTTACTAGTAGAGGACAAATTCTGTTTTGGGGATTGTAGGTATACACCAATAATAAGGTATTTGTTTAACATGCCCAAGGCCCAGGAATTTGCTCCTTAGCAACATTAAGAGAAAGAGAAAAGAAATGATACCCACTGTGAGAGACAGGAGCTCAGTAGATAATAGGGCATGCACTAAGCTTGTTGAATCCTCTGAACCCGCACGGGAGAAGGAGAGAACCGATGTCTGCAGATTCTTCTCTGACTTCCACACTTGAGCTGTGGAAGACATGCAGCCCCTCTCTCCGATTAATAAATGTGTCTAGGTTCTCTACATACTGAATTTCAGTATTATCTGTCAACTTTGTTTTCTATGGCCCTCAGTTTTCTCAGTATAACTCAAGATATTTGGAACTACAATTTACTCTTTGATTTTGAAGGAAAAAGGTCGTATTTTGTTAGAAACTTGAGCTAGGCATAGTAGCACACTCCTGTAATCTTAGCACTAGGGATGCAGAAACAGGAGAATTATCATGAATTCAGCCGGGCAGTGGTGGCGCACGCCTTTAATCCCAGCACTCGGGAGGCAGAGGCAGGTGGATCTCTGTGAGTTCGAGGCCAGCCTGGTCTACAAGAGCTAGTGCCAGGACAGGCTCCAAAGCTGCAGAGAAACCCTGTCTCGAAAAACCAAAAAAAAAAAAAAAAAAAAGAATTATCATGAATTCAAAGTCGTCTTGGCTACATAATGAGAGCAAGAGTAGATCCATCAGGCCTGTACTGTAAGATACTGTCTCAGAAACCTACAGGGCGAAGCTGGTAGAATGCTCTCCTGGCACGAACTAAGCCATACGTTTGATCCTTAGCATCACTTAAAAACAGATGATGCATGCTTGTCTTCCCAGTGCTCCTCTCAGCAGATAGTCAGGAGGGTCAGAAATAAAGGGTCATCCTCAGTCACTTAGGGAAGTTCAAGGCCTTGGTGGTGTGAGAACCTGTCTCCAAAAAATAGTTAGAAACTTGTCTAAGCACACGTTGACCCTGACTACCTGTGTTGGATGCCTGGGACCAACATAGTGAACAGAAAGTTCTCTTTAACATTGTCCTCTGACCACCGCAAACACTGTCATATGTGTGCTGGCCTACCATCAGAAACAATGTACATGTATTTCATACATAGCTAAATTTGTGGTGGGTGGTTGTCAGTCAAAGGAGTAACTGAAATGACTGTAGACATTTTTTTGCCCTGTTGCTATAGTTTTATTAGAAATTAATTTACTAAAAATATAAAAAGATTTTCCCTGCCTTGGGATAAGAATAAGAATTGACTCTGGGAAGTGGTGGCGCACCCTTTTAATCCCAGCACCAGGGAAGCTGAGACAGATGTCTGTGAGTTCCAGGACAACCATGGATACACAGAGAAACCCTGTCTCAAAAAAAAAAAAAAAAAAACAAACTATGGGGCTGGAGAGATGGCTCAGAGGTTAAGAGCATTGCCTGCTCTTCCAAAGGTCCTGAGTTCAATTCCCAGCAACCACATGGTGGCTCACAACCATCTGTAATGGGGTCTGGTGCCCTCTTCTGGCCTGCAGACATACACACAGACAGAACATTGTATACATAATTAATAAATAAATATTTAAAAAAAAAACAAACTAAACAAACAAAAAACCAAAAAAAAAAAAGAAAGAAAGAAAAGAAAAGACAAGAAAAAGAAAGAAATACTTGGTTAGGAACTATTCTAAATATATCCAGGAATTTAAAATAATCTGATTTAATATTCTTCTATCACACTTGTTTTGAACTGTCTGCCAAAAGATGTTTTTCAGAGAAACAGTATAACATTTTAAAGTGCCCTCCAAAGAACTGTCAATTAATTGCCAAGTTTGGTGGTAAACTGTGGGTCAAACCCTTATTCCAGTCTATGGAAAGTTCTTTGTTAATTCCTTTAGCAGATGTGCCCAGAGAATTCATAATGTAAATGGGTACTATAATAGCAAATTAAACTGTAATTACCCTTTAGGAGGCCTGAAAATGTTTATGCTTAGCAAATGAAAAGGTACTCACACATGAAATGCCAGACAATGATAATGTGGTAGTGTATAGAAAAGTCACTTGAACAGCATAGAAATACGAAGGAACTCAAGTTTGTAGAAGACCCATGTGGGCTGCCGTAAATATCATGGAATGGGATATGGCTCTACCTTATGTAAACCAAGAGGCCGAGAAGATCTTGAGTCTGGATTTGGTCTCTGTTACATAACTGGGGAATATGTTTGTCTGATGATGTATGAAATAATGAAAAGGACTTGAATTAATTCAGCAGTGGGAATACACTGAGAAGCAAAGCCGAGTACAGTCTGCCTTTGTGAAGTTTACTGATTGGTGGGAGAATCACAATAAATGTTAACTTGGGATTGTGTCCTTACAAGGAATTATAATTAAGGGTTTGACAGGGAGGCCAGGGCAAGCTTTCCTGAGGAACTGCAGGAAAAGGCTTTGATAAATAAAAGACATTGAAACAAAGGGAGATATCAGAATGACTTTGATCCCAGTCTTCAAGTGACTGGTAATGAAGAGCTCCATAGGCCAGTGTTAGGTTGCCCTTAGGAGAGATGGACACCGGTGTGGGGTAGGATAGGTCTGATATGAGAAAGAGACTCATTGTGTAGGAAATGGGCTTAGCTTATAGTTCGGGGTTTGTCCTGGAAATTCTCATTAGTGTCCTAACTAGCTGTCCTGAACTGTCTCTCTTTTTATACAGGATCTCCTTATGTGGGATAATCTTGATCCTCTTGCTTCAGCCTCCCAACTACAAGCAAGTGCTACCTTGTCTGACTTGCTTCTCCTGAACTGTCTCACCCCTCCTTCCTTTCTTCCTTTCTCTTTCTTCCTTTCTCTTTCTTTCTTTCTTTCTTTCTTTCTTTCTTTCTTTGTTTTGTTTTGTTTTTGTTTTTTGAGACAGTTTTACTGTGTAGCTCTGGCTGTCCTGGAACTCATTTTGAGCCAGATGTGGTGGTGTATGCCTTCATATCAGCACCGAAGAAAGGAAGGGATGGAGGGAGGAAGGGAGGGAGGAAGGAAGGAAGAAAATGTCTTAGTTAGGGTTATTATTGCTGTGATAAAACACCATGACCAAAGCAACTTAGAGAAGAAAGGGTTTATTTTCTTCACAGTTCCATGTAACAGTTCATCATCAAAAGCAGTGAGGGCAGAAACTCACGCAGGGCAAGAACTGATAAAGAGGCCATGGAGGGTGCTGCTTACTGGGTTGCTCCTCATGGCTTGCTTAGCCTGCTTTCTTACAGACCCAGGACCATCAGCCCAGGGATGGCCCCACCCACCATGGGCTGGACTCCTCGTCATCAATCACTAGTTTAGAAAATGCCTTACAGCTGGATCTTATGGAGACATTTTCTTAGTTGAGACTCCCTCCTCTCTTATGACTCTGGCTTGTGTCAATTTGACATCAAACTAACCAGTACAGAAAGAAAAGAATTATAGGACAGAATATTATATTTTCCCTTTTGTAGCTTAACCCCAGAATGTTCATTTTATTTAACTATTATGATTATTTTAGACAGAATTTTATTTTGTAGTCGAGGCTGGCCTAAAACTCACTGTGTAGCCCAGACTGGCCTTGAACTCTCAGTGGTCGGTCCTCTTGCCTCAGCCTCCTTTGTATTTGGATTATAGGCTGGAGTGCCAGTTTTATGAAAAAATATATATGGAAAATAATTTTCCTTTTTAAATAGCCATGTGTTTCATAGAGCCACTGAAAATGTGGTCCCGTAGACCCTCGAGTTTTCCCAGGCCTTTTCCAGAAAATTTGTGAAGTCAAGGCTATTTTCATAATAGGAAAACATCATGTGCATTTTCCACTGCACTAACATTTACACCAATGGCATAAGCAACTGCAGATAAAAATTCCTTGTATATTAGCATTGTTCAAAGCATTGGACCTGCATATATAATGCTTATATATTTACCATAGTGTGCATGCTTTAAACATTAGAACCAGTTTCTTTTAGTCTCTGTATGATGAAATGGGTATGATGCCTTCTCTTGCACCAACAGCATGGTGCCAGGTGCAGTGGCATCCATGTAGTCCACCTTGACCCAGTGACAAGAGACTGAAGGCAACGGTTTGAGGCCAGCCAAAAGTGATGGGCCAGGCCTTGTAAGTCTAGCATTCCGGAGGCTGAAGTAGGGTGACTGCCAGTTCTAGGTCAGCCTGGGCTACATAGCAACACTCCCTTTTAAAAAATCAATAATAAACACAAATAGCCCAAATTGAAAATGGACAAAAGATGTGAACAGACATTTCTCTAATGCTAGTGAACAAATGAAAATATGTTTATTATTTTTAATTAGCTATTTACCACATGAATCAAAGTGGTTTTTGTTTGTTTTCTTTTGTCCGGAATCCTTAGAACCCTTAGGATGCAGGAGTCTTGTTTGTTGTTCCGAGTTTTGGTCCTGGGTATTGAGTCTAGCATTTGAGCCAGTGAGCTTTCTCCTCAGCACCGACGCTTCCTTTTACTCCTTCCTCCTGGGAAGTCTGAACTGACTAGTAGCTGTGGCGGCTCCTGGAGTTTACTTTTCAGGTTTGCTCTTTGCCCACGCTCTGTTAATCTTACATGTTCAACAGACATTCAGAGTGGCTCCATTCAGAGAGGCAGTAGATTCTCTGCTGGAAGGGTTAAAGATGCCAGTGAACCTGAGATAGGAGGTGCCACAGAAAAGTAAAAGTAGACTATTAAAGGGAGAAGATTGATTTAGAAGAACACAGACTGCAGCCTCATCTCTCCAGAATTCAAGCAACTTAGAGATAATTTGCTGAAAAATTAGAAAAACCAAGCAACATTTTGGAAATGTTTTAAAAGTAAGCTTTAAACATTACATGTGGGCTGGCAAAATGGCTCAGGGGGTGAAGGCACTTGCCACCAAGCCTGGCAACCTGAGTTCTATTCCCAGAACCTGCATTGTGGAAGGAGAGAAGTGAATCCTGCAAGTTGTCTTCTGACCTCCGCATGTGCACCTTGGGGCATACAAATTCATAAATAATTTTTAAAATGTGTGCTCTGGAAACAAAAGTCAGATTTACTAATTAGTTATTTTCAGTCCCAATTTGCTCCTTTCTAGAGTCTGTGTATGGGAGTATTGCCTGCATGTATGTCTGTGCATTGTGTATGTGTGGTGCCTTAAGAGGCCAGCAGAGGACATTGAATCCTGAAGTTACATGTGGTTGTTAGCCACCAAGTGGGTCCTGGGGACCCAACCTGGGTCTTCTGCAAGAGAGGTAAATGCTCCTAACTGCTGAGGCATCCCTCCAGCCCTGAAGGGTTCTTTAACCTTCCAGGTGTATCTACAGAAAAACAAAACACATAGCCAATCTCATGTCAAATGGTGAAAAATTGAATTTTTCCCACAGAGATAAAACAAGGACATGTGCCCTTGAAACTTTTAATCAACAGTGTGCTGGAGGCTCTAGACAGTAGATGGAAGTTTCTGTCCTGCCTGTTCCTGTAGCCATTCAGTCCCAAATAAACACACAGCGGCTTATTACTAACTAGCTCTTTCAATTTAAATTAACCCATAATTCTTATCTATGTTTAGCCACGTGGTTAGGTACCTTTTCTCAGTAAGGCATTATCATCTTGCTTCCTCTTTGTCTGGCTGGTGAGAGTGTCTCTGCCTTTCCTCTTCCTAGAATTTTCTTAGTCTGGTTGACCCACCTATACTTTCTGCCTGGCTAATGGCCGGCCAATCAGCCAATCAGCGTTTTATCAAACCAATGCGGTGACAAGTCTTTACAGTGTACAAGAGCATTTTCCCACAGCACTAGTCAAATCAAGTAAGAAAAGAAACAAAAGGCATCTGTGCTGCTTAGTTTGTGTCAACTTGACACAAAGTCACCTGGGAAGAGCCGAGAGAGAGGGAAAGGCCTGTCTGTGGGCATTTTCTCAATTGCTAATTGATGTGGGAGGGTCCACAGCCCACTGTGGGCAGTTCCCCCCCCCCAACAGGCAGACAGGGGTTGTATAAGAAATCAGCCTGAGCAAGCTATCTAGGGTAAGCCTGTACGCAGCATTCTTCCGTGGTCCTTGCTTCAGTTCCTGTCTCCAGGGATTTTATTTGAATCCATACCTTGACATCCTTGATGATGGATTATAACATGTAAGGTGAAATAATACTTTTCCTCCCCAAGTTGCTTTCGATCATGGTGTCTATCACAGTGACAGAGGCAAACTAGGGGAGAAGTTTGTCTAGAGTCAGCTGTTGCTGAGACAGACCTCACCATGTTGGTTTTTGGGGAGGATTGTGGAAGAATTTGAAGCTTTGGGCTAGAAGAGGCCATTGAATTCTTAGAACTTAATGAGCTGTTATGGGTGCTGGGAAGGTAAGAATGTTGAGACAGGTGCAGATGATAGGGGCCTGACTTGTGAGGTTTCAGAGCAAAGCAAGCCAGTGAGCAGCAGTCCTCCATAGTTCCTGCGTCTCCTCTTGTTTGAGTTCTTTTCCTGACTTCTTGTAATGAGGACTATGTTTGGGACATGTAAGTAAAACAGGCCCTTCTCTCCCCGAGTTGCCTTTGGTCAGTATTTTACCACAGCCACAATCAAGCAGACTAATAAAGCATCCGTTCTGGGAAGAAAGAAGGAAACCTGTTTTATTTTCTGATGAGATGATCTTATGCTTAGAGAATCCCAGGGAGGTGACTCTCTTTTGAGTAAGTCCCACTTTCCGCTGCTCTCTGTGAGGGGAAGCACATGCCGGTGATGTGGGGTGGGTCTTTCTTTCTGGGCACTTCTCTTTTAGCCTTTGTGTTTCAACTATGTATTAAGACATCTTTAGTAGATGGGCGGTGGTGGCGCACGCCTTTAATCCCAGCTCTCAGGAGGCAGAGGCAGGCGGATCTCTGTGAGTTTGAGGCCAGCCTGGTCTACAAGAACTAGTTCCAGAATAGGCTCCAAAGCTACAGAGAAACCTTGTCTCAGAAAAACAAACAAACAAACATCTTTAGTGAGGCCTGGAATGGTGACACTTAGGAAACAGGCAGGTAGATTTCTGTGAGTTCAAGGCTGGCCTGGTCTATATAGTAAGACCCTGTCTCAAAACAAAACACCATGAAGACTTTAATAAAATATGCAAGAAATCACACAAAGCAAATATTAGAACCAAAATGCAATTCAAACAGGGTTATAGGATACAAGATCAATATGGAAGATTTACTGTATTTTCGTACATTAGCAGTGACAAATCTAGGAATAAAAGCAAGGAAAAGTAATTTCATTTATTAAAAACATCAAAAGGATCAAAATAGGTCTGAGGATATAGCTCAGTTGGTAAAATGCTTGCCTAACATGTACAGTGCCCAAGGTTCATCCCTAGCACCACATGAACGAGCTCTGCGTGGTAGTGGATGCTGGTAATCCCAGCACTGGGGATTTGAGGCTAGAAGTTCAAAGTTAGCCTCAGCTACATAGTATGTTGAAGGTTAGTTTGGGCTATATGAGGTCCTTTCTCAGAAAAACAACATTGGACTGGCAAGATGGCTCGGTGGGTAGAAGCACTAGCTACACAGGCCTGTGAGTTTAATCCCTGGATCATATGGTGGAGAGAACCAATTCTTTAAAAGTTGCTCTCTGACATTCATATATGCACCTTGGATCCATACTCATACACTTACACACCAAATGTATATACAGTGAAGATGATAAAATAAAAAGAAAGCACAAAGGAGTCAATTTAACAAAAGAAGTAAATAACATCTGAAAACTAAGAAATTAAAGCTACAGTAATTTGAAAGAGTTCACCAGAAGACAGACTTACTGTCTGTCTGTCCGTCCATCTAGCCATCCATCCATCTCTACTTATATGTAGATATATTGATATCTGTACAATATTTTAAAGCTAGTAATACTTCCTAAACCGATCTATAATCCTGGGCAATTGCTGTCAAAATTTCATCATGTAGAAAGTGGCAAATTGATCTTAAAGGTCTCACAATTTTTGTTGATCGAAAAGAGCCAAAGGATTCCTGTAAAAGGAGAGCCAGGGCTGACAGAGGTCAAGGTGCTTGTTGTTAATCTGACTGTTTTACTTTGATCTTCAGTACCTACTTGGTGGCAGGAGAAATCCAGTTTCTCAGAGTTGTCCTCTGACGTCACACAGATCCTGGCACATGTGTGCCCCAGTTACAACAATGAACAAAGAAATGTAAAAAATAAATTAAAAAGGAAGACCCAGGTTAAAGAATTCACATCCTTGACTTAAAAATGCTTTTGTTTCTTTATCGTGGTGCCTGGGATCGAATCCAGGGTGGCATACATGTTAGACAACATCCTATTGCTGAGCTGCATCTCCAGCCTCACACTTAATGGTTTCATTTGTTTAAGACAGAGTTCTGTTGATCATGCTGGCCAGGAACTCTCCTCTCTTTGTTTATTTTCCTTTATCTTGCCTTCCAATTCTATGTAGCCAAGGATAATTTTAAAATTCTGATCTTCTTGCCTCCACCTTTAGTGCCGATACTATAGGCAGGTGCTACCACAGCCAGTTTATTTGGTTATAGGTATTGGAGCCATAGCTTTGTGCAGGCAATGCACTCTGTGAACTGAGCTACATCCCCAGTTCATATTTCCTATTTTATTTTATTTATTTAAAAAACTTACTATATCATATTTACTATGTGGGGGGCTAGGTGAGTGGGGTGCAAGTATCATGGCACCTGTATGAAGGTTAGAGGAAAGTTTTATTTTATTATTTTTATTGAGCTATACATTTTTCTCTGCTCTCCTTCCATCCTCCCCCTCCCCTTCTACTCTCTCCTGTGACCCCCACACTCCCAATTTACTCATGAGATCTTCTTTTTCTCCTTCCTATGTAAATCCATGTATGTCTCTCTTAGGGTCCTCTTCGTTGTCTAGGTTCTCTGGGGTTGTGGCCTATAGGCTGATTTTTGTTTGATTTGTGTCTAAAAGCCACTTATGAGTGAGTACATACTACATTTGTCAACCTGGGTCTGGGTCACCTCACTCAATATGTTTTCTAGATCCATCCATTTGCCTATAAATTTCAAGATTTTTTTTACTTCTGTGTAGTACTCCATTGTGTAAATGTAGCACATTTTCTTTACTCATTCTTTGGTTGAGGGGCATTTAGGTTGTTTCCAAATGGCTATTACAGATAATGCTGCTATGAACATAGTTGAGCACATGTCCTTGTGGTATGACTGAGCGTCCTTAGTGTATATACCCAAAAGTGGTATTGTTAGGTCTTGAGGTAGATTGTTTCCCAATTTTCTGATCAATTGCCATAATGATTTCCAAAGCAGCTGTACAAGTTTGCACTCCCACCAGCAGTGGAGGAGTGTTCCCTTATACCACATCCTCTCCAGCATAAGTTATCATCAGTGTTTTTGATCTTGATCATTCTGAAAGGTATAAGATGGAATCTCAGAGTTGTTTTGATTTTGCATTTTTCTGATGGCTAAAGATGTTGAGCAATTCTTTAGATGTTTTTCAGCCATTTGAGATTTGAGATAGATTGAGAGGTCTCTGCTTAGATCTATACCCCATTTTTTATTGGATTATTTGTTCTTTTGATGTCAAGTGTCTTGAGTTCTTTGTTTATTTTGGAGATCAGCAGAGGACAACTTTTTAAGAGTTGGTTCTCTCCTTTGGTGATGTGGGTCCTGGCGATTCTGAACTCAGGTTATCAAGCTTGACAGCCATTGCCTCTACCTGCCGAGCCATCTCATTGGTGTTCATTTCCTAATTTTAAAGCTCATTAAAACGCTACGTTAATCAAGATACTGTAGTAGCAGTATAAAGGTAGACATTTAGATTAATTTACTTCTAAATAGGCCAGTAAGTCTAAAATAAGTCCTGACTTTCATGATTGTCAGTTTATTTACAGCAAGGGCACCACTGTAATGTAATAGGGGAATGTATGTATTTCTATCACAGCTGGATAGCTGTATGCAAATCTCGCACACACCATGAGAGCAAACATTAACTAAAAATTGACCAAAAACCAAAATGTAAGAGCTGAAACTATATAATTCTTAGCAGAAAGCTCGCCCAGGAACTGGGACTAGACCATCTTCTTACTTTGACAGCAGCACCAGTGACGGAGGAAGAACACATGGGGACTTAATCAAAATTAACAGCTCTCATGCCAGAAAGGAGGTATTTCAGTCAGATATTCTTATGGCTATGAGGAATACCTGAGAAAGTCTAGATGTGTTGAACCATGGCTTTAATCCCAGCACTTGGGATGTAGAGGCAAGAGGATCAAGTATTCAGATATGGATCACCACATCTAGTCTTTGTGGTGTAGCACAATTAGTAAAAACCCAGAGAAAGAAATTGGGGTTCAACCTGAAGGTCAGGAAAACAAAACAGCCAGCTAATGGCTCTTATATCTACCTCAGTCCGAAATGGTGATCCTGCCTCCAGGAATCTCAGAATGAGACTGAGAGCTGTCTCCTTCCATTTTATAATCCTCTCCAGGGTTGGGATTAAAGGCGTGCACCACTACCACCTGGTTTCTACGGCAAACTAGCATGGCTACTGGGTTTAAAGGTCACCACAGCCTGGTGTGTAAGGCTGACCGGTGGGGCTGTTTCACTCTCTGAACTTCGGGCAAGCTTTATTTATTAAAATACAAATGAAATATCACTACATTGTGGTGCTTCATTTTTTAAAGATTCATTTTATTTTGTGTATATGCATGCCTTGCCTGTATGTAGGTATGTGTACCACATGTGTACTTAGTGCTCACAGAGGGCAGAAGAGCATTGGATCCCCTGGAACTGAAATTATAGATGGCCGTGAGCTCCCATGGGCATGATCATAGGTGCTAGGATCAATCCTTGGGTCCTCTGCAAGAGCAACCAGTGCTCTTCACTGCTGAGCCATCTCTGTAACTGCTTTTTTTTTTTTTTTTAAGAATGCTTTGTTAGTTGATACTTTATTGACTGAACATTTCCAATAGTGGTAATGATAACAATACCTTACATACATAGAATGTTTAAGAAACAATGTATATTCTCATAGTTTTATCCTTAGACTTGTAATTGAGGAGACCAGGCTTCTAAAACCCTGAATAGATTTTTAAGGTTAGACACCACAGTGTAATCTTATCATTCGATCTTCAGTGTGAATAGCTTTGAGAGTGAATAAGAGGGTCATTTAGTATGCCAGTTTAACAGCACAGATAAACTCTACTGGAAAAGTCAGAGTAGAGTTGCTCTGTCAGTAACTGACAAAGGGCATCTGTTTCTTTGGGCTCTGCTCCCTGTACCACAGTGCCACATGGAATATAATTTGTTTCTTCCCACTGTCAAAAATCCACTCGGAGCTTACAACTTTAAACATGTGCACATCAAAAAATTCCATAAAGCCGTATCACTAGGGGTTAGGTCACAGATTAACCCCAGTACAGTAATTGTAGGTGATTTTAATACTGTACTTTCCCCAATGGACACGTTTCCCAGACAAAACAAGCAAAACCCCTGAAACAAAACAAAAAACTGGAAATATCAAATGGCACCATTGACCTAAATACCCTAACAGATGTCTGCAGTATATTTCACTCCAGCATTACAGAATACACCTTTGCCTGGAGGTGGTAGCACACGCCTTTAATCCCAGCACTTAGGAGGCAGAGGCAGGTGAATCTCTGTGAGTTCAAGGCCAGCCTAGTCTACAGACTGAGTTCCAGGACAGGTTCCAAAGCTTACAAGAAACCCCGTCTTAAAAAGCCAAAACCAACCAACCAAACAAGCAAACTTCCCCAAAACTCCTTCTTCTCAGTCTTCTATATAGGTTTCTTTAAATGGATTTGTGGTGTTATTTTGAAGCTCTCAAGCTTTTAAGAGGTAGATCCTGCTTGGTGGAAGTAGTTCTCTGGGACAAATGGTCCAGTGAGGGTAATTCCTATTTCCAGCTGTGGTCTCTGCTTCCCGCCCACTACTACGCCAGGCACTTCTGCCACATGCGTGCTCTGAACTCTGCCGTGCCTTCCCTACCACGATTCACTAAAACTGATGGAAATATGAGCCAAATAAACCTTTCCTCCCTGAAGTGGTTTCTGTTAGGTTATTTTGGTCACAATGATGCAGAAGTAACTAACACAGAAAATTGGCCAGTCAGTAACTGTGACTAAACGTGACCACGTGGTTCCTAAGCCTTTGGGATTGTTTGTTTTTGAACAGTTTGGTGATTCAGGCTAGAGAAGCCCTGGAGTGATGTAAGAGCTTAATAGGCCCCTGGTTATTTTCTGTGTCTAAAGGCTGAGAGTGCTTTAGACAGTGGACCTCTGCACGGCAGAGATATGTCTGGTGCTGTTTCCAATAATGACAGCAAAGCCCTTTGGGAGAAATTGAGTCCTAACTGCAGCAGGAAAAGTACCTGAGCCTGGACTATCCAGTTCCCAAGAGAAGCTGGTCAGATTGGTAATCCCCAAATCTAGGAAGGATGACGCTGAGGACATCTTGAGCTATATAGTGAGTCTAAGACCACAGATTCACAGGAAAGAGAAGTGTTAAAAAATGATAGGGATAGGCTGGGAAGATGGGTCCGAGTTGCCAAGCCTGACAACTAAGTTCCATCCTCAGGAACCATGATGTGAAAGGCAAGAATCAAGTCATCTAAAGTTCTTTAACTTTAACGTGCATGCCCTGGCGTGTTAGTGCCCGTCTCTACTGCAAATGCTAAATAAATTTAATAAAATCTTTAAAACAGGTATGGTGGCACTTATCTATAATTTCAGTACTGGGATAGTAGAGGCAGGAGGATGAGGAATTCATGGCCTGTCCCAATTATATTGTGAGTTTGTGGCTAACCTAGGCTACCTGAGACCCCATATCAAAAACAAAAATGTCTTAATAAATATGCTAAGATATATATTTGGCTCTTGTATATGCTAGGAAAGTGCTGTACTACTAAACTATGTCCCCAGCCACTCTTGATTTTATTTAATAATTCATTTGTGTGTGTGTTGGGGGGGATGACATGTACATATTTGGGCAGGTGCCAGAGCAGGCCACAGGATCCTCTAGAGTTGGAGTTAAAGGAGGCTGTGAAACAGGTTCACTCATCACCAATTAGACTAGGCCAGCAAGCCCCAGGAAGCCTCCCATCTCTGTTACCGCAGCAGTGGGATTACAAGCGTGTCCCATCATGCCTAGTTTTTTATATGGGTACTTTGGTGTTTTTTTTTTTTTTTCAATTTTTTTTTCCTTTCAAAAATTTACACTTCCTCCCCTCCTCCCATTTCCCTCCTGCTCCCTTACTCCCTCTCCTCCCTCCTCCTCCCTCCTTAAGAGTGGGCAGGGAACTTCCCTGTGGGAAGTCCAAGGCCCTCCCCCTACATCCAGGCCTAGGAAGTTTTGCATCCAAATAGACTAGGATCCCAAAAAGCCTATACGTGCTGTAGAAACAAGTTATATGGGTACTTTGAACAGAGGAGCAAATGATCTTAACTGTTGAGCCATCTCTTCAACATCTATCATTCCTAAGCCTGAGTTTCCTTAAAACAAGACAAACAAACCAATGACTGGGAATGAGGAGATGCTTGGAAGGTAAAGGCAGTTGTGCTAAACCTGATGATCTGAGTTCAATCCCCAGGACTCAAGTGCTGGAGGGAGAGAACTAGTGCTCCTCCCCTCCACATACACACAATAGATAAATGTAAAAAAAGACGAGAAAAAAGAAAACACAAGCAAAAGAATGATAGTTTTTATTATTTAGGGCTATGTGACGATTAACTCCCTAAGTCAGTGGTTTCAACCTTCCTAATGCTGTGATCCTTTAATACAGTTCCTCATGTGGTGACCCCCAGCCATAAAATTATTCTAATTGCTATTTTATAACTTTTCTACTGTTATGAATCATAATGTAAATATTATTGGAGATAGAAGTTTGCCAAAGGGGTTGTAATCCACAAATTGAGAGCCACTGCCCTAAGGCATAAGAAATTCTTTTCTGGTTTTTTTTTTTTTTTTTTGAGATAGGATTTTTCTGCCTTGCTCTGGATGTCCTGGAACTCATTCTGTAGACCAGGCTGGCCTCAAACTCACAGATCTGCTTGCCTCTGCCTCCCAAGTACTGGGATTAAAGGTGTATGCAACCACCATCCAACAAGAAATTCTTACATAGTTCAGAATGTTAGCTAGTATAAACACCGCTATTCTCAATACACTTTTGTGTATTTAATAATACTTTTGTTAGTTTAAAACTAATAAAAAATAAAAAGAAACTATTAAAAATACCTGTATCCTTCCACCACCACCACCACAAAAAAGAAAAAAAGAAATCCTTATCCTGTGGTGGTAGAGGTCAGACCTCACTAAGCAGGAAATACAGGTCTGTAGGAAGAAGCGGGGTAAGAACTATGTGGTGGCGCACGTCTTTAATTCTGGAACTCCGGAGGCAGAGGCAAACGGATCTCTGTGAGTTTAAGGCCAGCCAGCACTATATCATAGGTCTCAAAAAATAAAAAGCAAGTCAGAAGTTCTGGCTGGTAAGAGCCTATTCCTCTGTTAGTCTGACCCATGTGCTCCTGGTACCAGTTGGTATTAAGTAGGAAGGAGACAGACTCTATTCTCAGTTTAGAATTTCTAGGTAGGAGAGGGGAACAGAGAAAAATGTAGAGCTCAATAAAAATCGATAAAATAAAAAAGTAAAAAAAAAAAAAAAGAATTTCTAGGTAGTTCAGCTCCCTCCCAGGATTAACTTTAGATCGCATACATTGACCTCTACTGCTGTAGTTTGTTAAAAATGCTTTCATACACACTAACAGAATTTTGGAGATTTAGATCCAGCAGTTTTTAAAATTGTCCCCATTTTATTCTAGAGGAAGCTAACTGAAACTAAGAACATAGGCTTTTACAGGCATATTGTTTACATATAAATTCTGGTTCCTTTGCTTCCCTAAATTATAATCTGTGGCTGGCCTGGTTGCATAGGCTAATCATCAAAGCCATTTGGGAAGCTGAAGCAAGAGGACCACAAGATCAAGGCCCACCCTGGTCTACAGAGTGAATTCACGGTCAACCTGAGCTAGCCTCAAATTCCTGGGCTAAAGTATTCTTCTTGTATCAGATCTTTAATACTTGGGAAGACAGGGTACACAACTGCTCCTAGATTTTTTTTTTGTCATTTTTAGGAAGACTAGGTTATTGAGTTCCCTGAGTAGAACTGGCAGTAGACTGGGCAGTAGCGGAGTGTTGCCTGTGGCCTGAATACTTGCTACTGTTATTACTGAGGACCAGAAAAGTGGTAGTGGGAATAACTGCTTAGACAATCAGATGTAGATACTCTTTATTCATTTATTTTTGAGACAGGGTCTCATTTAACTTAAACTTGTATTAAAGTCACTATGGGGCCCAGGCTGGCCTTGAATTCCTGATCCTTCTGTGCCAGTTTCCTGAGTGCTGGCATTCTAGGCATGTGCCACTATGCCTGGTGACAACTAAATTTCCACATGTCACCTCTTACACTATTAAGCCAATCCCCGACTACTGTGATGATGTCACTTCTGTTAGCATCTTGGCAGGTAGTCTAGTTTTTCCAAAAGTGGTAGCGTAGACAGTTGCTATACTTTTTTTGTTTCTCATTCCCCAAGAAAATATCAGTCAGTTAGGTATAGTGGCACATGCCTGTAATCCTAGCCTCAGGAGGCTGAGGCTGAGGCAGGAGGCTTGTGAATTTGAGATTAGTGTGGGTCCCATAGGGTAACTGTCTCAACAACACAGGGTAACTATCTCAAACAACAAAAAAAGTGAAAAACACCTCTGATTTGGGTTTATGGGGTGGATTTGGGTTTATGGGGTTAAAGCAAGGCCCCAAGGAAGGCAGTCTTCAATAGTAGAAGACAAAGACAGCCTACATTAAGTGAACTACTGAACAAGTTACAGTGTGAGTAACAGCACCAACAAAACAACCTGATAGGTAGGTGGTACACAACTTTAAGCCCAGCAATCAGGAGGCTGAGGTAGGTAGATCTCTGTGAGTTAGTTCAAGGATAGTCTGGTCTATATATTGAGACCCTATCTCAAAACAAATAAAACTCACAGGTGAGTTAAGAGAATTGAGTTATCATTCTTTGCTTGGATCTATCCCTTTCTCTAAGCTGGAGATCAAACCCAGGTCTCTCAGCACACTAGGAAAACACTGCTACTGAGCTATACCCCAGTCCCAGATGTACTGTGTAGGAACTGTGTTTTATAAACTTTCTGAGCTTAAACTTGACTTTCCCATGGTGGGGCTCATGTATTCATACATCCTGGTAGTGGATTGTCCCTTCAGGATGTAGCTCATGAGCAGTAAGATTCATGCCCTTGGCGAGAAGAGTATGGGCTGGATTTCAGTCTGTCTGGCTCACTCTCTGGTGCTGAGGGTGTATATACAACCTGTGAAATGGAGGGTGAGGGTGGGGCGCCATACTGTATTTACTGCCCTAGCTGTTAGCATCAAGTCAGGTAATAAAGGGAAGGGATTTGCTAAAGTCCAGTTCCCCGTGTAAGAAAGGCACTGATTCTGTAGATACTACCCAGCTTCAAATGAGATGATCCAGGGGTTACCTGACCAGACGCACCAACTTTGTCCTTGTTGTGACAATTTCTATGACTCATCAGATTGGATAGAACCTGATAATTACTGGCTGCTAATGCGGAGATTGTAGCATTACCTCGAGTCTGGCTGGCTTTTCTCTCAATCCGTTAAGACAAATCAGTTGTCTTTTTACTTTCAGACAGGTCTCATGTGGCCCAGTTTGGCCTGGGCTCACTAGAACTGATGACCTTGGACTCTGGGTCCTCCTGCCTCCACTCTAGTTCTGGAATTATCAGGATGTGCCACTGCACTGGGCTTTGATGAGTCATTTTCTGGAAGACAGTCGTGCTTATTTTGGGACACTCAGAGACTTGTCCATGGGTAGAATCTGGCTAAAGCTTCCCCTGGTTTTCAGGCAAAGGCCATCCATATAGGTTTGCTTCAGTTGTAGAAAGGGAAGTTTCTAAACAACCATTTGCCTTCTTTCCACACCTTTGAAGCTCAAACTGTTTCTGTGGCTGTGTGGATCGAGGAAAAAGGAACCTGTTTGTATGAGTCACTAAACAAAAGACAAGGCTGGTGTCAACCTGAAATGAGGTCCTTGTTCTGCAATAGTGTGTGAGTTTGAATAGGGAAATCACCTAAGTTGCCTCTTTTACTTCTGCTGTTAGAGATAGGAGCAGTATTTACCTCGAAGGTTTATTGCAGGGACCAAATGAAATGAATTCAAACAGATGCTGTTCTACACTCCTGGAGTCCCAGCATTCAGAAGGCTGAGGCAGGAGGATGAGGAGATGAAGTCTAGCTTGGGCTACACAGGAAATCCCAGGCCATCTGAACTCCATAGTGAAAGCTTGTCTCCAAAATGAAGTAGAAAACAAAAAAGAGGATTTTGTTTCTCCCAATCCTTCTGCCTCTGTTCCTGAATGTGGAGATTGCAGATTTGTGCCACTATGCCTAGATATGTTTGTCTGCCTTTATAATAAATTTAATGTGTATGTGAGTGTATGTCACAAATGTGTGCATGTGTGCCTGCAAAGGCCAGAAAAGAGTCACGTCCCCTGGAGTTGGTGTTTCAGGCAATTGTGAGCTCCCTGATATAAGCGTCGAGAATGTGAACTAGGGTCCTCTTGAAGAGCAGCATGCACTCTTAACCTCTGAGCCATTTTTCCAGCCCATTTGTCTGGTTTTGAGAAAGTGTCTCATTCTACAACAGGCTTAGAACTCATAGCAGTCCTCCTGCCTCAGCCTCTAAAGTGCTAAGATTACAAGCACATGCATCAGACTTGGCTTTATCTGTTTTATAAAATAATTCTTGTAGTTTTTTAAGTCTTCAGAAAGAGAGTTACTATGATGAGAATAAGACAGTGGAAAAACTGGGCTGTAGGGAGAGAGTTCAGGGCACTTGCTCTAGCTGGAGAGGACCAGGGTTCAGTTCCCAGCACCCTACCAGGCAGCCCACAGCCACCTGTAACTCCAGTCTGGGCAATCCATTGCCCTCTTCTGGCATCCTCAGGTACCAGACACTCAGGTAGTACACATGGATATGTGCGGGGAAGCACTCATACGTATACAATTAGACAAAACAGTTAAGTGTGGTGTGGTGCCCTTGTAACCCATGCACTTTAGAGATAGAGACAGGAAGGCTAGGAATGCAAAGGCAGTCTGGACTTGGGAGCTTGAGGACAGCCTGGGTTGTGTGAAACTCATCTCAAGTAAACAAAACAAATGAATAAAGAAAAAGAGAGAAAAAACAGAAAAAGAACATTATGAGAGGAACTCAATTTACATTGGGTCAAATCTAAAATAAAAGTAACAGTTTATTAAGAGAAAATTTAGGTGCTGATATAACTTCAGATTTTTATAGATTTTTTGCTTTTATGTGTGTGACTGTGAGTGAGTGTGTTTATGTCAGAGAACAATTTCTGGAAGTTGGTTTTCTCCTATCAAGTGAGTTTTAGGAATTGAATTTAGGTTTATCAAGCTAGGTAGCAAGTGACTTTTCCTGCTAAGTCATCTCTCTGACTCTACAATTTACAAAAATAAAGTAAATGGTGCTGGAAATCAAGCTCTGGGCTTGATCACACTAGGGGAGTTCTCTACCATTAAACTGTTCCCTTGGTCCTCATGAATTTTTAATGAATAAACAATATGTAAAAATATCTAATATGGGGCTGGAGAGATGGCTCAGAGGTTAAGAGCACTGGCTCCTGTTTCAGAGGATCTGGGTTCAATTCCCAGCACCCACATGGCAGCTCACAACTGTCTGTAACTCTAGTCCCAGGGAATCTGACACCTTCACACCAACGCACATGAAATAAAGTTAAATAATAATAAAAAAATCTAATGCCTTGAGCTTTTTTTTTTTTTGAGACTCAAAATGAATTCAAGGGGAATAACTTAGCAGTAGAACACTTACCTAGGATGTATAAGGCCCTTGACTCAAGGGCCAGTATGATACAAGACAACTATTTAAAAATAAAGATTCAAGGAAAGAATTGATTTGGAAAATCCTAGAAATAAGTATCCTACAACAAGAGAAAGGATAGATTAATTATATTAAACATTATATCATGCTTGTTAAACATAGTAGTTTTGAAATACCTGTAATGGTATGAGTTTTTCTTCATCTAATGTTAACTTAGAAAAAAATCTATTAGTCTTTATGTGGCAAAAACTATACCTTGTTTTTGATTGGTTAACAAACCTTGTCCAGCATCACCACAGAGCCTAGGTTACAGTAGCTAGTTTAGCAAGAACAGACAAGCAAGCAAAGCATGAGGAGTACTGTCCTCCAGTACACCTGTGCTCCAGGGAACTGGGCGATTCTGCCCACGTGGTCAGTGGGCACACCTCACAGAACAGAAGCTGGGAAGATTTATATGGAAGTCACATTTGGGAGGTTACTATATGAGAGACATATATATGATATTACTTTAGAGAGTTAAGAGACAGGATTATACTGGGTGAAAATGAAGAGGAAGGGATGCAAGCAGAAATTTAGGAGGCAGAACGAACAAGTTTTAGTGACCAGTTAGGCTCCCTCAGTGAGGGGGAAGAGGAAGAGCAGAATCCTGCCTAGATTCTTAACCTTTTTTTTTTTTTTTTTTGGTTTTTCGAGACAGGGTTTCTCTGTGGTTTTGGAGCCTGTCCTGGAACTAGCTCTTGTAGACCAGGCTGGTCTCGAACTCACAGAGATCCGCCTGCCTCTGCCTCCCAAGCACTGGGATTAAAGGCATGCTTTACCACCGCCCGGCTTTAGGTTCTTAACCTTGAGTGAGGAGACTTGGGGTGGTGCTTTTAAACAGGATAGGCCAAACAACTTGGTTACATAGCAGGTTACATAGGCTTTCCTCAAAGCAAATACACATAGCACACCTAACCCAAACAAAAATCTGTGTACTTTTTAGTATTGGATCAAAAACACACATAATGGAAGTATGTGTGTGTGTGTGTGTATATATATATATTAAAATACATATATAAACTAATCTATCTGTCTTATCTATCACTATATTCCAGTCAAAGGGTTATTATCAGAGCATATAAAAGTAGACACCTGGAAGAGAAAGGGATGAGAGACTCCAACAACAAAAGAATTAAATGGACAGACTGATAGGAGAAGAGAGGCAATAGAGAGATGTGTTTTTTTTTTGAAGAGTTAGAAAATTAGGTATTTTGCCACCTGCTTTGTACAGTATCCCAAAGTTTCCTTAACTCTCCACTCCTTTCCCAGGCAGTGTTATATCCACAGAGCTTACCATGGTCCTTTTCCTAATTCAAATGCTTTCGCTGAACTCTGGAACTCCTGTTTACCTAACAACCTCTCCGAGGGCCTTCTCTAGCCTCCCTCCTGCCTCAGCCTGGTGTTGTAAGCAAAGGTCAGAGGTCCAGTGGCAAACGTTTTCCCCACTCCCTTGCTAGACAAGTTTTCTCTGTGCAACAGCCCTGACTGCCCTGGAATTCCCTCTGTAGACCACGCTCCAATTTAGAGATCTGTCTCTGCCTTCTGAGTGCTGGGATTAAAGGCATGCACCACCACTGCCCAACTAAATATATTCATATTAGTCCAGTTTGTTATTTTCATTTATGGTTAGTGTTTTTGTGATTTGTTTTAAGGAATTGATGGGGCTGGAGGTGTAGTTCAGTGGTCAGAATATGTGCTTAATGTGTGTGGGCCACGGATTCAATCCTCAGTACCCAAACGAGTCAATTGTTCTTTACCTTAATATTGTGGAGATATTCCTCTAGATTTTTTTCCCTTTGGTATTGGGGATCCATTCCAGGACCTTGCACATGTGAGGCCAACACTGCACCACTGAAAAAACACTCCCAAAAAAACAAAAAGAAAGAAAGAAAAGAAAATTGAATAACCAAAACCCATGAGACCAATGTGAAAGGGACCACCCAGGAAAGAAAGTGGCCAAGAGGAGATGGAATAAAATAAGACAGGGTAATAAATAGGGGTGAAAATATAGTCAAAATGCATGATCTAAGTGGATTAAATTGGTACAATAAAGCCCATGTTTTATACAATGAATATATACTAATTTTTTAAGTATTAAAGTAGTTTAGAAACATATCCAGAATTGAGAGTGTTTTTTTCTTTCTTTTTGTCTCATGTGGTCCAAGCTGTCCAAGAACTTAATAATGTAGCTAAGCATGACCTTGAACATCTGATCTTCTTGCTTCCACCTCCTGGGTGTTGGGATTATAGGTTTGTGATTGTGGCCGACTTCCAGTGTAATTTTTCTTCTAAATAAAGTATAGAATCTTGGCTGCTTCAGATAATAAAAAGATATTATTTATTGGTAAATCCATTAATTCATTCATTTATGTGTTATATATTGAGCTAGGAAAGGTGGTATATACCTGTCTTTAATACTTGGAAGGCGGCTGTGTTCACTACTATACTGCCAGTGCTGTTGCTAGATACTTGAGAAGCTGAGGCAGGAGGATTACTTGAGCCTATAAATACGAGACTAACCTGAACAACATAGTGAGACATGTCAAAAGAAAGAAAGAAAAGGTGTATGCATGGAAAACCTACATGCTATCTGTTTATAAGCAGTATTATAGAGGTGCTAGTAATGAAAGGAGATTATCCCCAAAAGTAATACATGGGCTGAGTGTGGGGGCTCATGCCTGGGAGGCAGTGTCAGGTGGGTTTATGTTCAAGGCCAGACTGGGCTACAGAGTTCCTGTTTCAAAAAAATGTATTTGGCTATTTTGGTTAAACACAAAATGAGGTGCAGGAAGGTGGTGATTGTGCCTGTGTTCCTAGAGTTTAGGAGACAAAAGATGGGGTCTTAGATCAAGCATGCTAGTTAGACTAGTAGAATCAGCCATCTTAGGTTCAAGTATGAGGCTAGAGACTCTGCCTCAGTATAAAGTGGAGAGCAACAACAAAACGAAAAACAACTGGGCTGGAGAGACAGCGCAGTGGTTGAGAGCACTGACTGGTCAAGGCTGTGGTGGAGCACACCTTTAATCCCAGCACTGGGGGCAGAGGCAGGCGGATCTCTGAGTTCAAGGCCAACAGGCTCCAAAGCCACACACAGAAACCCCCGGTGGGGGGGGGGACAATGACACCGACCACTCTTCCAGAGAACCTGGGTTCAGTTCTCAGCACTCACATAGCAGCTAGCAATTGTCTGTAACTCTAAGATCTGACAGCCTCACATAGACATACAGGCAGGTAAAATACCAATGCACATAAAATAAAAATAAGTTAATTAAGAAACACAAACAAAAATGGTGTCACCCTCTGACTTTTTCATGTGTGCTCACACATGCAGACAGGAATACCACACATACACTACAAACCAATACAGAGAGCCTTTGTCGTTGTTGAGGGCCCTCCTGGGTTTGCCTGATATGTACTCTTGGTATTTTTGTTTGAACTATTTTCTTTTTAGGTCTAAAATCTCATTTTAGGAAAGTAGAGCAGATATTAGTGGCTCACTTCTAAGTACAATAAGTTTCCAGGAAGTATGGGTAGTGCTCATTATCACCCACCAAGGGTCAAGACCAAAGTTTATCTTTTTCTAGACTTTGAATTACCAGTAGACCTGTACTTAGGGTCAGTTGGATTAATAAATGTTCAAGTAAACCATTTCAAACATGCACATGAATAATAAACAAAACAAAATGTATAAAAATCCTTTTTGGGGGGTAGGTACTGGACTAGGCAGCAAAGTCTCCAAGATTGGAGCTAGTGTGAATCCTCCTGTCTCAGCCTCTAAAGTGTTGGGATTGCAGGCACATACCTCTCTATATAACTTCTACCTAAATTGTTAGCGTTCCCCCCCTTAGAAGTAACTGGACATAGAGCTTAAGGATGCAGTTTAGTTGAAACAGTGCCTTCATAAGCATGCATGAAGCTCTGAGTTCATCCCAGCACTGCATAAACTAGATGTGGTGGTACACCCCCATAACCTTATATAAACTAGATGTGGTGGTACACCCCGTAACCCCAGCACCATATAAACTAGATGTGGTGGTACACCCCAGTAACCCCGGCACTGTGAAAACTGGATGTGGTGGTACTCCCCTGTAATCTCAGCATGTGGGAGGGACAGGAAAAGAAAAGAAGACTAGAAGTTCAAAATCAGCTTTGGTTAAAAGGCAAGTTGCAGGCCTGTTCAGACCTTGTCTCAAAACCAAACCAAACTGGGCATGATGCCCATACTTTTGATCTTAGCACTTGAGAGCCAGAGGCAGGTGGATCTTTGTGAGTTTAAGGCCAGTCTGGTCATAGCAATTTCTAGGCCAGCCAGGGCAACATAGTTAGACCCTGTCTCAAACAAAACAAAACAAGAAATTCACCAAAACAACAAACAGAAAGACAAAAGGAAGGACAAAAGAAAAAAATAACTAGGAACAAAGACCACTAAAAGATGCAAATTGGTAATTTCTGATCAACTTTACTTCTGATTTGCAAGAAAGGGAAACAGAATTGAGAGTTGTAAATGCTGCTTAGCATTTTCAGATCTAAGTTCAATCAGCACAGTCATCAGCTGACATTTACTCTGAACCCCATGGGTGAATGGCATGGAACCAGATTCCACAAGAAATATTATCTTCTGCCTACGCAAGCAAACTTAGCTCTTGAGTTATTGCTTTCAGGAGCTATACATAATGACAGTTGATGTTAATAGGCTGTGAGATTCAGCCTGAAATCATTATGTTAAAATAGGGACAATCACATACCAAGTTTCTGTGGTAGCACCTGTAGTCCCACCACTTGGGAGGTAGAGACAGAAGTACCAGGAGTTCAGCTACATATCAAGTTCAAGGGTAGCCTGGGCTAAATTAAATGACCACCGGTTTTTTTTTTCCACTATGACCACCGGTTTGAAAAACAACCAAATATCTCCCTCTACAATTCCCCAAAGTAGAAACTGTATATATATATCTTGAACAAAGAAGTCATTGTTCAGTAGTTATACTCTTAAGGTTTTAAGTTATTTACCAATTAATATCTTATCAAATACTATTTTTCTTTTTTTTTTTTGTTTTTTTTCGAGACAGGGTTTCTCTGTGGTTTTGGAGCCTGTCCTGGAACTAGCTCTTGTAGACCAAGGCTGGTCTCGAACTCACAAAGATCCACCTGCCTCTGCCTCCCAAGTGCTGGGATTAAAGGTGTGCGCCACCACCGCCCAGCTCAAATACTAATTTTCATTGAGAGAGTTTAATTTTATTTGATCACTGTATCAATAATGCAAGGTAGACTTTCAGGTAAAAATAGGGCTAGTTGACTCAAAACATATGGGTAAAAATCTTTGCATGAGTATATATATTTATGTGTGTTTGTGTGTATGTGTGTGGGTGTGTGCATGTGTGACTAAGTGCAAATGGAAGCCAGAAGTCAAACTCAGGTGTCCTTCCTCAGCAATAGTTTGCTATTTTCTTTTTTTTTACTGGGGTGGAGATGGGTGGGGGCATGATGCAGTGGCCCTCTGTTGTGGTCAAAATGGAAAGATGGGGGAGGCCAAGAGCCTAAAGTATCTAGTTATCTCAGGCAGTCTCCCACCCATTCTGCTTAGATCAGAAGAGATATGTCAAGGTCATGGTGATATGGCCATAGACTTTTTAATCAACTCTTTATAGGTTTCAGGCATCCTGATTCCATCCATCTCCCAGTACCTTCATATCCATCCACACTTGCAACCTCCCTGCTTTTTTTTTTTTTAAGACTATCTCTGAACTTGGACTGGACTTGCCTATTAGGAACCTACCTGTTTCCCCCCACCCCCCAGCTTTGGGTTTATAAGGGTCCAATGCTGCTATGCCTAGGTTGTTTTCTTTTTTTTAATGGGTTCTGGGGATCTAACTCAGGTTCTTATACTCTATCAACTAAGCTATCTCTCCAGCCCATTTTTGGTTTGTGTACAGCCCAGGCTGTTTGGGAGCTCATGGCCATTCTGTTGCCTCAGCCTCTCTAGTGCTCAGGTTATGAGGTGGGCTTTTTCTCATCTAGTAAAAAGTCAAATACAAAGAAATCCTGAGTTGGGTGTGGTGGCACAAGCATCTAATTCCAGCACTGGAGAAGCAAAGACAAGAGGATTGGTGCAATTTTGAAGCCTGTTTGATCTACATAGCTAGTTCCAAGTTATCCTGTCTCAGGCAGTCAGTTTTGGTAGATAGATAAAATGTCAAACATTTTTGATTAAAACCTATTTTTACCTTCAAGGTCAGTAACACGTTTAGTATTAAGGGACTTTTAAAATTCTGTATTAAGAGGGTTTTTTTTCAGCAGGTGTGGTAGTACATATCTCTAACCCCAGCTCTTGGGGGAGGCCAGATGATCCAGGTTAGCCTGGGCTGTGTAGGGAAACCTTGTCTCTTGTGTCTCAAAACAGAACAAAGCAACTGGGGGTGGGGGCTTTAAGTGTTTATCATTCTCCTGTAGTTCTCCGCCCATTTTTTTTATTCCACACCCTAATCTCTTTCTTTCTAGTAGGATTCCTATTGCTGGCTATCCAGCCATTACCATCATAATTCCATTTAAGGTAGCTCGGCTGGATCTATTTATTCTGTCCTACAATCTACTTTCTCTTTTAGCCTTGCTTCCTAAATCAAGTTGACAACACAGTTTATTTTTCCTTCTTTTATTTCAACAACTCCTGGTCTAGATTGGTTAGGAGGCTATAATATAATCTGGGCACAACCTCTCCCCCTTGGAATCTGTATTTACGAGGTTTCCTCCTTTCTTGGCTGAACGTGCTGAAGCCCGGCAGAGTACCTTGTGAAGGACTTCAGCCCCCACAGTCCTCTGTGTGCGCATGCCCACTCTTCTTACAGTTGTCAAAGTGCTTTTCCAGAGCGGTCACATAATCAACCCGAAAGAAGAAATAAATACTGTTCATTTTTCAATTTTATCGCTCTTTTAAAAACTGGACATTTAAAGGTAACTGCTGCTATGAATTCATTACTTGAAATTGGGTTGTTGCATGTAAAAACCGATCTATTGTGTGTGGTGGGGGAGGGGAAACAGGCATCTATTTCTCAGACTTTGCTATATACAAGCAAAAAAAAACCTCCAAGTCAAAATATACAGGCAGTTATTTAAGGATACTTCATATTGACTTTGTAAGTTTTATCTTAATCACTTAGTTAGTTTTTTTAAAAAGATCTTATTTATTAAAAGGTGGGTCTTGACCTTGACAGTAAATTTATACAGAAAGCAAAATTTGTATTATTTTAAGAGTATTGAAAAGGGGGTGTTTTCTTATAACATTGAGAATTTAATGACGTAGTAGTACTATTAATTAAAGTCATCATAAAATATTCTGAGTCTAGGTTACTTTTTGGCTTGGGGGTGGGGGGGTAAAGTACAGCATTTTTCCCCATCAAGAGCATGCAGTTTAAGCTAAAGGCATTAACAAAAAGCATTGCATACAAACAGTAAGAAAAGCTATACTAAAGATAATCCAATACGTATTTCAGCCATGATGATATAGCCATTGTAAAGAAAATTCTCTCTCACCAAAGCACTCAAATTCCAGAAGTATAATGGTCTACTGCAGCACTGTAAGAAGGAAGTGTGAGCATCTGTGACCATCCTCTTTGGCAGTGATGGAACTTTGTGTTGTCTGAGTCCGAGGTTCACTGTTCTCTGTGCTCTATTTATAATACTAATCAAAGCCATTGTTTTACATAGAGGAAACTGAGGAACATAAAAGCAATCTAAAGCAAGCTTTATTGATAGTAGCAGGCAATCGGCAATCCCTGGTGCATGTTATATTATACTGGGCTGGGCTTTTTTTTTTCCCAGGGGAGGGGAATAAGAAGGCAAGTACGGTGATTGAGAAGTGAAATGTTTCCCTAAGTCTACTATATTCTTTGTACACGAAACTTTGAAATGAAAGATGCGATCTGTTAAGCATTTTAATGATAGTTTTAATAAAACAGAACAGTTAATCCGACTTGTCTGATATCCTTTGTGTAATAGTTGAGAGACGATACCTCCATTTTAAGAGTTGTTCAATAGTCCAAAGGCAGAGCTGTTGTGTGTATCTGAATGCCCTTTTACAAATGTCCCATGAAAGATGCTTCTCCAGTATATGATTTAATTAACTGTATTAAATATATTGATAACTTTGTTGCAACTGTATGGAGTCATCTAAAAATTATATGTTTGGTCATAGCGCCTTTAACATTTCAAAATATTTGTTTTCAAGGTCTCAGCCCTGTAATATTCAGATATTTAAAGCAATTAACATATTCTGAGACAAGCTAATTCAGTGATTACTACACACGTGAAAATCTTTTGGTTTTGAGTGATTACTGTTTTCATCCTTGAGTAAGAAAACAGGTTGTATGGCAGAGGTGAACATAGCTCTTCTATGTGAAGTGGAAAATACCATACACTCCTTATATGGCTAAATGAAGCAGTGAGGATAATGTACTATAATTACAATGTATGAGAATTTGGGACTTTGTACTCTCTATTTTTAACAGTTGCTAGCATATGGTAATTCGGGGTCCTCAAACCATAGTCTTTCACTGTTAATACTAGTGATAAAAGAATGGATTCTAAATTTGCCAGTCTTGTGACCGAGGCAGCAGCAGGAGGATTCAAAAATGAAAATCTGGCAACCCCAGAATTATCTTGACTGTCTACTTAAATCTCAGAAGCATTTTAAAGTCCCGCCCCCACTCCATCTCACAGACTCCCTCCCTCCTCCTCACTCCCCACCTCCCTCCCTCTGACCTCAAATCCAACCAGAAGCATTTCTCCACTCTGCAGAGAATTTCTCAGGCTCCCGTTGAGACCTGAAACGCCAAGAAGCCAGGAAATCTCTTGGGCGGCAGAATTGGAGAGGAGAAAATTGGAGAATAAGCAGAAAAAAACCACAATCCTTAGAGTAATAAGAAGCAAACACGTCTAAACGTTTCAGTAGGTTTTCTTTCTTTTCCTCTTTCTTCTTTCTTTTCTTCTCTCGTGGGTTTTTTTTTTTTTTTTTTTTTTTTTGAGTCAGGTTTCATTTATACTAGGCCGGACTCGAACTAAGTATTCAAGGCTGACCTTGAATGTTTGATCCTCCGGAGTACTGGGATTACAAGCCTGCGCCACCACGCCCGGCGATTTTCCTCTTTTTAAAAATTGGATTTTCTTTTATACTAAAACGTCTCCTAACAAAATGGAGTAGCTGCCGCTACTAAGAGACCAGAGAATGATTGTGCAGTTGAGTTCTTCCAACAAATGCCTAAGATTTCCTCTCTCGTGGTTCGCTGCAGCCAAGTAAAACAATTATCCGCGGCAAGAAGGCAGTTTGCTAATCAAGAGGGCTGTCTTTTTCTTGTTTCTTTTTCTTTCTTTTTTAAAGTGCTTCAGCTGGGGAAGGGGAAAGAGAGGGTCGGTACCACGTCTTTTTAACCTTGCTGAAGGACGCAGCACTATTTATTGACGTATGCAAATAACTGGGGGAGGGTGGTGCTTGGGAAAAAACAGGAACCAGAATCAGTTTCTCCTCGCAGGGTGTACGCTCTGAGTTCCGGTGAAGGGGAAAGAGACGTGGCGAAATTGCTGTCTTTCTGTCTTATAAGCACATCTCTCACTAATACAGAAAAGGGACCGAGACGTCAGAAAGGGTGAAGACGCTCTCAGTGTTTTTAAGAGACCTTGCTCGAGCCTTCCTACCCCCCTCCCCCAGCCCGACCTGCTCTTCTAAATGCGAGATTATGGATTTGCCTTGCAATTGGCTAGTGGCGGTGGCACTGGATTTTCGCAAGTAAAACACCCGCCCGCTTCAGTGAGGGCATTCATGATCACACTGACAATAACGCATCTCTCTTTCTTCCCGTTTCAGCTGCGCAAACCATGCAGGATGATTTACTGATGGACAAAAGCAAAACCCAGCCCCAGTCTCAGCAGCAGCAGCAGCAGCAGCAGCAGCGGCAACAGCAGCAGCAGCAACAGCTCCAGCCCGAGCCCGGCGCAGCCGAAGCCCCGTCCACGCCCCTCTCCTCAGAGACCCCCAAGCCCGAAGACAGTAGCGCAGTGCCGGCCCTCAGCCCAGCCTCGGCCCCGCCAGCCCCCAACGGCCCCGACAAAATGCAGATGGAGTCGCCGCTCCTGCCGGGCTTGAGTTTCCATCAGCCCCCTCAGCAGCCGCCGCCACCGCCGCAGGAGCCCGCGGCGCCCGGAGCGTCGCTGTCGCCGTCCTTTGGCAGCACCTGGTCCACGGGCACGACAAACGCGGTGGAGGACAGCTTCTTCCAGGGGATCACCCCGGTCAACGGGACCATGCTCTTCCAAAACTTCCCGCACCACGTCAACCCGGTCTTCGGAGGCACCTTCTCCCCACAGATCGGCCTGGCACAGACCCAGCACCACCAGCAGCCGCCGCCGCCCGCGCCGCAGCCGCCGCAGCCAGCGCAGCCCCCGCAGGCGCAGCCCTCGCAGCAACGCCGCTCGCCCGCCAGCCCCAGCCAGGCGCCCTATGCGCAGAGGAGCGCCGCCGCCTACGGCCACCAACCCATCATGACCAGCAAGCCGTCTTCATCCTCGGCTGCTGCGGCCGCTGCTGCCGCGGCCGCCGCCTCCTCGGCATCGTCCAGCTGGAACACGCACCAGAGCGTGAACGCCGCCTGGAGTGCCCCGTCCAACCCGTGGGGTGGCCTACAGGCCGGCCGGGACCCTCGCCGCGCTGTTGGCGTGGGCGTGGGCGTGGGTGTAGGGGTACCCTCCCCGCTTAACCCCATCTCGCCGCTCAAAAAGCCCTTCTCCAGCAATGTGATCGCGCCACCCAAGTTCCCTCGTGCGGCCCCGCTCACCTCCAAATCCTGGATGGAGGATAACGCTTTTCGAACCGATAATGGTAACAATCTGTTGCCTTTTCAGGTAATGCCATGTGCTCTTGCACACACCTTGCTCCCGCCCGTTTCTCCCCTCTTCCCGGGTTATCCACCCGCCGTTATTTAGGAGGGATGGTGAATTGCAGCTCCCCTGAAACCTTCTGGTTCACTGGGACTATTCCACTCACCCTGGGTGGGGGTGGGGTGTGAGGTTGGGGGAACATTGTGACTGCTTGCGGGTAGAAAAGGGCCTTTTTTCCTTTCCAGTTCATTTCCTCCTTCACTGTGCCTGTGTTTCTTATTTTGGCCCTCTTTGACAAATGAAGCCGCAAGTGTATATAGCCAGGTGCGGGAGTGGTCCCAGGAGGAGTAGGCTGAGATTCCTATCATTTTAAGTAGCTACACATTTTCACGTTATGCAATCCTAGGCTCAAGGTGCCGGAAAGCCATCCACGCCCAAACCACCCTGGCTTTATACTCTTAAAGCGGTTAACAGCCTTTGAGTGGTGCTATTTCAAATAGTTGCATATGCTCAACTAAGCTAATGCGAACACATGTGTTTATGTCTCACTAAGACGCTGGAATCACTAATAATCAGCACATTGCCCCTGCCAGGAAATTATGAGTGTGAGATTCCAATAAACACCCTATAAGGGACTGAAGCAGAAGAGTGGAAATTCTAGGGGAAATTATTCCCATGTTACTTAAAAGAAGGATTTAGGGTTTTTTTGTTTTTTTCCAGGAAAGACAATAGGACACGACCTTCAGAGCCATATTGCAATGGAGTCTATTTGCTAGCTAGCACTGAAATATTTAAAGCTGCAGTGTCCTTCACCAGTTGGGTTATTTAAGAAGACAGTGCAGATCAATTACACCATTTGAAACTGGGCAAAGTGAAAGTCTTGCAACTTTAATGAAAAATGAGTCTTGTGCCTTGGTATTAAATGCCAATGCAAAACCCAGGAAGTGCTCCCGACAGAAATATTGAATAGAGAAAGTGCCCTTGTGTCTGTTGCTTTCTCGCAAAAGTCTGCAGCCACAGCAGTAGGCAGGGTCCTGGGCAGCTTGGATCAGATAGGGTACTGAGAGTATGTGTTCATTGGGAGCCTTTGCCCTCTAGTAGGCACTTAGCAGGCACCTGGGAATTGGTTTGTCCACAAGCTTTTAGGCTCTGTTGTGAGAGGAAATCTGGGCGTGGTGGTGAAAGCTTGTAGTTCAGCACCAAGGCCTGGCTATTAAGAATTCAAGCTCAGCCTGGGTTACTTATATGATCTTGTCTCAAAAAAGAAAAGAGAAGGACTTCTTTGACCCCTGCTGACAGATGAGAGCCTGGCAGTTTGACCAAGGGAGAATCTGGTACAGCTGGAGCCTTCAGTTTGCTAGTCTTTACTTTTCAGGTGTTCGGGGTGGGTCCTAACATGTCGAAGGAAATGGGAGCATTGAAAGCATATCTGAAGGCTAGAGTGAGAATTTTGGTTCTCGACATTCAAGGAGGTCTGTGAAACCTTTAGGTTGTGTTTAGGAGTTTTGTTGTTTGAGTTTGGGGGCTTTCCCTGGGTGGAGCTCAGGCTGGTGCCCAGGTCTTGCTCATGTTGAGCACACTCCCTGTGGAGCTACACTCTTAGTCCTAAGGAGAGGCTTCCATGAGCCAGCTTCTCCCAGGATTTCAAAAGGATCTTGCAGGAATGATAGATTCCAATGTTAAGGTACAATTTTAGTTTTTCAACAGGCTCTACTGTAGCTTGTGCTCGCCTCAGAGCACGCAGTTTGCTGAGGACGACCTTGAAATCCCAATCCTCCTTCTTCCACCTTCCGGGTGCTAGCTTACAGACTTCTGTTACCACACTCCTAGTTTATTTCTTTGCATCCTAACGCATATTTTAATAAACAGAGATGCTTTGCAATGGCATTCGTTCTGCAGATTGAGAAAGGTGAGTCGGACAGGAAGGAGATGCTGTTGGCACTGGGAAGGAGAGCCATCTGTCTTGACAGCTCCTCATTTTATTCTGAGGCTTCCTATCCAAACCCACTCGAGAAGATAATATAGATTCCTATTGAGTGTGTGTGCGCGTGCGGAATGAGAGAGCAAGTGCACTTGAGCTTACACGCCTGGTATACGTGTGGAGGTCAGAGAATCTTTATGGGGATTCTGGGATTAAATCGATTGACAGGTTTTCAGTCTCCCTTAAATTCTTGTCTTGAATTCTCAGGAGTTTATTAAATCTAAATACAAACACTTTTTATTTTTCCTTATTTATTTTGAGACATGAGGCCTTTCTACATTGCCCAGAATGGTACTGAACTCCTGGCTCAAGTGGTCCTTTGACCTCTGCCTCCCAGGCACGTGAGATTACAGTTATGTGACATCATATCTGGCTATTGAATATGATCAGTCTTTACTAATTAGCACCTTAAAAGGGGATTGGGTCTTATGTTGGCAAATAACTTTGATCGTAGCACTCTGAAGATCTCTCAATTCCAGGCCAGCCTGTTTGAGTTCTAGGACAACCAAGGACTATTCTGGACAGTCCAAGTACAGATAAACCCTGTCTTGAAAAACAACAAAAGTGTTGGGTAGGGGGGTTGGAAAGAAATAATCCAAAATTTCACCAATTGTGGAGGGGCCAGAGATATGGCTCTGGTAAAGTGCTTGTCATGACAGCATATGGGGACTTGAATTTTGTTCTGAAGCATCTGCAAAAAACCTGGGTGTTGCCAGGTGGTGGCGGCTCACCCCTTTAATCACAGCACTCGGGAGGCAGAACTCTGTGAGTTCGAGGCCAGCTTGGTCTAAGAGTAAGTTCCAGAACAAGCTCCAAAGCTACAGGGAAACCCTATCTAGAAAAACCAAACAAACAACAAAAAAGCTGGGTGTTAGGACTAGAGAGATGGCTCAGCGGTTAAGAGCACTGACTGCTCTTTCAGAGGATCCAGGTTCATTTCCCAGTACCCACATGGCAGCTCACAGCTGTCTGTAACTCCAAGATCTGACATCCTTACACAGATATGCATGCAGGCAAAACACAAATGCTCATAAAATAAAAATAAACAAAAAACCTGGGTGTTCTGGCCCATGCCTGTAATCCCAGAGCTGGGTCTCCTAAGGCTTGCTGGTCAGTGAGCTGTAGGTTCAGTGAGAGGGCCTGTCTCAGACACTAGTGTGCTCAGTAGCCTGTGGTGAAATCTTGTTTGTATTCTAACAATGCTTGCTTGAAAGATCAGAGGGCAGAGCTAGTTACTAGTTAGCCGTAGAGATGCACCAGTAACCTTCAGGTGTGGGTGCTGGGAATTGAACCTGGGTCCTCAAAGAGTAGTAAGTGCTCTTACCTGCTGCCCTTCTCCAGCTGGACCTTTCGAGTTTTGATGTAACAATTGTCTTGAGAGTAGTTGGACTGAGTGGTGCACACCTGTATGCAGTCAAGAGGTTGAGGCAGGAAGATGCCTTGGCCAACATTGTGAAAAATCTGGTTTTGTTTTGGGACAGGGTCTCTCTACATTGATATTCCCGACTGTCCTGGAATTCACTATGTAGACTAGGCTGGTCTTGAACTCATAGAGGTCTGCCTGCGTCTGTCTCTTGTTGCCCAGTGCTGGGCTTAAAGGTCTGTACCACCATGCCTGGCAAAACACTTTCTTCTTCTTCTTCTTCTTCTTCTTCTTCTTCTTCTTCTTCTTCTTCTTCTTCTTCTTCTTCTTCTTCTTCTTCTTCTTCTTGTTATTATTATTATTATTATTATGGCTTTTCAAGAAAGGGTTTCTCCATGTAGCTCTGGCTGTTCTGGAATTTACTTTGTAGGCTGGTGTTGAACTCAGAAATCCGTCTGTGTCTCCCAAAGACTGGGGTTTAAAGGCATTCCCCACCCGCTGTCTGGCAAAATCCTGGAGTAACAGATGGTTGAGTCATCCTGTGGGTGCTGGAAATTGAACCCAAGTCTTTTGGAATAGCAACCAGTATTCTTAGCCACTGAGCCACTTCTCTAACCCCATGTCAAATATGTTTACAAATACAGGTATCTTGGTTCTTAATGAACAAAATTTTCATGTTTGTGCATTTATTTAAGTAATTTTTTTCCTAGGGGTACTTGATATATTTTGTTTCTTTAAATTGAGAAGGTTTTCTTTGTGTTTTGTTTCATGAGACAGGGTTTTACTATGTGGCCCTGGCTGGCCTGGAGCTCACAAAGGTCATCTGATCTCTTCCCCTTCCAAATGCAGAAGTTAAAGCAGGGCCTGGATAACAAAAATTTGTTGTTATTTGGAGATAGTCTCACCTGATTAACCAGGGTTGGCCTGGAACTTGCTATTTTCCTGCTTCATTCTCCTGAGGGCTTAGATTACAGGTATGCAGCGCCATACCTGGCCTAAACTGAGAAGTTTATTTCATGGAATACCTATTTTTTTTTAAGATTTTATTTTTAATTTTGTGTGTGTGTACATACATATACACGGACAGTACAGTTGGTGTCCACAGGGACCAGATGCTGCTGCTGGATCCGCTGGAATTGTAGTTGCAGGTATCTGTGAGCTGCCCCACTCCTAGTTGCTAGAAATAAAACTCAGGTCCTCTGCAAGAACAGTATGTGTTCTTAGCCCCTGACACTATTTTTCAGTTTTTTAATTATTATTATTATTATTATTTTTGAGATAGAGATGGATTCTGTAATCCAGGCTATCCTAAATCCTACTTTATAGCTCAGGTTGGCCTTAAATTCAGAGATTCTTTGCCTCAGCCTCTAGAGGTTTGGATTATAAAATGTAAACCACCAAGTGAGGCTCTTTAATTTTTGTTTTTTGTTTTTGGGTTTTTAGTTGTTGTTGTTGTTTTTGTTTTTTGAGACAGGGCTTCGATGTGGTTTTAGAGCCTGTCCTGGAACTAGCTCTTGTAGACCAGGCTGGCCTTGAACTCACAGATATCCACCTACCTCTGCCTCCTGAGTGCACAGTATCTTTTATAATGTGTCGTTTTTGTTTTTGTTGTTGTATATTTCTGAGATAGGGTCTCTCGTAGTTCAGGCTGGCCTCAAACTTGCTTTTATAGCCTGGGCTGCCTAGGACACTTCTGTCTCAGCCTCAGGCACTTCTGACAAGCAGGAAAAGTTCATTTTTGTTTGCAGTGCTACTTCACTTTCTTTGTCATTTCCACACTCACAATAACCTTATGTGGTTTATTTTGTAAAAGCAATCACTGCTTTCAGTATGGCTTTCTAAACCACACAGGCTTTCTTACTCCAATAAACTTGATTGGTTTTCCTGCCTTGAGGTGGCTACTTCTTTAGGGATTACTTGTATCTAAAAGCTGTTTCATTTCTGTAAATAAGCGAGGTCCTGAGAGGTGAGTGACATCACTGGGGTTGTAGAACTCTAGCCAGTTTTATTGCTACATTCTGTGGTTTCCTGTGGTGCTGGTGCTGTCAGAATTTGTTTAACTTCAGTTCTCTTTGGGCTCCAAAGGGATTTGGTGATAGAACTGTTTACTAAGGCTTCAATGTTATTCTGTGTGTATGTATGTGTATGACTGTACTTGTGTATCAGGTGTGTATGGATTTGGAGGCCGGAGGGCAGTTTCTGGTGTCATTGTTTGCTAGTCATTTTATTTTTTGAGACAAGGTCTTATTGAACATGACACTTACTGTTTCTGCTAGACTGGCCAGTGAGCACACAGGATATGCCTTTTCTGTCTCTCTCCATCTGCAGTGCTGGGATTACAGGCAGGGACTGCTACACCCAGTTTTTATGTTGAACTTCTAATTCTCCTCTCTCCATGCCCTGAGTTCTGGGGTTACAGGTGTGTACCACCACTCCCAGGTTTTTGGAGAAGTTGGAGATGAACTAGGTCTTGTCATCCAGTTCAGTCTAGTCTCCAATTTAAGACTCCCCTGCTTCAGCCTCGGTCATAGGCAGCCATAACCACTCATGGCTTTATTGACGTTCTCTATTAGGTTGGCGAATCTTCTCAGCAGGTCTCAAGAATAGTGGGACCTTCCAGGGAGGGAACTGCACAGGTGCCACTCTGCTGCATTATGAGACAGGAGGAGAGCCTGTGTACGTCAAAGGACTAGAAAAGAGGTTTTTCTGGCAGAGTGGTGGTGGCGCATGCCTTTAATCTCATCGCTTGGGAGGCAGAGGCAAGTGGATCTCTGTGAGTTTGAAGCCAAGCCTGGTCTACATAGCTAGTTCCAGGACAGCCTCCAAAGCTGCACAAAGAAACCCTGTCTCGATAAACCAAAAAAGGAAAAGAGGTATTCTGTCTGTTTGGTAAATTTAGGCTGAAGCAACATTGTTGTTCAAGAAAGTTTAGAAGGGACCTTTGGAGGCCACTCAATCTCTGATGCCTCCATAGGAAATCAGGTTTCTAGTATGTGACTTGCCCAAATTCAGGTGGGTAGTTTGTGTTAATGGTAGGGTTTGGACTCAACTCTGCTTCACAATTTGGGGGAAATGATGCGACTATTTCATTTATAAAGTGAAAATGATAATACTTTACTTTGAATTGGGCCACAGTAATTGTTATTGCAATGATGGCCAGAATCTCGAGAACACATCACAGTACAGTATGGCCACTGTTTTCATTCAGTGCCATCTATTGAATAGTCTAAAATATTGTGTAATGTTATTTATTTTTCTTTTCTGTTTGCTTAGGATTGTGTTTTCTTTTTTTTTAAATTTTTATTATTTGTTTTATGTGTATGAGTGTTTTGCCTGGATGTATATATGTGTATCATGTGTGTGAAATGTCAGAGGAGGCCAGAAAAGGGTCTCAGATCCTCTGGAATTGGAGTTACAGGTGGTTGTGAGTCACCATGTGCGTGCTGGGAATTGAACCTGGGTCCTCTGGAAGAGCAGCCAGTACTGAGGGTGTTTAAAACTTTATAGAAGTGGAAGAAGGAAATGGCAGTGGTGACACACACATGACCACTTAATCAATAGTCACCAGGCCTATCCCTATTGATTTATATAATTTTGGGGAAAAAAATCAATTTATTTCTTCTTGTCTCATTCCAATTTAGATATGATTATAGAAAATTGTGTCTTCTCTGGTTTGTGTCTGGTTAAATGTCAGTGTTACCAGGAAGAAATTCCTTACATACATTGTGGAAATAAAAGTACTAAAGGGCTGGGGATGTAACTGATGTATGCCCTGCATGCATGAGGCCTGGTTTTACCAGTGCCCTACCTACCCCATAAAAAGTTTAAAAATAAGCTGGGCATGGTAGCACATGCCTTTAGTCCCAGCACTTGGGAGGCAGAGGCAAGCAGATCTCTGCAAATTTGAGGCCAGTCTGGTCTACAAAGTGGGTTCCAGGACAACCAGGGTTATATAGAGAAGCCCTGTCTTAGAAAAAAACCAAACAAATTTAAAAATAAATATGTCAATTCAGAATTTTTTTTTTCAAGACAAGGTTTCTCTGTGGATTTGGAGTCCATCCTGGCACTCGCTCTGTAGTGAGTGCCTGCCTCTTCCTCCCAAGTGCTGAGATTAAAGGCGTGCACCACCACTGCCTGGGTTTCAACTCAGAATTTTTTATATAATGAACATTTGTGGTTTTATTTTCTTTTATCAACAACAATAAACCAAAAATCAAACAAATGGGGTTGAGAGCTGCCTTTGCTGAAGACCAGAGTTGGGTTACCAGCACCTGTGTCAGATGGCACCAAACCACCTATAGCTCCTGCTCCAGGGGATCTGACACCTTTGCCCTCTGTTGGCACCAGCAGTTATGTGCACAAACCTACCCACAGATACAAATGCATACACATAATTAAAGACCCTATCTCAAAAACTAAATCCAAACAAAAAGCTCCCAAATATCTATCCCTCAAATTAACCATCTTTTCAGGAAGCAATGTGAATTGTCTAGTTTATATTTGTCTTAAAATAAGGATAGAATGAAAAATACTTAAAAGTGAAGGTTCTCCTCTAGTTGATTTCTTTGTTTTGAGACAGGTTATACAGTCTCATGAAGCCCAAGGTGACCTGGAAATTCTCTTCCTCTTGCCTCCATCACCAAATGATAATATCGTAGGTGTGGTCCACTGCACCTGGTTTTCTACTAGGTGTTCTTAACTGCTGCTGTAATGCACTACTACAGACCTGACGGACCCCAGACTGCTTCAGAACCATTATTACATAGTTGACAGCAAAGGGGCTGGGAGATGACAAAGTCAGTACAGTGCTGACCACTCAAAAATGTGTACCCAAGTTCAGTGTCCAGCACTTGATGGAAAAGCCAGGTATGACTTTAACCTCCATATATATGCAGACTTACCCTCATACAGGAATACACACACACACACACACACACACACACACACACACACACACAATCAAACTCTTCATCATTATACAAAAAAGAAGGGTTGGACTAGGAAATACTAGACTTTCTATGCCACTGAAACATTCAGAATTTAAATTGTATACTCCATAATTGCATGTTGAAACTTTGTATAAACTCTACAACTTTGCAATGAGTTAGTGTAACAATGTGGTCTCTTAGACACAATGTTTAAAATGTCTGCCATTGATGCAGTGTTCTACTTTGTTATCCTTTCCTTTTGGCAGTTTGGAATGAGAAGACTCTGATTGAACCTTGACACACTCATTGTTGATCAGGGTCAAGTCACTCATCCAGTGACTCTTTTCCTGTATCTCTGTAAAAGTGGAGAGAGACTGTTGTCTGGTTTGCTTTATGAGAATATGACAGAGTTATAAAGATTAGATACTAGTAGCTATTGTAAGAGTACTCTTTCGCCTCTTGGATATATGCTTAACTACTGAAATTGTAGTCAGAATTCAAGCTTAGTAGGAGAAAGGTTATTGCTATTGCATAGTTTAGAGTAATACTTTGATACCAAGAAGTGGAGAATTAAAAATGAATCTAGCAGGTTCTTTGTATATTATGGTCACTGTTTTTTGTTTGTTTGTTTTTGTTTTGTTTTTTAGATTGGGCTGACCTGAATCTCACTATGTAGCCAAGCTTCTAGCAATCTCCCTTAGCTTCAGGCCTCACCTGCAATGTCTGTGTGTGTGTGTGTGTGTGTGTGTGCGCACGCTTGAACATAACATATATGCTACAGAAACCCTTTCCAACTGGGCTTAGTTACATCCCCAGTCCAGTGTCTGTGTATTAAAGAAATCTAGTCACGGTTCTGAAGGTTAGGGAGTATAGACTTAGTCACAAAAATAAGATGTGTGACAACTTGCCAATGGGTGTATAAGAGTTTTTCTTGCTCTGAACATTTTAATTGGCAATGAGGGAAATACACTCTCTAAGATGATTTTTCTGACTTGCCTGCCAGCTTCCATATAACTGCATGGAGACTTCTTATTAAGTATGAAAGTTCAGTGATAGCTTGGGCTTGTTATTAGCTAGTGCTTAAAACTTAACCTATTTCTATTCATCTACCTGTTGCCACATGACTTATGGGTTTTGCCTTTTTTCTTGCATGTCTGTTCCCTCTTGGCCACTGGTGACTTTATCTTCTTCCCAGCATCCTGTGTGCCTGAAAATCCTGCCTAACTATTGGCCATTCAGCTTTTTATTAACCCAATAAGAATGATACATCTTCACAGTATACTAAAAGATTATTTCACATTTTTCCCTTTTGTCTAAATAAAAAGGAAAGGATTTAACTCTAGCACAGTAAAGCTATATATAATAAGAACAATTATCAGGTAAGAATTACATTCACAATGTTTAGTTCATTTGTATTTGGCAATTTTGAAGAAAATATTTTTTACTATCTTGATGAGTTCAAATCTCTATACCTAATTTACCTTCTATCATAACTAAGGAAAACTGTAATTATGACTGTCTAGCTTCAACTCCATCAAAGACCCAAGGAGAATAAAATGGTACTTGAATAAGCAAGAAGTGTAGAGCAAGCAACTTCAAAACTAAAAGAAACCACAGAGACAGCTGGCCGCCTGGAAAGTCACCCAAGGATTCTCTGCAGTGTTGGGGCATCCATATTCAGCCTACAGGCCTAGAATATATGACTGGCTTTTCTGTGAAGCACGAATTTTTGGAGGATTGTCTTATGCTGTCTTGGCTAAGTTCAGTAGTCAACTTTTCTTTTGTCTTGCTGGTCCAGTTTGAACAGCAAACTATCAGCAGCAGTTGAGGCAAGGGCAGTGTCTTCCCCAAATGGCTAGCTTTTGCCTTTAAGAAAGCAAACTCTATATGGAGGTTCTTTAATGGCCATCATGCTATTTTGAGGTAAATTGGTGTTGCCAGGAACAGATGTGTTTCACTGACATGAAAAGCATTATATAATTAAAAATTTTTAAATGTCATGTTCTGTAGATCTTTGAAGTGTTTGAAAATCAGCTATCTAAATTACATCTCTGGATGACCTTGAAAACATACCTAACATGACTATAAGTTTGATAGTTATAGATGACTATTAATCTATATTTATTGGCAGGGTGGCTCACTCCTTTAAGCCCACCACTCAGGAAGCAGAAGCAGGTGGATCTCTGTGAGTTCAAGGCCAGCCTGGTCTAGAGAGAAACTTCTAGGACTAGCTTCATAGCAACTCAGAAATCCTGTCCTAACCCCCCCCCCCCAAAAAAAAAAGAAAAGAAAAAAGAAAGTAAGACATGCAAAAGGAAGAAGACCATAGCGTGGCAGTGAGGCAAAGCAAGAGGGAGAGAGAAGCTTCTTTCAGAGAAGCTCAAGGGAACCTAAATAAGAATAGAAACATATTCAGTATAAAAATAACCTTAATTTTATATCAATATATAAAAATCCATACCAATGTAAAGTATTTGAAACTAGTAGCTATTTGTTTTTTAGTTTGAAAGTAGATACAATAATCTACTCTTTCATCTTTTTTTTTCTACCCTTTCATCTTATCATTTTTATATCCCCCCTTTTCTTTTCAGAATGAGATCTCTGAATCTAATCTCCTTTGTTTAGCCTTTTTTTTTATCATTACCAACAACACCTTATAACCAACCCCCTTAAACATTGACAAATATCTATAAGCCACTGACTAGCCAAAAACCCATCCCATCTCTTGGGAATGTGGGTGTTGTGTACTCTAGACTGCTTTCTGTTGTCTGGGGGCACTAGTATATTTGGGGAAACCCTGAGAAAATTAACATAATAATTAAGTCCTAGTTAGAACAGTCTGTGAGGCTGGATCATCTCAGCCAGCAACCTTGAAGCTCTTTGGAAGCAAAACTCTGAGGAAACTGCAATAGAGGCATTCATAGTCGCTGGATCACCTGGACCATCTGTTTTCATTGGTGTCTGGTTCCCTTGCTCTGAAAACACATGAATTTTCAAAGGTAACATATCTATATTAACACAAGTATGGACTGGACTGTGAATTGTACACAAGCTAGCCAAAGATGATTTTTTGTTTTATATTTGAGCAGCTAAAATATGTGTCACCTTTCTTATAGTTATTTTAGGTTTATTTCTTTCTGTTTGTAGCCAGGATTTTCAGGGGAATCTTTCTAGGGGAAATCTCTATTAATCTGGAAGGAATCCATAACCTTTTGTTTCCTATAAAAAAAAAATAACCTCTCCCTCAACTCAACACATTGTTTGACTCCATTTTGAAGTTAAGATGCTGTAGGAAATCCTACAGCCTTTAAGTTACCCACCCACTTGGGCATGGCCTCTTATACTATAAATTCCAATGTAAAGTGCATGGTTGCTCTCTCTTCCAGCTGCTGGATTCGTTGTTGTTCTTTGTTTGAGCAGAGAACTGTGATCTGTGAGTCTACCCCTAAATAAATAACCCTTTATTATACTCAATTCTGAGTTAGTGTGGGATTTCTTTTTAGCCTCCGTCTTCATCTGGCACCCAACGTGGGTGACTAAATCCATGTAAAACCTGAAAAATCTTGGAAAGGAATTCAAGACACTAAAAAACAAAGTTTAGCCGCATTTTTTTTTTTTTAAAGATGGGCTCTGCTTGCTGGCGTCAGGCTGCAGCTTCTTTAAGATTCCTGATTCAGCGATAGCAAAAAAAAAAAAAAAAAAAAAAAAAAAGCTACTGCAGTGCAAACTCCAGCTCTGGAGCATTTGAATGGCATTTGTGGGCCTGGTCAGGAGGAAAGTAGCTGAGACCGTGCCCAGGGCTCAGCACTCCCTGCCTGGGCAGGCAGTGGAATCAGGTGTGCACAAGCAGGAGAACATGGCGGATTTCTGCTGCCATACACAGAGATATTTCCAGGCCACGCAGTGTGCTGCATGGCAGATTTAGCTCTTTCTTAGAAAAAAAAAAGGTTTATATGCTGCACGGTGCTACCCAGAGTTTATGTGGTGAGGATGGCTCCCACCCTGCAGTCCTATAGCCTGAGGTGAATTACCTCTACCATATTTAAAGGCTGAGAGAAGCTGTGGAGCCACCACCAGAGACAGACATGCCGTAACCTTGCCAGTCAGCCACAAGCCTCATGGTAAAATATCAAATAATGGAAATGGGTTAAATTGAGATGTAAAAGCTAGCCAATAAGAAGTTAGAGCTAATAGGCCAAGCAGTGATTTAATTACAGTTTCTGTGTGGTTATTTCGGGAGTCTGGATGGCTGGGAAATGAACAAGTGGCCTCCTACAACATTAAGACATTTTTTAAATACATAGGTTGATTTAATTTAGCAGTTCCATAATCTAATGTCTCTCAGTACCTGTTGGTTTTTGTACATTAGCATTTAAAAATGCAAAGTTCACAAGATACTTTGTAGGATCCAGACTCCTTGTATACTTTCCATCCTTATGTGTTTTTTACTATCTCTTTAAAGACTTGACTTGATTATTTTCAGACTATTTTTTTCTGTAACTGCCTATACCCATTTTTCTTAAAATGTTAATTTTAATTTTCTTATGCTAATTTTCTTAAAATGCACATTGTTAAAACCCATTTAGAAGTTTTTTCCATCTGAACCTGCTTTACTGTACATCTGTAACTTTTTCTATCTGCGTGAGCAAAACCTTCAACCTGCCACACGACTTAGCTCACGGTGCACTGGTGGCTCAAGCTCTCAGGCTTTATGTTTTCTTAGGTCTGATTTGCATATTCATGGCTTGTTTGAAAGCTTTCTTGGGTATTATGTGGATGTTGGGTGCCATTTGTAGTTGGACCATTGTAGGTAATGACACAGAGACTTCTTATTAATTCTGAAAGCTCAGTTGATAGTTTAGGCTTGTTATTAACTAGTACTTTTAACTTAGATTAACCTATTTCTGTTCGCCTACATGTTGCTACCTGACTCATGGCGTTTACTCTTCTTACATGTCTGTTCCCTCTTGTCTGTTGGTGACTCTGCTTTCTTTTTCCCTGTAAAAATCCTGCCTAGCTATTGACCATTCAGCTTTTTATTATGCCAATTAGAATGACACATCTTCACAGTGTACCAAAAGATTATTTCACAACAATACTCAATTTCCTGCCTGTTACAAGTGTTGATTTTCGTATTTTTTGGAGATACCAAATCTCCAAGAGGAATTTCTTATTAACACTTTCCAGGACGCTATGTCTGTCTTACTGATGGGGAGGGGCTGGTATGGTTGTAAAAGATAGAACCTGTGGTTTGACTCTTGACAAGTTAGACAGCTTGAGAATTTAGGTAATGTAGTCATAAATCAAGGAGACATCCTGGATAGGTTATTATTGAGCTTGCAATGGTAGGCAGACTCATAAACTTCCCACAAGTGGTGTTTATAGTCTTCTAGGTAGGATTCTCTGTGGGAGTCCAAATGACCTATTTTCACCTGTTAAGTGTGTGTGTGTGTTTGAGATGCACTGGGTAACCCTAGGTGGCTTGAAACTATGGCTCTCAGGTTGGCTTTGAACTTGTGGTATTCCTTCTGCTTGAGCTCCTTGAATACTGAGATTACAGGCATGTACTAGTACACTCAGCTCCTTCATACTCTATATGTGCTGGATAAACTTCCTTGTGTGAACTACTCTAATGTGGAAATAGTAAAGGACTCATGAACTAAATTACAACAACTCGGCACCTTGGAATAAAGCCTATTTTTCTTTCCCCAGAAGCATATTACATAATTCTTAGAAATAATGTGTATTATGACACAAATCTCTGTTGGCAAATCTCAGTAGAGAGAAACATAAATGGGCTTTTAATATCATTTGAGAGGATCATAGAATTAATATACACAAAGGAGAGGAAACATGGTGAGCTATGTATGCATAAAGCTATTTATTGTAAAGACAAATAGCTTCATTCTTTGAGCATTCAAACTCATTTAGAGGGCAAGATCAACAGGGCAAAGAAGCAAGTCCCCTTTCTTTAGCACTTAGTATGTAGTTAACTAAGTTAGTAGTGCCAAAATGTTAGGCAATGTTCCTAGACGTGCCTAGCAGTCCATCTTCACTATGTGGATGAAAATGTAAACCTAAGGTGATCAGTTTTATCTTTCTCATAATGTACATATTTAATACTCTTGAAGCATTTTCTGTTTTAGCATTTCTCTACCAGGCATTCATAGACTATGAAAATGTAGGTACATATGTATAGTATCATAAAGATACCTGTGGTTTGTAAAAATATACATTATTGTTTCTAGACTAAGAAGAAAACTTGATTTCTGGGCTGAGACTATGATTGTAAATTTGATGTGCTAAGAAGTAAGCTAGGGAGTTCTTTTTCCCTTCCGGGACTAAAGGTATGCATTACCTTGTCCAGTCCAATCACTTTATTCTTCTGGAGTTATATATTCTGTCAGGATGATCTGGTTTATTCTCGACTTCCCACGTCACATTATTAATAGTAGAACTGAGTAGAATTAGTGTCAGGATGACTCCCATAATAACACCGAGAAATATTTAGAGGGCTGGTAAGATGGCTAAGTGGTAAAAGAGCTTGCCATGGAAGCTTGATGACCCAAGTTCAATCCTCATGGCCCAGGAAGAGGTGGAAGGAGAGAGGCAAGTGCACACAGACACAATAGGAATTCATCAAATTGGAAAAAGGAGAAAACCACAGTTTAATAGTTCGAAAAAAAGCAGGGGATTGTAGGGCCACTCAACTAGATAGCTGTTCCAGCATGTGAGACTGGGAAACAAAGATTTTTGGTTATTTTTAAATTTGAAAACAAAAGAAATTTATCTTTCCTAGTTTAAGGGGTAGAAAGTTTGATTAAGACATCAGTAGGTTCCATATCTTTGTGAGGACATATCTCTGCTTCATTGGTGGTGGGTGCTTTCTGTGTTCTTGTGCGCTTCAGCTTTGAATCCTACAGATGTAGTAGGGCCTGAAGACTGACGAAGGAAAGGAGTATATTAAAAGAAATGGCTTAGTGACCTGGCAGTCTGAGCCCCTGCTCACACTCCAGGAGTCCCGAATCTTAGGTTTCAGATAGGCAGTTAAGAGACAAGAATTGTGCCTGGCGGTGGTGGCACACGCCTTTAATCCCAGCACCTGGGAGGTAGAGGCAGGTGGATCTCTGTGAGTTCTAAGCCAGCTTGGTCTATAAGAGCTAGTTCCAGGACCAAAAAAAAAAAAAAAAAAAAAAAAAGACAAGACATGTATGTGCCCTAAAATGCCTCTCTCATAATCTTTGGAAATGTTTTTTTTTCCCCCTTCTTTAGCAGAGAACCATAACCTAGATATGCAGAGGACTAAAGTGAGAAAGGCTCAGTAAGGTTTGAGATTTTGAGGGAAAGCCAAGGTAACTGTGTCATTTTGTTATAAATCTGCTTTTGTGTTTCCCTCGTGGACTCAGATAAATGGTTACAGAGGAGAGCTTTTGTGGCATTTTTGTTAACTGCAAAATTTATATCAACTTCCTTTTGGCATGTTTGCTCGAAGTCATCACCATGTGTTCTGTCTTTTGGGTATTGTATTACTGTGGTGTTCCTCTCCAGGCGGAGTTAGCTAAGACAGACTCATAGACTGGAAGGCCAAGCACCCATCTCTCTCTTCTCACTCACATTTATTCCTTACACTTTCTTGTGAATTAGGGGTTATGATCCGTGAGGCAGCAGCAGGAATGGAAACTCAGTTCTTGTGACTCTTGTTTCTTTTCTCCCTCAGCTGTTCTGCCCTGCTCTTGTCCCACGCTGCTCTAGACCTTCTCCAGTTCACCTCACTCCACATTGTCTAAAACACAACAGCTTTGTCTCACTTTAGTCTTTGTGGGCGCTCTCTGCCACCTTAGAATGTGGGGCGCCCAAGGGCGAGGACCTCTTTACTGCAGTGTCTCCATGGGCTATGGCAGGAACCTGGGGCACTTTGAATTTTCTTTTCTGCATGTGTTATTTTTCACATTTATAGACAATTGACATGTTTTTATTGGTGAGTTTACATATAGTTAGCAATGTAAGAATAACAACTTTTGTAAACATTTCCTAGCTTAGCAGGGCTTGGCTACTAGCAATGAAGTTGAACCATATTCTGGACTCATTCAGCTCCCAGACATGTATTAAAATAGAAAAGTATAAGGCTTAAAATAGAATATGATATGCCCACAAGGAGTATATACATGAATCAAAGGGAAAGAATGATTAAATCTGTGTGGGGGGCTGAAGACCTTTAGAAAGTCTTCATTGTTGAAAATATTTTCAATTTTTTAAAATGACTTTTGAAAGCAATTCATGTTTTCAGTTTTGAAACTTGAGGAGGAAAATCACTGCTCTTACTTCTATTTCCCAGGCAGAACCCAGTGTTTTGTGTTTCCCACCAGCTATCCATTTTAGTATTAGTTTAAAACTCGTATATTTTAGTCAAAGGCCAACTTTGTGGAGTAATCCGCCTTTTCTTCTCACCTTTATGTGAGGATCTAACTCATTGCTAGGATTGTACTTACCTTCACATGCTCAGCCATCTTTTTTTTTTTTAAATGTTTTTTTTTTTTTTGAGGCAGAGTTTCTCTGTGTAGTCCTGGCTGTCTTGGAACTCATTCTGTAGACCAGGCTGGCCTCTAACTCATAGAGATCTGCCTGCCTCTGCCTCACAATTAAAGGTGTTCACCACCACTGTCTGGCATGCTGAGCCATCTTGCTAGCCCAATTATGTATATATTCATCCATCCATCCATCCGTCCATCGATCATTCTTTCCATCTTTCCTTTTTTTGGAGACAGGGTCCTCACTATAGACCAGCCTGGCATTGAACTCATAGCCTGTCTCTGCTTTGTCCTGGACTAAAGACATATGTAACTATGCCTGGCTTCAATTATTTTTTATATATATATGTTCAATGTTTGACATAGTAGCAGTAATTTGTGTACTTCATTTTATCCCCCCCTTTTTTTTTAGCATTTTATATCATTAAATTTATAAAGATTTTGTTGACTGTATACTGTTTCATACAAAAATTAGTTCCAGGTACCCAAATGTGTCTCTATTCAGAGGATTTACATTATTTTCAAGTGCATTTTCATTTATTATTTTTTTTGGTAGTCTTGTTTTCCCCAAACTTTGATTTTTAACAACTAAACACCGTCACAAATGGCTTCAGCCATCTCAGTGCTTCCTTTTGAACTGAATGGGCAGGGTTCCATATGTAAACAAGAGAATGGGTAGGGGAATGCACCAGAGATTCTTTGTTAAGCAGCGGGAGGAGCAGGTGCATAAACAAGAAATAGCTTGGTGTGCTGAGTAGAGCGGAAGATTTGGGATAGAAGTGAGGAGATAAGAGAAACGGGGAGGGCCACTCACAAAGGGCATTCTAGCACCTAGGCCCTCAACATTTGGGTGCTGGGTTCAAGGCAGGGCCTTGCACCTGGGAAATATGTTCTCTACCAGTGAGCTGCACCACAGATTTACACTGAAGAAAGACTCTGTAGAAATTATTATTTACGTGTGTTCATGTGCATTATGGTACATGTGTAGAAGTCAGAAAAAACTTGTAGGATCAGTTCTCTCTTTGCACCTTGTGAGATTGAACTCAGGTCATCAGGCTTGCACTGTTAAGCCATCTCACCAGCCCACACGGAGGACGCTTTAGCCGGGAAGTATGGCCACTGTCGGGGTTTTGAGTTGATGACTGAAGCGATCGTTGTTATTTCAGAACGATTACTCAGGGATATAGGTTGTTAGGACCTAAACACAGTGAAAACCCAGTTAACTTGTAAGGACTTAAGTTGGTGGAAAGGAAGGAATGGACTCAAGAAATCACTAGGAGATCTCCTTAGACATAGGAATAAAAGGGGTGGGGGCACCTAAAATGGCTCCTGGATTTAAATAGTTGGAAAGATACCAGAGATGAAAGTGTTTAATAGTGGCAATTTGAATGGTAATGTCTTATAAACCAGTTAGATTCTAGAGTAGAGGAATTGAAGAAGGGAAGGCCATCATGTTTGGAATGTTTGAAAAGGTGATTTGACATCTAGCCTGCCCATGCTTTTGTATAGTTCCTAATACATTAGAAGGGAAACTTTCCTAGTACAGATCATGGGCTATGCCACTGAGTAAAACATCTAAGAGAAGAAATAACTAGCATTCTAAATCAGGAATTATATTTTTAGCCTCATTCATTCATTTGTTCATTCATTTTAAAATTTTCTTTTTGCTTTTTTTGAGACAAGGTTTCTCTGTGTAGCTTTGGAGCCTCTCCTGTAACTCAGTAGACCAGGCTGGCCTCTAACTCTGCCTGCCTCTGTCTCCTGAGTGCTGGGATTAAAGGCGTGCACCACCACCGCCTGGCTGTCTGATTCTTTTTTATATCCTGATAATTTAGAGATTGCTAGCTGATTAGTCATTGTGTTTGCAGATTATAGCTTGGCATTGCAAAGAACTGTAAGTAATTAATTACTCACCAATCAATCATAGGGGAAGATCATAGAGAATAAAAGAAATAAAGCCTGGCATACTAAAGTTGAATAAACCCCCTGTGAGGTCAGTATTATTGGCTAGTCTGAACATTATTAATAAAATCGTAACAAAATTGAAATTAGACCTTAGTCTGCTGCATTAATTTATGACCTAGTTTCCTTTCTATCTGTATTTATTTATGAATGACAGGGTCTCATGTAGTCCAGGCTGCTTCAAACTGACTGTGGAACTAAGTACAATTTTGAATTTCTGATCCTTCCACCTCTGGTTGCAGAGTTGTACTCCGGTGCCCAGCGTGTTGAATCTGATACAGCAGTCTAAGGTCATGCTTTGTCAGGTACCGCACTGCTCATTTGTGTGGGGGAACTTATCTAGAAATGAGAAGAAATACATCTATTTGTTCGTTCTTTTTATTCATAGACCCTATATAGCCAAGATTGACCTCAAACTCATTGTATCATAATGACTCCCAATCCTAGAATTAGGTGCTAGAATTAGGGATATGTGCCACCATACCTGATTTGGAAAGTATTTTTATTTAAATCTAGGTCATGACCTTATCAAAAATTGTTAATTCTAGTTTAAGTGGCTGGCTGTTAAGACTCCAAAACACAACTGGAATTCTGAACCATTCAGCAATGCTGATGAAAAATAGTATTTTGTTAAATTAAAATTTGCTTTGATTTTAGACAGAATAAAACAGATTTGCTACTACTTTAGATTACACAGTTAAACCTTCGATGAATTCTTAAGTTGTTAAACCTTTCAAAGGCATTTAGGTTTAGCATGGTAAAGGCTGGGACTTGATGTGGTGATTCATTTCAACGTATTTCACCTTCCCGTCTTCAGTGTTCCAGAGAGATGAGGTGACCGGCAGGTAGCAGGGTTACTGTTTTAGAGCTTGGGACTCCTCTCTGCCCATTGCCAGCATAGAGCATTCGTCTCCCCCAGCAGCTCTGGAGTGCTGCAGAGCATAACATGCTAGTTCAGCAGCTATTTTAAGACAGCTGAGTCATGCAGGTATAACACGAGGTTTTCTTTTTCAAAAATAATGAGGTATTTGATATTCTAATTTAGGCCAAGATTCTGTTAAATGTGAAACACAGAAAAAAGTTGAAGGCCTAGCATAAGGAGGAAAGATAGAAAAATCTCCTTATAGTGAAGACATTCCATCTCATTGTGGGGTGTCATGGGGATGAAGCATATAAGGGATTGCAGTGACACATTCTGTTACAGGGACATAAATAATAGAGAATGTATTGAATGCATAGAGGTCAAAGGACAGAGAAAGACAGTGAAGAAGATTCAGCCAGGATGACAAAGCTAAGTAAAAGGATGCTTCAGCTTTTGTTACAATAATTAAATATTTAAAAAGTCAGCCATTTTATACGGGCCAGGAAGCTAAGCAATTGCTCATTTTATATTCTTCTTCAAGCAAGCTATAGGCAAACAAGCTTACATCAAGCATTTATATTAAGAAATTTCTTTTACAGAGTGTCATAAGCAAGTTCAAAACCTAGTTTTTAATCTCCTGTGGTGTGATCATAATATTCATGATGCCCCTAAGACATTAGATATTTGTTCTAAACCATCAAAGGAAGAAATACAGTATGTTGAGCATAATTTGCCTTGTATATATTATCAATGGTCTAGTCTGATGACTTCTCACAGATTGAGTTTTGTAAAAGGGCTACCTGTGTGGAAATGAAATGCTTCCAGTAAGTGTTAGTCTGTCAGCTCGTTTGTGCTGCAGTAATAATGTACCATGGAGTGGTTATGTATAATCAACATACATTTATTTCATCACAGTTGATAAAGATGGTTAGTTTGGTGTCTGGTGAGGGCTGCTCCGTTTCTAAGTGGGTTTCTTGCTGATGTCCCAAAAGAGGGTGATGTTATGTCCTCATGGGAAAAGGGACAGAAGTCAAAAAAGTCCTAACCAGGTCCTTCTTGTTACTAGTCCACTGATCATTTCTGAGGTGGCTCCATCTCTTAATATTCCCACAGTGAGGACTCAGTTTCATTATGGGCATTTCGGGGTATATTCAGACCATAGCAGATGAGATGGATGACCACTTTTGGGGTAAGTGAAAATATTTGTGTTGCTTAAGAGTAATATGTATTCAGTAGTTGAAAACAAGTCATTGATAGAGTTGGTTTTGTGTGTGTTTGGTAAGTGTGTAAAAACAGTTTAGAGGAGGAAAGTATTTGGCTCATGGTTTCAGCCTCTGATTTGCTGCATTGCTGTGGGCCTGCAGGGAGGCAGAAATCCTGGTGGCAAGAGCGCCTGGTGACTAAAGTCACTCACCTTGTGATGAGGGAGCAGAAAGAGGAAGTTGGAAGGGGTCAGTGCAAGAAAAGGACCTGTTCCCAGGGTCTGAAGTTTCCTGAACCCCCAAAAGATCACAGTTTTACCACACGAGTCTGTAGAGAACATTTCACATTCAAACTAACAGCTTTTCATAAACATGGCCTTGATTTCTTTAATTCTGGATTTTATATGTGGCTGCTGGTTAGAGGCAAGTGGTAGCGGTGATTGTTTCTGCCCTGGGAGGCTGGGCTTTAGCTAACTTGTCGTACTATAACTGGCTGAGGCTGCAGGAAGGTGTAATGGAGACATCTGTGTTTGTTTAGTGTCTGATAGGAAAGCTGAGTCACCTCTGCTTTGAACTATTTATGTATCAGGTATCAAACCATAAAAATAATGATTTTTATAGAGTCTAAAACTGTGAACCATGTTAGCCTGCTCATGAGATTCAAGTTTCAGTGAAGCTGACTTTTTGTATCTCTCACTCTGACTCAGTCTTGTACTCTGTCGTACCAGGAGTCTTAGTAATGGGATTTACTCTTCTGAAATAAACTAGATTACTTTAAGTATGAATTTTTATTTAGATAATGTAAATTACAAGACAGAATAACTATGCATAAATTACATAGTTAACTGAATTTCATTGCTTCTGTTTATTAAACTTTTAATGCTTCTTAAATATAGCTTTAAAAAAGGGAAGCGTAATCCATTGACTAGTAAAAGCTTCGCATAAAGACTGCTTAGGGAAACCCATCAGTCATATAAAGTGAGTTTCCTAAGCTTGTGGAGTGAGCACCTTGGTTTGGGAGATGGGGAATGTTGGTATATTTAAGAAAGGTTTGGAGGAAAAGAATAGTTTTAGGAAAAGAATTATCAATAAGCAAAATTTGGGGCAAGGGTTGGTTAAGTTTGTAAATTGCTAGAATACTTAGTGGCCTTAATTTAGGAATACAGGCTTTCAAGCACAGACACTATTAAATGCATTTGTCTGAATTAACACAAATAAATAGATCATAGACCTTATAGACATTTTTAAAAATTCTAATAGGACATTGAAAATTCTAAGAGGTGGTACAGTGGGCATGCCTGTGGCCAAGGTTGCGAGAAGACAGAGGCAAGATGACTGGCTGAGCCCTGGAGCAGTCAGTTTTTGTTCTGGTAGGGTATTTCGCAGCAAGGTCATACATAGCCCAGGCTGTCCTCAAACTTTGTAGATAGTAAAGACATTGTTTATTTTTGAGACAAGAGCCTTACTGTGTAATATAATCACATCACTCTAGATGATCTGCCAGGCTCAACCTCCTGAGTGACTGCTGGGTTGGAGAACCTGAATAGCCCAGCCTGGGCAACAGTAAAAGGTAAAGAGAACTTGGGTATAGAAATACATGTCTGAGTCAGAAACAGAAGATTGCCACAAGTTCAAGGCCAGCTATGAGGCACATAGCAAGCTCTAGGTAGCCAGAGCTACAGGGTAAGACTTTGTATCAAAAAGTAGATAGAAAAGAAAAAGATGAAAGTAATTTTGAGGGAAAGTATTACTCTATAGGCCAGGTGTAGTTTTTAATAATATATTTTACTTAACTGTTATTAAAAGGATTTATTATGAACAACAAACTTAAAATAAACATGTGTTGACCATATAAGATAACTAGATTTGTTCTACGTATTTTAATACTAAGTCTTTGAAATCCAGTGTGCGTTTTTATACCTGTAACACACTTAAGTTTGCTTTATCAGCATTGCAAGTCCTCAGTGTCCACATTTGAATAATGACTGCTACACTGGCCAGGAAGAATGCATCCTATAAAGTCACTTACTTTTACGTTGGGTGTGGCAATCATTTATTTTTAGGCTACGCAGGGTGGCATATGTCTTTAATTCCAGCACTTTGGAAACAGAGGCAGGTAGACCTCTGTGACTTTGAAGTCAGTCTGGTTTACGTAGTGAGTTCCTTGAAAAAAATCCAAAAGAAAAAAACACAGCTCTTGCTCAGCTGACAGTATCATCCCCCCAAATCCAAAAATGGCTGAATTTATATACATTGTATTGCTGCTGGGTTTTTTGTTTGTTTTTGCTTTGGTTTTGTTTTGTTTTAAGACAGGCTTTCTCTGGTTTTAAATTCACTATTCTCTTAACTAAGTCTTTTAAATGCAAAGATTATAGGCTATACTGACAGACCTGTCTTTAGTTAGTCTTATCTGCTGGGTTCTTTTTTGTTTGTCTTGTTGTTTTTTAACTGAGACATTTTACATATTCTCATTTATTACAACTAAAGATAATCTAGGAATTTTAGATGATGATGATGATTTATTATTTTGAGACAGGGTTTGTCTGTTTAACAGTCCTCTCTGTTCTGGAACTTGCTTTGTACACCAGGCTGGCCTTGAACTCACTAAGATCCGCCTGCCTCTGCCTCCCAAGTTCTGCGCCACCACTGTGTGGGTGAATTTTGTATTCTTATTATTTAATAATAAGACTGCTTTTTAGACAATCTCATATAGTCTACAGTGGTGGCCTTGACTACTTGACCCTCTATGTTTCATTTTTTTTTGTTGTTGTTCTTTCTTTCTTTATTTATTTAAGATTTCTGCCTCCTCCCCGCCACCGCCTCCCATTTCCCTCCCCCTCCCCCGAACAAGTCCCCCTCCCTCGTCAGCCCAAAGAGCAATCAGGGTTCCCTGCCCTGTGGGAAGTCCAAGGACCACCCACCTCCATCCAGGTCTAGTAAGGTGAGCATCCAAACTGCCTAGGCTCCCACAAAGCCAGTACGTGCAGTAGGATCAAAAACCCATTGCCATTGATCTTGAGTTCTCAGTAGTCTTCATTGTCCGCTATGTTCAGCAAGTCCAGTTTTTCCCATGCTTTTTCAGACCCAGGCCAGCTGGCCTTGGTGAGTTCCCGATAGAACATCCCCATTTTCTCAGTGTGTGGGTGCACCCGTCTGGTGCTCCAATGTGGGTCCCTGTCTCCTTTCATCGCCTGATGAAGGTTAATAATCAGGAGGATGCCTATATGTTTTTCTTTGGGTTCACCTTCTTATTTAGCTTCTCTAGGATCATGAATTATAGGCTCAATGTCCTTTATGGCTAGAAACCAAATATGAGTGAGTACATCCCATGTTCCTCTTTTTGGGTCTGGCTTACCTCACTCAGGATAGTGTTTTCTATTTCCATCCATTTGTATGCAAAATTCAAGAATTTTGAAATTCACCATATATTTTCTTTCCACTTACATTGACTCCTTAAAATAAATTATAAGGCCCTTGGAGATGGGCCGATGTGGAGAGACCATATTTTCTGCTCATTCTCAGAGTCCATACTCAGTAAACATTGACTTGAGACACTGACATTAGCACACGGATTATTAGTTGTGTATTAGTACACAGTGTTATCCCTTTTCAGTCTGTGATTTAGTTGGTTTGTTTAGGGCAATAGTGTGACTAAGGAGAAGGCTACATTCTAAACCTGTTTTGCAGAAATGATTACGTGCGCTTCCCAGGTGCACTTTAAAGGTAGCGGCTGTGGTTGAAAGCCTCTTATTTTTCCTCTTTTTGCCTACTAAAAGTTTCTCTGATGATGACTGAGCAAGGTACTGATTTCTGGGCATAGGAGAAATTTTATTTTATTTTATTGCCAGGTTCCTCAGTAGAACAGTAGTGTTTGCTTTTGACCTAGGGCCCATGGTCTATCCAGTCTCAGATTCTCAGCCACCCCAGCAGTGTCAGGCATGAGTTCCATCTCATGGAGTGGGCCTTAAACCCAATCAAAGAGTGGTTGGTTTCTCCCACAATGTTTGTGCTACTATTGAACCAGCATATCTCCCAGACAAGTCACCACTGTAGGCCACAGGGTTTGTAGATGGGTTGGTGGTTACCTTTTTCCTCTGGTAGATGCAGAGTACCTTGCCAGTACCATGAATGCTAGTCATTAGGGTGGAACCTGTAGTAGGCACCAGCTTGACTTCTCCGTTTTTGATAAAATATTTAACTGTCGTCTTCAGCAATAGAGCCTTACCATAAGTTTGTAGAGAACAACTATTGAATAGCCCTGGCAACAGCTGATTCCATAGACCCCCTTTGGCCATCAGCTTAGCAAGATGTAACCCATTCCTGGCTCTGGAGGTCTCACTTGGTGCATAAGATCTCCAGTTAGTCTTGTCTCCCCTATTATTTTTATGAGCCCACTATACTTTGGGAAGCTTCCACAATAGCACGTCTCCATACAGCTCTATAAATGGCCCTTAGTGTTAGTGTCCCTCCCCATACTCCCTCCTTGTTCTTCTCTTCCATCCCTTTCTTCATTTTAATATCTCCATTCTGGTCTCCCCACTATCTTTCAATAACAATATATTCTAGTTTCTCTTTCCTCTCCCCTTCTCCCTTCCTAGGTACCCAACCTCTGTTGTTTTGCACACATATTGAAGGCTTAAAAGCTAACATCCACATAAGAGAAACCATAACTATTTGTCTCTATTTGTCTCTTTGGGTCTGGTTAACTCAGTCAGGATGATTTCCCCCTTAGTTCCACCCACTTACCTGCAAATTTTATTTTTCTTAACAGCTGAATAATATTTTGTTATGTAAATGTGTACTGCATTTTCATTATCCATCCATCAGCTGATGTGCAAAGTGCAACTAGTTCTGGGCACATGGTCAATATTGATCAGTTCTGCTAATATTTAATTCCAGTAGGCTTTTTGTTGTTTACCTGAGGTGAAAAAAATTTGAGTCTTTGGTCTCCTACAGCCCACACTGTTCTCAGATCCTCTAGGTCAACCTTCCTAATGCTGCAACCCTTTAATACAGTTCCTCATGTTGTGGTGATCTCCAACCATGAAATAATTTTCATTACTCCTTCATAACTGTAATTCTGCTGCTACTGTGAATCATAATGCAAATATCTAACATACAGGATATCTGATATGTGACCTCTATGAAAGGGTTGTTCAACCCACAGGTTGATAACAGCTGCTTTAGGTAGAGGAGGATGTCCTGAACTTCTGACCTCCTGCCTCCACCTCTAGAGTGCTAAGATTTTTGAAGACTGTGCCAACAAACCCAGGTTGTGGGACTGAACCAGGCGTTTTATGCACGTTCAGAAAGCACCGGGGCTACTGAGCTGCATTCCTAGCCCTGATTCCAAGGATTTTTGTTGCTTGTTGTTTTTTAGGTTTTATTATCTGTGTGTTTGATAGAAATGGTATGTGCGCCACAGCCCAAGTGGGGAAACAACTTTATAGTTGACCTATTTATTGATCCTCTCCTTCCACCCTGACATGGGCTTTGTGGATCGACCTCAGATTGTCAGGCCTGTCCCGTGCAAGCACTTCGCTGCCTGGACCATTGCAATGGCCCTCGAGAGTTTCTGGAAGCCCTGTTGCTGGTTTAATAACAGGAGAAAGGATCTGGGATACACTTAAGTGGAATAAACAATGACCAAAAAAATGCTGTATTAAAATTTAGGTTGTGTGTGAAAACGCCTCATGAGCTGTAATTTATAAATAAAAGGTAGTAAGAGGAAATTATATTATTTGTAGCCTGTTGTGCAGGAGATTGAGTACATAACTCAACAGATAATGGATATGTATTCCTTTCTGAATCCCCAAAGTGGGTGAAAAATTTAAGGCTGCACTAAAATTAAGCTATTTTCTATAGAATTATTCTGGAATTGTGCGTATTTATACCCAAAGTAACCCTTTGCTATCCTGGTGGAGTCACTAAACTACATCCTTAATGATACTCAAGGATTTGGAAAGTATGTATTTCACAGAAGTAAGAGTTGTTTTTTTTATAAACAAACCTTACCTATATTTTCAATTTTCAGCCTATATGTCCTGTAAAGAGTCTCTGTCCTTTTATTTCTCAAGGAAATCAAGCAACCTCTTTGCCTCAGGCCTCTTCTCCTGTGTTTGCTCCCGTGATTCCCAAGCACACAGCTGCCACTGCATTTATCTCATTAAATAATTGTGATCTGGTAACTGGGTGGATAGGGCTTTTTGTAGTTAGAGACTGGCCTCGCTTGTTTTCATCATTAATGCTTGGCTCATTAAGATTCCTAGTAAACACATGAAACAAATGAGGCACGTAGAGTCTTCAGAACCTTTGGCAAAATCTGTTAGTACTAACGTCCAAAAGTAATAGGAAATTTCTTCTTTTAGGATGTTTTGTAAACAGGGTGTGGTAACATGTGTTTGTGATCCTGCACTAGAGATAGAGATGGGGGGGGGGGGGTCAGAAGCTCAAGTTTGTTCTCCACTACAGTAAGTTAGAGGTCAGGAGGGCCTAGAAGAGACAGACTCCAATAATGAATAAATTCTGTAATGTGGACATTGCATTTTACTGTATGATCTTTACAGTACTTTACTGTTGTTAGAGTAATTACAACTTTATTTTTAAAGTAAGTTTTTTAATCTTCCAAAACCCAAATATTTTAATTAACATGGTTGCTTTATGTTTAGATACTTTAATATATCTCTTAAATATGGTAATGTAGCTGGAAATTTCTGTCCCAAGTGGTCCCACAGCTGTTCAGTCCCACACATAGATATATATTAATTATAAACTGTTTGGCCTCTTAGCTCAGGCTTCTTACTAACTAGCTCTTACAACTTAAATAAACTCATAATTCTTATCTATATTTAGCCATGTGGCTTGGTGCCTTTTCTCAGTAAGGCATTCTCATCTTGCTTCCTCTTATCTGGCTGATGACTGCATCTGTCTTTCCTCTTCCCAGAATTAGAGAATTGGTTTGGTCACCCCACCCATACTTCGTGCCTGACTACTGGCCAATCAGCATTTTTATCAAGCCAATATGAGTGGCCAATCATTACAGTGTACAAGAACATTATCCCACAGCACAGCATGTTAACTTTTTGTTTGTTTCATTTTTTGAGACGTCATTAATGCTTGGCTTATTGGTTTCTCCTGTACCTTTGGTTCCTGTCCTAGAACTAACTCTTGTAGACCAGGCTGGTCTCGAACTCACAGAGATCCTCCTGTCTCTGCCTCTCAAGTGCTGGGATTAAAGGCGTGCGCCACCACCGCCCGGCAGCATGGTAACTTTTAAATGGAATGGAATGTTGTAACTTTCTGAAATGTTTACACACAGTCTATGTGTAGTTAAACCATCTTCAAGAATGCCTGATTTTTTTTTTTTAAGGACTGATTTTTTTTTTGTTTTGTTTGTTTGTTTGAGACAGGATTTCCCTGTGTAGCTTTGGAGCCTGTCCTGAAATTTGCTCTGTAGACCATGCTGGCCTTAAACTCACAGAGAGATCTGCTTGCCTCTGCCTCACGAGTGCTGGGATTAAAGATGTGCACCACCATTGCCTGGCAAGGACTGAATTTAGTATCAACATCTTCATTAATACACAAAAGAGGAATTGTAGCATCAGCCTCATAGGATTGTTATTAAATATCGAGGTAATGCAATGATTTGAGCCATGCAGTACAGGGATGGCACTGTCCATACATGGCAGCTATGACTTAGTTCTACAAGCCTGTGTACCAGGCCCACCTGTGGAAGACAGAGAACTTTAAGGTGTCTATACTCAGGGAAGGAGCTCACGTGGTCAGGCTTTGGACCATATATCTCTATGAGGCATGTCTTTTTAGACTGAAAACAATCAGAAGCAGTAGGCAGCGCGAGAAGAGGCTCTACTCTTAGTGAGTCATCTCACTGGTCCTCATTTTATTTGTAATTAGAACTGTACGATAAACTTGAGATGTAAAATTTTTGTTGCTTACCTGTTTCGTTCATCTAGAAAAGCTGGCTTTGGAAATGGAGTAATAAGTAATGTTCTGTTGATTCCTTGGACACCATTTGTCAATGTGGAATGAGTTTATTTGGTAATTACCAGGTACTGTACATTAAATATACACTCATCAACATGGGTGACTTTTCCAGTGGTGGCCTAAAAGTTGACGGTATTTAGAGATGTCAGTGTGTACATTGGACAGACTACTGTTGCTCTCTGAACAAGAACCCTAGAAGACTGCCTGTTAAGTTGGCAGTTTTTGCTTTCTATCTTGATCCCGAATCCAAGATAAAGAGGATAACAGGGGGCCACAGCAGAAGCGTTCACGTCGCGGCCCCTGTCAGATTCCGGTGAATCTGCGAATTCTGCTGTACATTTCCTCACCTTGCCCCCAGGTCAGATAAGAACTGAAGTGAAAGGAGGGTGGTAGATTTAATTTATCGTTTACATTCCCATGATGCTTCAGGGAGATGGCAGAGCACAGCCAAACACTGCCTAGTCATACATAGGGTGTGTGGAGTCACGGATGGACACAGTACACCACTATGAGGCATGCCTTTTTAGACTGAAAACAATCAGAAGCAGTAGGCAGCGCGAGAAGAGGCTGCTTGTAGCGGGTGGCATGTATATAGGCTCCTGAAGGGGCACTAATGACTCCGTGCGTCTTAGAAATGCGGCACATATAAGGGGTTGGCAGTCCTTTATTTGGCAATGGGTGACTTTGGAATTCTACTTCTGTCTGTCTTAGGTTCTGTTCTTCATCTGCTGGTGGCTCTTGAATGGAACAACTAACCAAGGCTTTGTCTTCCAGTGTCATGGGTCAAAAAAGTCAGATCTGGTGCCCATCCTACTCTGGATGATTATAGGTAGTGCCTTGGTGTCTTAATTTCCCCAAAGCTTCAGGAAGTCTTAGGGCTGTTTGATTGTTGTTTGTTTTGGTTTTGGTGTGGAGGGGCAGGGTCTTATGTAGCCCAGGCTGGCCTCAGATGACTGTAATTAGGCTTACTTTTAATTTAGGCTCTACCTCCCAAGTAGGATTACAAGCAAGTGTCACCATTCTGTGTACTATTTTTTCCTCATTTTGTGATAAGATTTTACCATTAGCCTAGGCTGATCCCCCAACCCACAGTCTTTCTGCTTTAGCTTTGAGTACTAGGATCATAGGTGTGCATCATTAAACCTGACTGGCGTGTATGACTTTCCTTTCTGTAATTTTATCAAAGTATAATTCATATACCATGAAATAGAACTTTTTAAAGTATAGAAAACAGTAGGTTGTAGTATAATTATAAAAGTGTTCTAAAATATTTGATCATCTCCAGAAGCCGCCCCGTATCCATTGGTGTTAATTTGCATTTGTCCTGATTACCTCAGTTCTAGCCAGCAATCAACATTCTTTGTATCTTTTTGAGTAATTTCCTATTCTGATCATCTCACATAAATAAAATTGCGTGGCATGATTCTTTGAGATTGACTTCTTTTACCTATAGTGTTTTCAAGGGTCATCCTTATTAGGGCAAGGTATTAAGCCCTTCATTTGTTTTGATTGGCGAGTAATATGCGATTACAGGTGTACCTCAGTTCGTTCTCCAGCAGATAGACATTTAGGTAGTTTCTGTTTTTTAGAAAGCTTCATAAAGTTATTATAAGAATCCAGGTACAAACTTTTGTGTGGACTTGGGTTGTAATTTATCTCGGGTAGCTACGAGTAGACTGTGGGGTTGTGTTGCTGAGTGTGTATCTCTGGAGGAAGCGGCCAAAGCGCTGCCGCAGAGTGCCCGTGTCACTGTGCGTCCGCCTGCAGTTTATAATAAGGAGCCCGACTCTTCTGCACACCATCCGAAAACGTCAAGAGGTTTTCCCCTCCCTTTTAGCTAATAAGTATTCTTTGAGTGTATGTGTGTGTGCACGTATGTGTGTGATTCTTTTTTTAAGTGAAAACCTTGCAAAATAAAATCAGCAGTTAGAAATAGCAAGTAATTAATTACTAAATATTTAATATGCGCTATGCCTTGCTGAGTTTCAGAAAAGAAAGCACAGTATGTCTTCATGTCCATGAAACTTAAAGTTGATTGAAGATGGCATGTAAGGAAAGCAGAAGCTATGGCAGGTGCGGAGGTGAAGAAAGGTGGATCTCTCTGTGAGTTCTAGGACTGCCTAATCCAGACCAGCTGTGTTTGCATAGTGAGATCCTATCTAAAGAGATGGAGGGGTGGGGGAAGGAGGGAGAAGGACTGGGTGCAGCTGCTACTCCAGTCAAGATGGAAGAATTTGCTGGAGACTAGCAATGGGAGATGGCAGGGACAACCCAAGGAAACTGTGTAACCAAGTATCTGTGATGCTGCGTGTTAGTTCCCTATATTCAGAATATTGAGGTGAATTGGGGTCGGGAACAAATGTTTAGCTGTGCTGGGATTTGGTCCATGTTGTAGACAGTTTTACATAACTAGTAAAAATGAAGAATGTCGTCAGAATTTTCTTTGGGCTGCCAGCTCACAAATGATGACATGCAGACGTTATTATTTATGAAAGCTTGGCCTTAGCTTAGGCTTGTCCCGCTAGCTCTTATAACTTAAACTAACCCATATTTTTTATTAATCTATGTTCTGCCGTGTGTTCTACTTTCATCTCTCTTCCATTCCGTGTGTCCAGTTCACGCTGAGTCTTGATACCATCTCCTGTGCACCTGATTATCTCCTCTTCCTCTCTCTACCCGGAAGTCCCCAATCCCAGCAGTACATCTTCACGCGGTGCACAAATATCCCACAGCAGAAGACTATAAAGAGCTTCGTGTGCTTTTGCATATGTCCTAAGATAGGCCTTGATAGTCAGGACCAAGCTTCCCCTCTCATTATTAATGAGCTGTTTGGGATGATGGTCTGCTTGTCAACACAATGACTTGGAACATCATCAGCTAGTCACTTTCAAAAGTCAGTACGTACAATAAATCAGGACAAGGGACAGATTTAATGTTTGAAGTCCCTTCAAGCCTGTTTATATGGTAGTCCCCGATGGCCCTTTCTGTATCCTCCTTAGGTTTTATTTCTGCCTTTTACATTGCACGTTGCCAAATGTGATCTACTTCCCTTTTCCGGACTCCTTTCTACAGGTCTCCTGCTACAGCCTTAACTGGAACTCACTGGGTAGCCCAGGCTGACCTTGCCCTGACCTTGTGATGGCCCTCCCACCTCAGCCTCTCAAGTGCTTGCTTGCTTATGAGCTTGTGCCACCTGCCTGACTTTTTCCTCTTTCCCTTTCTTCTTCATTTGCTTCCTTTTCCCTCTGTTTTGTAGTGTAGAAATGGACCCAAGGGCCTCATACATGCAGACTACCTCGTGATCTTGTAGTCACTTGACACAAGCATGTATGTACTGCTTCAATATGAACTATTGAACACAGTCAGTAATAACAGTTGTTTGTACTGTTTTGTACATTTGACCCCCGTCCCCCAGATTTTCCCTGCAGAATCAGGCTTCTATATGTAGAGTCATTTCAGATGAGTAAGGGTTTGGAAGAACGGGCTTCCCTGCAGCTGATAAACAGAGCCTCTTTTCCTTCTTGTTTTGCCCAAGCCAATGATAAGAGCCTGTGAAGAGAATGTCAGAGGGCGGGAGCAGGAAGAGGGTAGGCAGAGCTGTGCCTGAGTTGAGTTGCTCAAACTGGGAGAGGCTGCTATCCTGTGTTTTGTTAAATTGTTTTTAAAACAACACCTGCTGGCCCTGAACTCCTTACAGAGCTTATAGCTAAGGGATACCTTGAATTCCTGGTTCTGCCTCTACTTCCCAAGTGCTGGGATTACGGGAAATTTGAACACTCCTATTTTTTGGGATCAAGCCTGGGGCTTTGTGCGTGACATTCAGGCACTCTAATCCCCAGCCTCCTTGATTTTTTAAAAACCTTTTCAAAACTTAGGTTATCTTGGTTTGCTATTAGCACATTAAAAAAAAAATTACAGTGTGATAAAAAAGGTTAAGGTAATTGGAATTAGTCATCTTCAAGAAGAAAAGATAGGAACTAGTTATTTCTGTTTAGCTTCTAATCTTATTCAAGGTTATATTTAGGACTGTTGTATTGAAGACCTTTTAAAAACAAACAAACAAACATATTTTAAAGGATATTCAAACTGGGTGTGGTGGCGAATGTTTTTGAGGCAGGAAATCTCGAGTTAGAGGCTAACCTGCCACCTGGTCCACAGAGAGAGTTCCAGCCAGGGCTACACAGAGTAACCCTGTTTTGAAAAACCAAAAGAAAAAAGTCAGTTTTCTAAGGATATTAGGTTGTATGGAAGGAACAATGCTTGCCTGTGGCTAGTTGTCTCCTTATCTAGCAACAGCTTTAACAGCCTCGAGGGACGTAAAATAAGGGGCTCCATACTTGAGAGAAAGGAAACTCTGTGGTAAAGCTTTTCTCCTCTTTCCTTGCAAGGACAGAGTTCCCTTTATTTAAAGAGGTTTTTACTTTTGGGTAATGTGTGCCAGATTGCTTGTCATTTCAGTAAACTGCAAATTAATAAAGAACCCCCTTTTCTGGTCGGGTTTTATAACAGCTAATAGTAGTAGTTGGTTTAGAGGCACAAAGTCCAACACTTCTATGCAATTCATGGAAAATTTTTACTATGTATGTAATTGTTTGCTGCTCCTATTTAGTAGTCAACACTAAGTGTTTGATCTGTTCCTTGTATTCTTAAGTGCATCTGTGCTTGAAGTCGCTCTATGCTGGGCTCTCATGTATTTATTACCTCTGATTTTTACTCAGGGCTAGGAAAGTCCGTAAATCTTTGTTTCAGTGTTAGTGATATTATTAATAGAAATCATGGGTTGAGGGACAGTTGTGCCCAAGTAGAGCAAGGATCGAAAAGATGAAGTTAAAGGACCAAATGGACAGGAGCTGGGTCAGTGGATAAGAGCACTGACTGCTCTTCAAGAGGACCTGGGTTCAATTCCCAGCACCCATGTGGCAGCTCACAACTGTAATTCCAGTTCCAGGGGATCTGACACCTTAATATAGATATACATGCAGGAAAAAACAGCAATGCACATGAAATAAAGAAATAATTTTTTTAAAAAGGACAAAAAAAAACCTAAAAAAAAAAAAACCCCAAAAATGACCAAATGGATATGCTTAGAAAATTAGGGACAATGAATGAAATCCCCAAGTCAGAAATGATTTCATAGATCTACATTGAAATGATGACATGATTACCTTGTAAGAAAGATGTATTTATGATTGGATGGAGGAGGGGAAAGGCGAAACAATAACCTACTAAAAGGGAGCTGTCCAGAAGCATAGTATTGGTCAAAGAAAGCAAACTACATGATATGCAAATTTTCGTGTTTAGAGAAAAGTAATATAGAAGGAGAGATAGAAATATAATTCTTAGTGTCTGTGGTGGGTTGGTCTCAGGGCTCCCTGTGCAGATAACCAAAATCTACATTCAAAAATGATGCATTGGTATACAACCTATACATATCCTACTGAAACTTAAATCTTAAAATATTTCTATTTCCTTTGTTGTTTGGGGTGTTGTTGGGGAGGTCAGAGAACAACTTGTGGGAGCTGGTTCTCCCGACTCCGTTGTCAGGTTTCCTGTGTCAAGGTCCTTTCCTGCTTAGTCATCCCAGCCCATGAAACTTGGGATCAATTCTGGGTTACTTACAATACCCGCTGTGTAAACGCTGTTACTGAGAAAATGGGGCAGTAAAAACTTTGCATGTGTACAGTACAGCTGTCCTTTGCTCAAGCATTTGTGCTCTGCTTCCCAGTCTGCAGACACCAAATCTGTGCTTGCCTGGAAGGGCCCAACTTTGTATTCTTATACATTCGTAAAACTACATGCCAAATATTTATAGTGATCAGAAAGAGAAGGTAGGACTGGAGACCTTGGTATTTTTTTGTTGTGGTGCTCTATGTGTATGCTTGAGAAGAATCAATTCATCAATTAAGCCATACAAAAAATATCCATTTTACAAAGATAGGTCAAGCCAATGCCGTGCAGCTGTGTCATCATAGTCCTGGAGAGACTAAGGGAAACCCAAGCGTGACGCCACTGGATCTTACCTGTCTCCAGGTCTTAAACAACAAGACTGAGAACTCCAGGCTGGAGTTTCAGAGCCAGATTCACTGCCTCACCCCACTTCCAGCCAGTCCACCAACCTCTGGGCCCTGCCTGGGACCACAGGGAGCTGGACCCCAATCCCTACTTCAAAGACCACCCCCACCAAGTCAGTCCCCTTTTCTGTTGGCTTGTTTGTCACCCACCTCTCCTACAGTGCCAATCTGGGACTGCTCAGAATTTCTGAAACCAGAGTTCCAATTGAGACTTTGCTACCCTACCTGCCATGTTGATCAGGGACCACTGTGAGTCTGAACTCTGAAACTCAGTGACCCTGACAGACTGGGGTAACAGCAAAGACCAAACAGAAGCCAAATGTCTTAACTTCAAGGCTACATAGTGAGGCCTCTGTCTCAAAATAAACAAACAAAAGTATGGTATTGGCATAAAAACAGACAACAATGATCAATGAAGTAGAATTAAAGACCCAGACATATATGAACACCTGATTTTGGATAAAGAAGCCCAAAATGCACACTGAAGAAAGCAGCATCTTCAACAATTGTTGCTGGTCAAACTGGATAGCTTCATATAGAAGAATGAAAATAGATTCATGTCTATCACCAGACAGAAAACACAGCTCCAAGTGGATTAAGGACCTCAACCTAAGACCAGATACCCTGAACCTGATAGAAGAGAAAGCAGGAAATATGCTTGCATTCACTGGCACAGAAAAGGGCTTTCTGCAAGGACCCCTGTTACATAGGCATTAAGATAAACAATAAATGGGACCTTGTGAAACTAAAAGGCAAAAGACATCATCATTCAAGCAAAGAGGCAGCCTACTAAATGGGGGAAAAAATCTTTGCCAATTATGCATCTATCTGGTAGGTTTGCAACGTGACTGAACAGTTGCATAAGCTCTGTCTATCCCGAGGGTGGCAGAGAATTGAAGACACTCGGTGCAGTGCTTAGCATATTACAAGGTACCATGGTTATTTTCCTATTTTATTTTTAGATGCTTTAGAAAGAGGGGGATCCAGCCTGTGGAGGTCAGAAAACTTGAAGGAGTTGTTTCTCTCCTTTAATTGTGTGTGTCCTGGGTATCAAACTCAGGTCATCAGGCTTAGCCCAAAGCTCCTTTATCCACTGAGCCATCTTGCTGACCTGCCATGGTTATTTTCATCATTTGGTTCCCAGATACTGTTGGCTCTTAAAAATCTACTTTGTGTTTCTGGGAAAGGAAACACCCGAGTATAAAAAAAGCCAGAAAAGCAGGGAGTAAATGACCTGGAACTGAGAGATGGGGCGGTGGATGAGCTGGAGAGTGATCAAGGTCACAGGAGCCAGGTGGCTTGTTTGGCAGAGGTGGAAGAAGCCTCTCTAGATTGTCTGGGTTAGGTAAAGAGGAGTTTTAAAGAGAGAGGCTAGGAGGTGGTAGGCACATGAATTTGATTGAATTTGGACCCTGGTGCTGCCACTGTAACCCTTCACTACCGACTCCATCTGCACAAGATGGGGACAAAAACCTATCTTCTTCCTAGAGACTTTGTCTCTTCAGGCAAGAGTCTCGTTGTGCAGCCCAGACTACCCGCACACCCTCCATCCTCCTGCCTCAGCCTCCCAAGAGTGCTACCATTATACATGCTCCTTACCTTTGCCTGCTTTCCTTGAGTAGTGAGACAATTTTAAATACTTGATAAATTTACTAATATTCAGGCAGGGGAAAGAGGTTGAGCCTCATGCATTGTGGACCTGAACCACTGTCGGATACGAACATCTGCTTATCTCTGGTCCTTATTAGGGAACTCCAGCAATGAGCTGTGTTGCTTACAGGTATTTTCATTCTTCTGGAGAGCTGCTTGTTGAAGGTGAACAGAACAGAAAACTTTTCCTTTTCTCCCCTGTGAGGAAATAAAACTTGGGAAAAGCTTCGAGAGTTGCTATTCTGGTTGCTTAGGTTGTTTATTAGTTTGTGTGTTGTTGAGCACGGGTGCCCACATTCCACAGTGCTCATATGGAGATCAAATGACAGTTTTTAAAAGTTGCTTCTCTCTAGGGGTCTCAGGATTGAATAAGAACTTGAGTGTTACCCAGCAGCCACTAATATCTGCTGAGCCATCTTGCTGTCTCGTTTTTTTAACAGGGTCTCACACTAATAGCTGAATCTGGCCTCCATTCCAGTCTATATTGCTATTTGTAACTTCTGTAATTCGTGAATTGTAGTTTTTTTTCCATTGAACATTATTGCAAAGTTTTCCGTTTTTTCTTTTCTGTTTTTTTTCCCCCTAGTTAATCAGTTATTCCAGCATTGTTTACTGCACGTAGGCAGAAGGGACTGACCAACAGGCCCCAAAGATAGGACATACAGAACGGTGGGTGGGGCAGCTCAAGGACCTGAAACAGAACGTGGTCAGCTCCAGATAGACTAAGCCCAGGCCCTAGAAACAGATGTGTAAGGACAGTAGGCGATAGTGATCTATGCCAGCTAGATCAGATCAAAGTGGCCTCCAGACTCCTGTCAGTGCAGCACACGTGGAGTGTGTTCCTTTCCCCTAGTCACCCATCCTCCCTCCCTCCCTCCCTCCTTCCCTCCCTCCCTCCCTCCCTTCTTCCCTCCCTCTTTTTTTTTTGTTTGTTTTATTTTCAGGATAGGATTTCTTTGTGTAACCCTGGCTGTCTTAGAACTCAATCTATAGACCAGGCTGGCCTCAAACTCAGAGATCAGCCTGCCTCTGCTTCCCGAGTGCTGGGCTTAAAGGTGTGTACCACCACCTCCTGGATCCTAGTAAACTTTTCAGTTTTAAGGGGTATGCATGCATCTATTTATATAACATTCTAGGTAAAATGGGCCTTGAAGAAAGCATGCCCCTTTCCTAGAAGGACTCCCCACTGAGGGAGGCACATGGGAAGAAACAAGAAGAAGAAGATATTAATTCCAGCCTGCAAGGATCAGCATGACTGCTTGCTTGGTCCACTCTGCCTCGAGTGGATCCTTGCTTCTTGCTGCTCTGGCTATAAACTCTCGCTGATTGTATGATCTGCTCCTGTGTCCTGACTCAATTCTTCTCCTGGAGAACATACCAATTGAGACTGCTTCCGGCTTGAGACCAGAGGAAGCCAGAGACCTCCCCACAACACAGCTGTATGGTGTTCATCAAAAAGATTAATGCTGTGCCACAGATATAAAGTGATGAGGCGCGAATAGAATTAATTTTAGGAGAAAATGTCTCTTAATGGATTGCAGTTTTGTTCAGTTAAAAAGCATGTGAAAATTCTGTTATGCCTTTCACATGTCACGTTTTCATCCGCTGAGCATTAATGAACCCTGTTCAGTTTGTACCCCTGAACTTCTGGATGTTTAAATCTATGTTGCAGTACTGGTATGTGTTCTTCCTACTGTTGTAGTAGACACTGTACAGGTAGTGGTGTGTGCTTACTTGTAGAGGCTAGAGTTGATGCTGGGATTCTTAGCCATCAGTCTCCACCATATTTTTGAGACAGATTCTCAGACTGAACCTGAAGTGGCAGACTTAGCTAGACTGAATGGCTAGAGAGTCCAGTCTGCCTGTGTTGGGTTTTCTAGATGAGTGATGGATCTGAACTAAAGTTCTCTAGCTTCTGGGACACATACTTGACCATCTCCACCATCTCCAAAGCACTGGGCTTGGCAGCAAGTCCCTTTCCCTACTGACCATCTTGCTGGCTTTTCTTATAAAATATTAAGTATGTTTGAACTGGAGTCCAGGAGAGAGGAAGCACACTAGGAGAATCTAGTTTAACTTTGGATATCGGTCCTCAGGGGCCATCCACTGTTCTTTAGAGATAGGGTTTCTCACTGACCTAGCAGTCTCTGAGCAGGACAGGCTGGCTTGTGGTGAGCCCCAGGGATCTTCCCGTCTCTGTCTCCCCAGCACATGCCACATAACCTGTGCTTTTATGTAGGTTTGGGAGAGCTCAAATCCTTGTGCCTGCAAGGCTAGCACTTTGCCAACTTCCCCAGCCCAGGAACTTGTATTTCAACCAGAATGACACGTGATTTGGACAGTTTGACTGATTTAAGGATCACTTCAATTTAGACAGATGAGACACCCTCCTAAATACGTTCTCTAATTTTCCTGATAGGTAGTCACCTAAACTTTTATAGCCTCCCCTGACTGGAACTCATTACCACCATGCCAGCAAGGTTATTTCATCAGTGATTACATGCAATATTATGTATGCTTCCATAGAAATCATTGTTTACTATCCTGTGTGGTTCGGGCCATCTTCTTTGGACAGAATTTCATACTCTTTAGGGTATTGGTTTTGAGTGTAGATCTGGGTTCTAATCCTTGCTAAACTCACTTTCCTTATATATACAATAGATGTGTTTTTACTTGCCTGGAAATATTGCACTAAAGATTAAATGGAAAAACAGTGACAACAAAATCAAAAACAACAGACTGCCTTGGCCAGAAAGATTCTTAAATGTCATCAGACAACCTTTTCTTTTAGGGGAAATGGAGGAGGGTCAGGGTCTTGCTGTGTAACTCAGGCTAGCCTTCTATGGCGACCTCCTAACTGCTGGAATAATAGGCAAGTCCCACCATACTCTGTCAAATATCTGTTTGATAGACTGTTCTTTATTGTTTAACCTCCTCTTCATGATGAATTTTTATTTCTTGCTTTAAAAAATTACCAGGTGATGGCCTTTAATCCCAGCACTTGGGAGGCAGAGGCAGGTAGATCTCAGTGAGTTCGAGGCCAGCCTGGTCTGCAGAGCGAATTCCAGGACAGCCAGGACTGTTACACAGAGAAACCCTGTTTTGAAAAATAAAATAAAACAAAAAATTATTTTGTTGCATTAACTTATTTATGGGTGTGCGTGTGCAAGTGCATGTCCCAGAATGCTTGTAGAGGTCAGAGGGAGGACAACACGTGGGCTGGGGGGCGTTAGTTCTCCACTTTCAGTTTTCTTGAGTTTATCTTTCTTTTTCCACATAAAAAAAACTTTCCATGTGTGAAATTTGATAGTCATAAATATTAAAGTGAGTTATTACAATTACTTTGAAATCATTGTCATGTTTTGCCTTTCATATTTTGAGGCAATGCCTATGTGTAGTTCAGACAGGCCTGCACAGGTGAAGCTGCTGTTCCTGTCACCTCAGGCCTCTTTATACAACAACCTCCGATCTTTTCAGAAAAGTGATGCTGATTTTACACTAAGTTCTCGGTTGTTCTCTAGGAATGTGGGTGCCTATATTATAGACGATCAGAAAAAGGATGTGCTTTGATAAGTATTGGTTCTGTCATTGTTCTTAATAAAGAGTGAATGTGGTTTTAGAATTGCCTGTAACTTCCATTCATGTTGCCAGTCTACATCAGGAAGGAGAACAAATGTTGATTTTATGAAGTAATTTTATATATTGTTTTGTTCTGTGCTTCTATTTTTAGGACCGGAGTAGGCCCTATGACACTTTTAACTTGCACTCCTTGGAGAACTCCTTAATGGATATGATAAGGACTGACCATGAGCCTCTGAAAGGTAAACACTACCCTCCCAGTGGCCCACCAATGAGTTTCGCTGATATAATGTGGAGGAATCATTTTGCAGGTTAGGAATATTCATATGTCCATTCTTGCTTGGTGTTTTAAGCAAAAATCAGCTTTTTAATAATTGTGATTTTTTGTTGTTTATTTGTTTTTTTGTTCGTTTGTTTGTTTTGCTTCTGTAAAGCATTGTGGAATGTTTTTGAAGTTTTCTTTTTTAACCTGGGTTCAGCTACCTACAATAATCATAGCTGGTAACCTTAATCTGTTTATCTGGAAGAAGTTCGTGTTGGGTAGCTGAGGTCATGGTTATAGCATGAAACCTGAAGCCACATTTTCTGGGCTTTGTACATTTGGAATCTTTAGCTGAATCTGCAGAATTCATTTAAGTCCAGGTATACCTCAAGAAAGTATGGCATTTAGTAAATCAGTCTCCAAAACCCCTAAAGGAGGCTTCACAGATATGGTTTCATTGTGTTAGATAGAGTCCAACCCTTTCCTAGCATGGGAGCATCAGAGCACAGCTTATGTGCAGCCAGTGGCCCTTTGCACAGTGCGGGCTAAAGCACAGGAAGATATCTGAAAGTTTATGCATGTTTTGAGTTCATTATGAGGTAAACTGTTGCATGATCAACAATAGTAGGACTTAGAGAGCCCGTGTAAACTCATAATTACAGGTGGTTTTTTTTTTATAGATTATTTGACATTTTAGAGACTCAACAGTATTTTAACACTGTGATGCAAGTTACTGGTATGGAAATACCCACTCCATTTTGAGTTAGACCTTTAATTAAAAACTGAACAGTTTGTCACAGGGATGACCATCTTGAATGAACTCTACGACTTCTGGAATTGTGAGGACTTGTTCCTCTCTGGCATTCACTAGGCCCTTATCTAGGATGTGACCAACTGAATACCAGACGTTTATCCCCTCCCCCCCAGAAATCCTTTTCACCATTTTCTTGTCATTCTCATCTTTTCCCAGCTGCTTTTCTTATTTTCCAGTGAAGTAGTAACAGTAGGCAATGGAGAAAATAAAGTCTCTGGGGAAAAGCTAGATTTTTAAGGCCTTCAGCAAAAGAAAAAAGCAAAGGAAAAAAAATGCTGTTATATTTAGTCACTTACCACATATTCTTCAGTTAAAGATTAGGTCCATGGTAATTTGAGGCCTGTTATACTTAGAGGTGAGAATGATGTAAAAAATGATACTCACAGATTGTTTTTAGACTCTTGAGGTTGCATTTATCGTTTTTCTCTGCCATGGATAGCCTCTCCTGATTACCCTGCCACTTAACTCCTCTTCTCTTTGTGTACCTCCTGTGTCTTGGGCTGTATTCTCTACCTGCCCCCCCTCCCATCTCTCCCTCTCCCTCTCTCTCTTTCTTCTTGTCTCTCTCTTCCTTCTTTCTTTTTTCTGTGACAGGGTCTTACTGTATAGTTCAGGCTGTCCTAGAACACATTCTATATCCCAGGCTGACCTTCGAACTCAAGGCAATTCTCTTGCCTCATTCTTGTGGCTGCTAGGATTATAGGGTTACACCTTTGTATTCTTCTTTCAGTAAGAAATTAGGACAGGATTTTAGATTATAGTCTCTACATTAATTTTTAAGTATTTTATGTATAGTGGTAAAGCAGAAACTATTTGAGCCTCATTAAGTATAGCACTGGCATAGTAAGAGGGTAACCTCATTATGATGTAAATACCTTTTCCATTTGTGGTGTTCTTTTAAAATTACAGGCCCCATTATCTCTGCAGACTTTTCTTCACTAAAAAATATGAGGTAAAAGCCTGCTTCATCATACATCCTAATGAGTTGGGAGACCTTTAGTGTATACTTTTTTATAATCTGAATATGGCTTCAACTTCCCAATTTGCCATATTATACTGCATGATTTCCTATACACAGACTACTTCCCTGAGGTCAGTGACATCACTATGTCCCTGTGGTCAATGACATCACTTGCACCGTTAAGAAAATATTTTGACACTGGGCATGGTGGTGCACATCACAGTCTAGCTCTTGGAAAGCAGAGGCAGGAGGATGATATAAGCTCAAGGCCAGCCTGAACTTATACATAACAAGTTCTTGGCCACACAGAGCTGTATAGTAAGACTTGTCTCAAAAAACCAAGAACAGGAACAAAGAAGGAAGCAGAGGAAAGAAGATATGTGAGGTGCTTTTCACTTTGAAAAAGTAAAGAAAATTGTCAGACTAAAGATTTGGCTATGAAGTTGAGCTGGATAGAAAGCTCAGCCTTCAGGCTGCAGAGATAGCTCAGTCTGAGTACTTGTCTTGCACCATTATGGCCTGAACTCTTTTATGCCTAAAGGAGTTGGGCATATTAGTGTGTGCTAATCCCAGTGCTGGGGAGAGACAGGCAGACAGACCCTTGGCACTCACTGGCCAGTGGGCCTAGTCAGCTTATTAGTTCCCACCTAAAAAGCAAACAAAAAGCTATAACCTCACCAAAAACGTGTGGACGGTACCCGAGGAATGATAGCAGAGGTTGTCCTCTGTTGGATCTCCACATGCACACATATGTATCTCTGCACACAAGAAATGCATATACATACAAGTAACTTAAAGCAAAGAAACATTATGATGGTTGTAGCCTTTAGTTTCTATTTTCTATAATAAATACCTATGTTTCTTTCCGATATTTATAATTTATTAATAGAACTTAAATTTAGACTCTAGTTTTCCTTTTTCCTAGGTGATGCTATTGTAAGTTTTTCTTCACATAGTTTTTGCTTAGGGCACATTCATATTGATGGCTTATGGTTCTAAAGATAGAAACATCAGGTGGGTTGAGGCATTAGGAGCTAGATGATACATTAGGGCATCTACTGTGTGCTGGGATGTGCTTTGCCCTGTTCCATCTTGTTTTCTTTCCTTCCAGAGTTTCCCTCTTCAATATGGAAACACTCTTTGTGAGGTGGCTGGGGTATGCATGTCTTGAGACTCGAATAGAATTGGATTTTGGGGTACTCATTTGAACTGGTGTTATTTTTCTTAGAAACTGGCTTTCTTGAGGAAAGATCCCATATTTTGCTTACTATACAAAAAAGTTCAAATAATACATAATGAGTCAAAAAAGAAAGTTAAAAAGCCTACAGTAGGCTCTATACATAGAAAAAGCATAGCTATTTAGCTGTCTTTATTAAGAACCTTCCAGACATTCTACACTTTCTATATAGGAGATGAAATTTCAAAATGCAGCCTTTCTAACTTTATAGTCAGCCCAAACTGGATTTTAGTTCTTCATCTGCCTCTAGTTGACTATTGAACTGGATCCATTGGCTTCTTTAAAAATAAAACATCTTATAAAACAGGCGGGAAGATGACATCCCTGGCGCAGGGAACTGAAGATACCACATGGGGTTTCCTAAGGAGGTGGATGTGGCTTATTTCTTGACTTCCGTAATAATTTTAGCCATATCAGTACAGATTTATTTCTTGCCCAATGTTGGCAGCAAATTGTCAGAGCTGTTTTTATTTCTCATAGATAAGTAGTGATTACTGAAGGAGAAACCATCACATGTGTAGGAGAAAGAAACTGTCCTAGGTTACTTGACTTTCTAACTGTTCTGTTGTTGTGAAGATACTCCATGAACAAGGCAACTTACAAAAAAAAGTATTTAACTAGGGACTTGCTTGCTGTTTCAGAGGGTGAGTCCATGACCACCATGACAGGCAAGCATGAAATAGGAGCAGTAGCCGAGCACTTGAATCTCAAGCTGGAGGTGGGGCTTGGGTAGAAGGGGAGGAGGGGAGAGAGAGGAGAGAGAAAAAGAGAGATCACAGAGAGACTGGGTCTGGTGTGGGTATTTGAAACCTCAGAGCACAGCCATAGTGACACACTTTTTCCAACAAGGCCACCTCCTAATCTTTTTCCAAAGTAGTTCCATCAACTAAGTACCAACCATTCAAATATGACACAAATTACTTCATGATATACTTAAAATGGACATTGTGTATATTCACAGTGGTAGTCATATAGAAGATATCAATATCTATTTAAGAAATATTTAGTGAAAAATCATTTTATCCAAGCATTCTTTTAACTCAAGAAAGAGAAAAGGCTAGAGTGAGAATATGAAGTTTAGGAAAAGACTTCCGATTCAGTAAATTAGACCTCACAGTTTTTTGTTGCGTTTGCGCTCATGCTGGGTCAGTCTAGTTGACGAATCACAGAGGAGTGGCTTGTGTGGAGTACACGTGTATGTAGCTCAGTGGTAGAGCACTGTGCGGAAGCCCTTGGTGGGAATCCCAGCACACGTAACCTGCAGGAAAAAGGAAAGGAAAAAAGTACCTTCTGGTGCAGTGACTGACTAACTCAGTTTGGCTGAAACAGTGACAGAATAAAGGTCTTTTTGCCTTCCATTTTGTATATATATTCTTACTTAAGAGATGCCTCATATTGATGAGACAGGAGGGTTTGAGACAAATATAAGATATAGAGTTGTGTGCCAGGCAGTGGTGGCATACTCCTTTAATCCCAGCACTTGAGAGGCAGAGGCAGGCGGATCTCTGTGAGTTCGAGGCCAGCCTGATCTACAAGAGCTAGTTCTAGGACAGGCTCCAAAGCTACAGAGAAATCCTGTTTCAAAAAACATAAAGAGTTATCACTCTGCTCTCTTTGTATGAGACTGACTCCTGACTTGGAAACCTGTGGTCATCAGGCTTGATTGGTCAGTCACCCTCCCTACTAGAATAAATAAGGAAATAGCAGCCATATGCTTTGGACAGAGTAGCTGATTGATGGAAAGCAAGATCCCATCCTCAGGCTGGGGAAGCACCATATAGCAGGCAGCTAGACAACAGCAGGAAGGGGAGGGCTTCCTCTATCCAGTGCATCCTCACTCTGACACCAGGGTCTGGCAGCCTGGGGATAATGTCTGATGAACTGTTTCTGTAGATTGAATTTTCTCTTCCTTTGTCATTCATGGGACTGAGATTTGAAATATGAAAAGAGCAGGTGTTGGTTGAGAAGGGCCTGCATTTCAAAGATATACTGAAAAAGTCAAGAAAAAAATAGCTCATTTTCTGGTAATAGTGCTTCAGCACATTTAAATTGACAGAAACTTGGAAGATATGAATACCACCCTTTGCTTTATAGAGACACTTTTTGTATTTAAATGTAATATGACAGAGACACAAAATTGGTTCCCTTTAGGGACTTGTTGGGTCCCTTGTTTTTTAAAAAGAAATGTATGTTCTTTACTCTTTTTTTTTACATGATCCCCCCAGAAGAAAATAGGCTGTTTATTTTGTAGCTTGAGTCATTGCTTAGTTTTATTTCAGTGTCAACTTCTTTCAACCTATGTCAGTTTGTCCTTTACAAAGTTAGTCAGTTCTTAGCTTCACTTGTAGATCAATTTGCCAAGTGTCTCAGTTTGGTTTCCAACTCCTAAAGTGAAGAAAGACAGAAAACCCTATAGACTGTTTGAGGCCGATTGAGTCACCAAGAAGTGATTGTTCTTATCCATATTATTTCCAACCTTTTCTTCTCCGTGAGGCTTCCTTGTCCCCTAGGCTAATCCTGAACCCCTGTACTTGAGATCCTCCTTGTCTCACCTTCCTCTGTCTGTTACTTGCCTGGTTTACCCTGATTTAAGATACGGCATTTTCATCATCTACTAGTTAGGAAAGAAGATTATACCTGGGTACTAACTTCTGAAATTCTAATTCAGTTAAGCTGCAACCTTACCCAAGGAAACAAGTGCAAAGGATTTAAGAATTTGTGGCGGTTGTGATGTGATGGCAAGTATGCCTGTGGCCCCCGTTGCTAAGAAGGGTTTGGCTGGAGACCACAGGACAGCCTGACCCTCCCAGGAGAAGAAAAAAAAATCTTGACCAAAATTGTCCATTGACTTCAGTGCTGAGCTCACAGTTTTTGCTTATTGGTTATTTGGATCAGATCTATAATACTATATTATAGTACCAGATTTTACCATTGCCTTAAAAGAAATTTGGGTTTTAAAAAATATTATTTATAAACCACAGAGAAACCCTGATATATTATTTATGTGCTTACGTAGAGTTCACAGCACAATTTGTAGGAGTCTGTTTTTCTTTTACTGCCATGTCTTAGGGACTGAATTCAGGTCGTTGGGCTTGATGGCAAATTTACTTTCTGAGCCATCTAAGAGCTTCGAGATCTGCTGCCCCCTCCACCCTCTCTGTTGTTTTGGGACAGGGTCTTGCTGTGGAGCCAAGCTGGTCTTAAACCCGAGATTCTTCTGCCTCAGCCTTGGTATTACATGTGTGTCCACCACACCTGACTTCACTCTTTCTCTAGGAGTGTATCTCTAACTTTTTAGAGAAAAATAGGTAACAGTTAAAAGGCTATTTTCTTGAACAAAGCACTAGCATTCTCTTTGAAGCTGCTTAAGTTCTTGACTTTTTTTTTTTAAGTGGGTGATTAGAAAAAGATATGTTATATGCTGAAGAACTGACTTTGGTACTAATTTTGAATTAATAAAAATCTAGTTTTTATTTTGTAAGGGTTCATTTGGGATCTGAGATTTAAATACCTATCAGGTAGATTTTTAAATATGAATAAATAGAGTTTATGAAGTGTGATCTTTTTCAGTTCTAAGTAAACAAACCTAACTCTATTCTCTACCCTCTGTCTCCATGCTGTCCTAACTCCTGTTATGTCCTGTGATGTTAGCAAAGTGGGGCAGTCTCAGCAAGACTAAGGATGCCTTCCAGCTTTTGAAACCTTATATTTTGCACTATACTCGAACGATAGCTAGCTGACAAGAACACTTTAAAAATAGCAGACTCACGGACAGGTGACAGGTGTCACCCTGGCAGCACCAGACTGCAGTAACAAAATCACCAGATGTCACACGCTTAGTCCTGTTTTCACAGCTGATTCAACAGCAGCATTTGTTGGACAAAAGGAAGCAAAAAGAAACGGCCTCCTGAATTTAGCATCAGGGTTTCTTCTGCTGCTACACACACTTTCTCTTTTCCCCAAATCCTGTAATAAGTATTAAAGTTTAGTGCACAATGCACTAAGAAAACATTTTAAAATGATCACAGTCTTAGGAAAGAAAGCTTCATGCATGCTGTCTTCAGTGATCTTATTTTTTCCACGTAGCTAATTTGTATTCAGTGAAAAAAATAGATTGCATTTATACTCTAAACACTACTTTTTCCAAGATATAAACTAAAAAGTCATATCTAACTTTACCAAAAACATTTATTTAATAGGAAACCTAGATTATATCCAGGTTATAGATTCTAGGGATCCAGTACTGACACAGAGCTCCTTATGAGACTTATGTTAATTTTTATCTAAAGACCCATTGGAAAAAAATTAGGGAGAAGACCAGGAAAGGTAAAAACTGCTGTGTTTTTTTCCCCCCAAGCAGCAGAGCCTTCTCCTGTAAGACCCTGTCCAAACTTCTTGCTCTGCTTCTTAAGGAAGACAGTTGCAAGTGGCCAATGAGGTGAGAGGACAATAACTAGGAAGCAGCCTGCTTCTTCTCAAGTTCATCTTGACAAGGTGGAATGTCCTAGCTCTTCAAGAAAAAAACTCACTCATGTCATGTAACTGTGCTTAAGTTCACAAACATAGAAACCTTATCTGATGCAATGTCAGTGAAATATGTAATTCTTTATTATAAAGTTAAATGAAGAGCAACTAAATGTGTGGTTGCTCTATGTCCTTGACAACCTTTCTTTATTGTAACAATATTAAGGACCATTGGTCCCTTTTAAGAACTCATACTGTCCTCTGAATATTCATTGGTTAAAGATTGAAGAGAATCTGCTTTTCATGTTTTGTTTAAACAGGATCTCACTATGTAGCGCTGACTGGTCTAGAATTCACAGAGATGGCCTGTACACCTATCTCTGACTTTTTCATGTTATTGCTTATTTTTTGAGATGGTTTCACTGTGCATCTCAGGCTGACCTTGATCTTGTGATTCATTTTCCTCTGCCTCCTGTGTGTGGGTTATAGATGTGTGCTACCATCTAACTAAAGAGATTCTGTTTTCCTTAAGTTCTAATGGAAAATGAGTTGAAAGTCTTGATGGGATTTCAGTGTAGTCTTTCCAGCAATTGGTGATTGTGGTTGATACCCTAGAATATGATGAAGCTAAATTAGAGGATATCACTTTTAGTCTTCGTGGATGTTAGTTTTAGATGTAAAGAACATTGATTTAATTAACTGTAACCATAATGTAATTCTCTTACTGAATCAAGTCTTGCTAGTAACAAACTTTTGTGAAGTAGTTTTCATTAAGATGTTGGTAGTAGGAGACAGCATCACATATGGTGTAGACTATAAGCTAGGAGACAGCATCACATATGGTGTAGACTATAAGCTAGGAGACAGCATCACATATGGTGTAGACTATAAGCTAGGAGACAGCACCATATATGCTGTCGACTATAACTCTCAGAGACTCTAAAGTGACCTAGGAAGTAGAAATACATACATAATAAGACATGTGGGACATGCCTACAAGTGTAGTTATGTTAAATATGTCTTCTAAACAAGGGGATACTTTTAAACTCCTAGTAATTAGCTTGTAGCTAATATGAACACAGTTTTTCTACAGAAATCATATATTCAAGAATGTTTTCTTTATTATTCTTTGACAGTTTCATTGATTTTTCCCCCTATTTACACACACACACACACACACACACACACACACACACACACACACACACAAAGTGGTAAAGTTGAGTGAGGACTTTGGTTTTATTCATTATGTTATCTAGGTTTTCCATGATCTTGAGCTTGGCAATGATGTTTGCCTTCAGTTCAGTTCCCAGTAACAGTTTAATACCAAATAAAAACTGGGTTCTTTTCAATTACATATAGAGCTGCATTTGTTGTAGGAAAAAAATCAGAAACCTTTATCTACAGTTTTCTCTGTACTATTCTCCCCCAAATACGATGACATTTATTTAAGCAGTGGCTGTAAAGTAAAATGAACATTTTTAGGGCTGTAGGGGTATCTCAGTGGCAAAACATTTGTCTTTTTTTTTTTTTTTTTGGTTTTTCGAGACAGGGTTTCTCTGTGGTTTTGGTGCCTGTCCTGGAACTAGCTCTTGTAGACCAGGCTGGTCTCGAACTCACAGAGATCCGCCTGCCTCTGCCTCCCGAGTGCTGGGATTAAAGGCGTGCGCCACCACCACCCGGCAAAACATTTGTCTTAAAATTGACATTTTACTGTGAATTTCATGATAACTCTTAAAGTAGCTATATATTAAAAGTTTATAGAGTCATACATAGATGGGTTTAATTTTAATTTTTTGATACATCTATCATCTTTGTCTCTAATGATGAAAAAAGCAGCAAATTATTGTATCTTTCATTCTATACCCCTGTGTCTTTCCTTCTGTACTTCTGAGTCTCGCTCTGTCTACCTCCCCAATGCCCCCCCCCCATGTATATATCTTTCAGTCTTTATTCCAAAGGGCCATTAGTTGAAACGTCTGATTCTATTTATTGTCTTATAGATCAAGGGTTCAAACTTTGCAAAGGACTATAAAATTTTAGGGTTTACAGGACACAGGCCTCTGTTGACTCTTTGCTTTTGTTCTGTTTTCCAGCCCATTAAAAATGTAAAAATGGTTTTTAACCTCAGAGGTATACAAAAATAGGAAGCCAACCAGTATGAGCAGAAATTTCAATTCCCGTATTATTCGTAGAGATGAACCTCTGGAAAGCCACATTTGTCACAAGGTCATACGAGTGTTAGCAGTGAAGCCAGACATGGTAGTGCGTGCTTCTAATGCCAGTTCTTGAGGGAGGCAAAGACAGGCAGGATCTCTGTGAGTTAGGAGCCAGCCTGGTCTACATGGTGAGCTATACATCGGCTAGGGCCACATAGTCATGAAAGAAAACAACATCCCATCCCACCATACAACCATACCGGTGAAAGAAAAGGAGTGGTAAGGCAACTTACAAACTCCTAAATTTTTAGATCAGTCTTTCCCTTACCATATTTGCATAAAATTTGCCATCTTTCTTCATTTTGCTACTCTGGTAATTATGTTGCATTTTTGAAACATTATGAAACTGTATCTTTTTATTCTCTCTAAACTTCATGTGATATACTTCTCTAAATTTCTTTTTTATGCCTTAATTTGAAGAGCATAAATAAATGATCATTTAAATAAAATGCTTATCCAGGAAATAGACTTATTTAAATTTTAATATGAGAGATGTACAAATTTCAGACTATAATGGAAGCTTCTTTTTGTTTGGTTGTATTTTGTGTTGAGATTTTGACTTTGTTTTAAGACTTTTCATGTCTGTGTTTTATGAATTGATTTTAAAGTTGTTGTAAATGCTTTGGCCTTGATAGCATTGCTATAGATTAATTTGTAGTATTTTGTAATGTGTATATTTTATAATGTATTTGAAATAATTATTGAACCATGTTTTTGTGTGTATGTGTGCTTAAGATAAAATTGCTTTATTTTTTAGGACGCATGGGAATAAATTTTCATCATCCAGGAACCGATAACATTATGGCACTTAACAGTAAGTCTTCCTATGAGATACTCTATAAAAAGTATGAGTTAGGTTTACAAGATACAGTTTTTGGTTAATTATATTTTCACTGTTTCAGAGTGAAATTAATATATTAGCAGCATCAGCATTACTTGGGTACTTACTAAAAACGAAAACAAAAAAAATCTCAGGGTCTCCTAAAGACCTACCTGTAGAGTGAGAAACTTTAAGGACGGGTTACAGAAATTTGCGTATTATCAGTCATCTAGGTGATTCAGAGTAAGCAAAAGCATGAAAACTCACCTCTCCAAACCCTCTTTGACAGAATGCAATCCTGTGACCTAAATCTGGCCACTGCCTTTGTTTGTAAACAGAGCTTTAAATTAGTAGCAGAAAATGTTTCCCAGCTCCCGTTCTGTACCACTAGGTGAAATAATGAAAGAAGGAGGCATAGGGCAAGAGAAAGAGTAGCGCAGAAAACGTGAGTGAATAACTTAACTAATTGTACATAACTCATAATTTTCCCATTATTGTAAGTAGTCCATAGATGTTTCAAGATGGATATTCAGGGCTTTTCCACTTACGAAATTTGTATACTATAGATGCTAGCAGCTTTGCTGATCAGAAGTGGTTTTGTCAGTATTATTATGGGGTTACATTCTAGAACCACAAAAAAAAATTATTAACCAGAATGTTGGTGATTTGCTTAATGCTTTGGAGAGTCAGGTGGTGACACGCACCCGTAAATCCCAGCACTTGGGAGATAAAGACAGAGCAGGATCAGGAGCTCAAGGTTACATCTCTATGTAGAGAATTTGAGGCAGCTTAGGCTATTTGAGCCTAAGCTATAAGAGCACTATGCCTGAACATTTCATATTACCCATTACACACAACATGGTAAATATTTATATAAACGTGTATATTTGTAGGTTAGAAAAAGGTTAAAGAGGCTACAGCAGAGTTCAGGAGTTACAGCAGTCCTTACTGGAGGCAGAAGCAGAGAGCAAAAGATAGAAGCAGTCCTTGCCATAGAGACAATAGAAAGGACCCAGTTGAACTGCTAGAGGCACACAGAGTCTCTAGGTTGAGCCAAGACTGCAGAGGTTAGGTGTGAGACTGTAAAGGCATAAGAAAGGAGCACTCGGGAGTCAGAGGCAGATGGATCTCTGTGAGTTCGAGACCAGTCTGGTCTACATAGTGAGTTCCAGGACAGTCAGGATTATACAGAGAAACGCTGACTCGAAAGGAGAGAGAGAGAGAGAGAGAGAGAGAGAGAGAGAGAGAGAGAGAGAGAGAGAGAGAGAAAGAAAGAGAGAGAGAGAAGATAGGAGCGATGGGATACAGTTATAGAATGGGGTTATAGCTGAAATGAAGCCCCAGGGACAGCCGAGAGTTCTCAGCCTGTGGGTCCCATAGTGCACAACTGGATGTTCAGATGACAGGTCTGTGTCTGTTGTTACCGCACTGTTAGGTGTCCTCCTCTTTATGGAATCTAGGTGGAGGAGTTTCACTCCTTGTTCTGGTATGTTCTATAAATTCTTGGGCCTGGTTTCTCTGATTCAGTTTTACTATGTCAGTATGCTCACACGTTCCCAAACTTCTTTATCATTTTTGCTTTGGGGAGAGTAAGTTGCTTGTCGATTCGTGTGCTGGGTGGTGTTGGACAGATGTGGTATCTATGTGTACAGAGAGGTGCAAAATCACCCTGCTTCATGTTAGCACTCAAAATGGATTCCAGTGCTGCTTGTAAAGTGAAAATCGTCCCCAGGCGAGGCACAACCTGAAAACTTGTGCAGAAAACAAAAGCCCTGAGCCATCTACCCAGGTTCTTGCCCCTCCAGCATGTATAGACCAGGGTCAGCTTGCCTTTCCAGCGTGTATAGACCAGGGTCAGCCTGCCTCTCCAGCGTGTATAGACCAGGGTCAGCTTGCTCCTCCAGCCTGTATAGACCAGGGTCAGCTTGCCCCTCCAGTGTGTATAGATCAAACAACTTCACAAGAGAACCTACACAGAAATCATCTCTTGTCAGGAGGCCTACACAAGCCGTTGACTCTCAGAATTTAGTTTTCTTCTCTGTCAAGCGAGTGATACCAATTTCTGACCTCTTACCCTTTCAGGGCTGCAGGCCAATCCTTGGTCCACATGGCCTGTGCGTGTTAATCCCCTTTCTTCTTGAGTAATGGTTTTGAAATACCACTAGACTTTCTAAAGGCAGACTTTAGATTCTCTAAAATAGACACTAAAATATTAATAATCTAAAATATTACATATTTCCTTGGATCTGGCACACAGCACTTACCCTAAGTACTGCTTGGTGACACAAGCCCTGAGCTGTTCTATGCATGTTTCCTGTTTGGAGGGCCTTGACAATACAAACTCCAAAGTATGCGCCTCTCATTTCCTATTTCAGAAAGTATATTGAGATTAGGCTGCGTGCGTGTTTGGGGGGGCAGGCAGGCGGGGAGGGGAGCTGACCACAGAAGAATAGTGTGAGAGCATTGTCTGCCTGAAGCAGTTGCTGTGTGTCTGGAAATGACCTAATTTGACATGATGTGCATTATCCTCTGCAAGAGGGAGAGGATGCAATTTGTTAATTTCTGTGTAGAAAATGAAAGTAAAAGACATCTTCTCTTCAAAAGGTTTTGATTATCTTTGGTTTATAAAATAAGAGCTCATTTATGAGATTTGCACTCTGTACATGTGGCCTAAATCCCCCTTTTAGCATTAATTGCATCTCTTAGAGAAAGGAAGCTGATTAGGTAATATTCAAAAAAGTTTTTTTTATTGTGTGTGAATAATGTGTGTGGAGGTGGGGAAGTGTATGCATGCCAGGGCATAGGCGTGGAGGTCAGAAGGCCATTTTCCCAGTATCTATGTCACACGTTGATGGGCTTTGTAGATAGTTGGGATTTGAAGGCAGACAAGAGCTTCAGTCTTCATGTGCTTCTCTGGGTGTTCCGGGGCTGACAAATCCAGTTGGCTCCTCAAAATAAACCATTCGAAACACGGCAACCAGAGTGTGGCATCTGCACTGCTTACAGTCAGTTCTCTTTCAGAGTCATCTTGACGTGGTCACAATCCACTGCTGTACTACCTGTGGTATGGCACACTGAGCCCATACCACCTAGTGACATGGATGTAACATGTGAAGGCATGTTTGTGTGTATAATATTTACGTAGGGACCAGGTTGGCTTAGAAGTTGAGATTCTCCCACCTCCACCTACCAAATGGTGGTATTTCACCCATGTGCCACCACCACACATAGCTCCATAATTTCTTCCCTTCGTATCCCACACATCAAATGAACCAGACTTGGTTTCTTTGGGACAGTCTGGCAAGCTCAGGCCAGCCTCAGACTCACTGGCCCCATTGGTAACACTCCCACCAGGGCTGGCATCGCAAACATGCACCCCATTCCCAACAGCACACAGGCACTTTTTGTCTCCTTCTGTTTTCCCTTATCATTTCTCAACCCAAAGTTGTCGTCCTAGGAAGGTCAATTCTTCCTCTCCCTCAGCTTTATATAGGAATGACTGGAATAAAATTAAAGATCACTAAAATTTATGGTGGTGCACACCTTTAACCCTAGCACTCAGGAGGCAGAGGCAAGCAAATCTCTGAGATGAATTCCAGGACAGCTAGAACTACATAGAAAGATCCTGTCTCCAGGGGGCTGGAGAGATGGCTCAGTGGTTAAGAACATTGCCTGCTCTTCCAAAGGTCCTGAGTTCAATTCCCGGCAACCACATGTTGGCTCACAACCATCTGTAATGAGGTCTGGTGCCCTCTTCTGGCCTGCAGACATACACACAGACAGAATATTGTATACATAATACATAAATAAATAAATATTAAAAAAAAGATCCTGTCTCCAAAGCAAAACAAAGCTCTCTCAATTTAATAATTCAAAATTTTTGGTCTTTGAAAGGAACAAAATACAAATTCAATTATATTTTTAAATAAGAAAGGGAGTGGCTAAGTAAACAAAGAAGTGATTTGGTGCTGGTGCACACCTGTAGTCCCAGCACTTGGGAGGCAGAGGCAGAAGGAAAGCAGGTTGAAGTTCAGCCTGGGCCCACAGTGACACTGTTGAAAAGTGGGGTGGAGGAACTGTGTGAACGGAGTTCCTCCTTTCTTGCTCTGAACAATCCGTGACTCAACTCTGCACAGAGCCACCATTCACAGTGTCCCTCTTTCATTCCTTGGTTCACCCAAGCCTGGCTTTCCTCTGGAGATATAACTATACGCTGTCAGCTCTCTTACCTGGATGGGAAGGAAGGTGCCAGAGTGAGCATCCGCCCCTGTCAGAGCATGTATGTGGACCAGTTTCCTGGGGTTTGCTGCCCGCCCGAGTGCATGTCTCCCAGTTTCTTTTTTGGGACAGGGTTTCTCTGTGTAGCCCTGACTGTCCCGGAATTCGCTTTGTTGACCAAGCTGGCCTCGAACACAGAGATAGACCTGCCTTTGCCTCCCAAGTGCTGGGATTAAAGGTGTGCACCACTATCTCCAGCTCCTAGTAACATTTAACCATGAGAATCACCACTGCTGGTGTCATTTAGAGACAGGAAATGAGCTCAGGAGAGAAGCAAAGGACAGCAGTTATGGAAATCAAGGAATTGGCAGTAAGTCTATAAGCACTTAGGGTATGGGGAGATTGGCAATATTTGTATAAATCCAGAATCAACGTGCGCGCGCGCGCGTGTGCGCATGTGCGTGCGTGCGTGTGTGCGAGCATGTGTATGTACGAACATGCATGTGGAGGCCAGAAACAACCTTTATATTATTCCTCAGGCACTGTCCACCATTTTTTTTTTAATTTAGAGATTTGTCTTGCTAGCTTGGAGCTTGCTGATAAAAGAGGCAGTTGCTGGGCCAGGAAGCCCCAGGAATCTGCATGTGTCTGCCTCCTGAGCGCTGGGATTCTAAGTGTGCCCCCATACTCAGCTCATCTTCTACCCCACAGTTGTTCTCATGCTTACAAGGTGGGCTCACCTTCCTAGCCCCTGACTTTTCCTCTTTAACACTGTAACTCTGGGGACTAGAGAGTGGCTCAACAGTTGGAAGAACTTCTCTCTTAGAAGACCCGGTTCATTTCCAGCACCCATATCGGTCAACTCATAGCTATTTGTAACTCTAGCTCCAGGGGGATCCAATGCTGTCTTCTGGCCTCTGAGGATACCTGGGCATGTGTGACATTCACTCACACAGACACAGATATAAAAAATAATGCAAAAAACCTTCAGGTGTGGGGGTTTGAAACAGGGCTTCTCTGTGTAGCCCTAGCCACCCTCGAACTTGCTGTGTAGACTAGGGTGGCCTTGAACTCAGAGATTCACCTGCCTCTTCCTCTTTAGTGCTGGGATTAAAGGTGTGTGCCACCACTGCTGGCTAAAATAAATAAGTATTTAAGACTATAACCCTAGTAAGAATTAGTAGGCCTATTATTTGGGCTGGATCCTGAGACACCGCTGAGAAAGAAATGAATTCCTTCAGTGTTGTAGAATATGAAAGGATGGATTGTAGAAGGAGCCCTCAATCATCAGCAAGACCCACGCCTTGTGGGTCTTTACAAAGTGGTTTGGAAACAGTGTGCTCTTTCCTCTAGGATGGGTAATATTTCCCGTTGTTGTAATAGTTGTCCACTGAGCCGCCGTCTTTATATTTACTCCAACAACACTGTAAGCTTGCATAATATGTCTTCCCCTGCCAGAGAAGGAGAGAGACCTCTGAGAGCGCTCTGGCTTCCTACATGGTAGGATTTGTTTCAGGCAGGGTATTTTTGGGTTTTTTTGATGCTCATAGTAGCTTGTGGTTTTGCTTTTGTACATTTGCTTTAGCAGTTGTGGTTTTTTGTAGGGTTGTTGTCTGACTTGGTGATCTTCCCATCACGCTGATTCTCAGAAAAGTGCCTCCATAACTGGTCCAAGTCAACCAAGTTAAGGTCAAATTCATGTTCGAAACCAGGATGCTCAGTGTCAGCTTAAGAAGCGCCGCTGCTGAGGGATGGCAGTTTCTGGGGTTCACTTCTTCCAAGCTTTATAACCTTAGGGCCTCAGTCTTGACTCCTGTTTGTCTCTGGTTTCTTCGGCTGTCAAGTGGAGATACTGATCATGACAATGGCTGTTACACAGCACAGTGACTGGCTTGTAGGTAAAGCGTATGTGAGCTGCCCCTGCCTCTGGTTCTTGCTTCAGTTTTATAGCTGCCTGTTAAAGGTCTCCCTTGATGTGCATGTTAGAGTTCCAAAATAGGAGCTTATATTATATTGATTACTTTTTGAGGCCTCTGTACTTAGGCTGGCCTTGAATTTGCCATGATCCTCCTGCTTCTGAGTCATTCTGCCTGGATTTTTGTTTTTTCTGTGTACGTTCTTTGAGGTACAGGATCTTATTACGTAACTCAGGCTGACCTTGAACTCCCAACGTTCAGTTTTGCTGCCTCAGCCTCTGGATAGATGTTCGTTTCTTATTTTTCTTTTTCTTTTTCCTTTTGGATTTTGGAAACAGGGTTTACCTGTGTACTTTTGGAGCCTGTCCTGGAACTCGCTTTGTAGAACAGGCTGGCCTTTAGAACTCACAAAGATCTGCCTGCCTCTACCTCCTAAGTGTTGGGATTAAACGCGTGCACCACTACTGCCTAACTTTTTGCTTGATGACTGGTATTATAGGCACGTGCCCGGCATTTAAGTTTTCACTGTCATTTTACTCTGGTATCTCCAAGTTGTGATTAGTGTTTGAAGTCAGAAGTAAGTGCCGACCCCGGCAGGAACGTGATTCTTTTTCCACACTCCTCATCACAATACCCAGGCAGCTAGAAACTGAAGAGTCCTAGAGGAAAACCTGGACACTTTGAAAACTTAAAAGTTAATGTCTTCAAAGGATTGGGGAGCTGGGGAAGAGTGATGCATAAGGAGCTTGAAACACTGGGTTTTTATCGCTCAGCACTTTAATAAAAGACAATACAACAATAACCAAAAAGACCTTGAGCTGTTTGAGAAGTTCCAGAGTCATTCATTGACCATTGAAAATCCTGCACATAGCCGTGCACTGGGCCACATGGAACCTTAGCGAAAGCTGTCCTCTATGTGTCTCCTCTTAGCGAATGTCTTGACATATTTCGAAATGCCTTCCTGTATTTGTGTTGGAACTGAGAGCTGACGGTGCATTTGCTGAATCAAAAGAGAAAACATGAACGATATTGGTGTGGCCGTTTGTGTTGGGCAGACTCCGGGGTGGCTGCTTTGGCTTCTCATCTCCTTCCTTGTCAGACTTTGCTGAGTATGAGCTCCTTGGGGAGGCTCAGCTGAGAGGAAGTGGCCAGAGGGAACTGAGCACATGATGCGTTTGTGCCAGAATAGAAAGAAAACCAGCTTTGCTAGAGTTCCTAATGGAATTTTTCAAAAATGGAAGAACACGTTGTTATTTTTTGCTTAATGTGAGTGATATAAGTAAAAAAAAATAGTTTTTGTTTTGTTGAGACAGGGTCTTGCTATATAATAGCTTTGGCCGGCTTGTAACTTATTGTATAGCCCAGGTTGGCCTCAAACTTGTGGTAGTTCCCCTGCCTCAGCCTCCCAAGTGATAGGATTACAGACTTGAGTGACCATACCTGAGTCTAAGAAAATACCTTTTGTGTTTGTGGGATTGTGTGTTTTTGCATAACATGGGTATCTTCACCAGTCTCCTCACAGTTTTTGAGGTAGGGTTTCTCACTGAACATGGAGCTCAACAATTCCTATAGACTGCCTGGACCAGTGAGCTTCAATGGTCCTCCTTCTCCTCCCTCTTCCTATCCCCCATGTTATGCAAAAACACACAATCCCATCTGGTTTCCTCTCTGTGTCTGGCTGGTGACTTGTCTGACTCCGCCCCTCTTCTCAGTGTCCTCAGTCTGGCTCTCCTATTTAGCTATAGGCCAGCATGCTTCTTTAGTAAACCAATCACAGAGACATATTCATCCAGTGTAAAGGACTATATTACACAGTTTCATATAGCCTAAGCTGGTCTTGAACTCGCTTTGTAGCTGAGGCTGGTCTTAAACTTGATAATTCTCCTGTCTCTACCTCCAGAGTGGTGGTTTTCTGGTCATGCAGCATCACACCCAGAAAAGAAAATAATTTCATTATATCTATTTGTTTGAGACAGGGTTTGCCTTGTAGCTCCACCTGTTTCTGCTTTCTGAGTATTAGGATTAAAGGCCTGAGTTACCACACCCAGCAGGAAATAATTTCAGAGGGAAATACCATGGTGAACCTTTCTGAAGTTCACAAACCAAAGTAATTCTGAGATTTTGAAAATTTTGTAAACAAAATCTCTATTGCTTTTCTTTCTAAATCTGAGCAGACTTAGGAATTAAAATACAGGTATGATGAATATATTAAAAACAACAAATAATTAAAAAGTGGTTAGAGAGATATATGATGTTTAACATACATTTGAAATAGGTTTGGGTAGATGCTGTAAAACAACATTGTAGGAGCCTGAGAGTTTCTTTTTTATGCTGCCAAGTTGGGGATCTAATAAAGGTATTTTAATATGGAAATCAGGCACAAGGGTGAAGAGGAGAGACTGGAAGCACGGCTATAGGCTTCTCTAAGGGTCTTTACAAACGGATCAACTAGCATTAAGAAGTTTTGTGGGCGAGCCTGGCAGTGGTGGCACACACCTTTAATCACAGCACTTGGAAGACAGAGGCAGGTGGATCTCTGTGAGTTGAAGTCAGCTTGGTCTACAGAGCGAGTTCTTAGACAGTCAGGGCTACACTGAAAAACCCTGTCTTGATAAAAAAACAAAACAAAACATGAAGCTGTGTGGGCCTTGACCAAGGTGACAAGGTGGAACCAGTAGCAGAGCTTCCTGCCTCCAGGTTTGAAGGTGCTTTGCTTTGAATACTTAGTTAAGAGTGACCCCCCCCCCTTAGTGTTTTAGGACAAGCATACACGGTCAGTACCTCTATTAAAGTGAGTTTTCTTTTATTACTGGATGACCCCTATCTATTTTTTTTTTCTGAAAGTTGTCTGGTCTACATAACTTGGTATTGAGCATTGTAAATAAGTTTGAAATTGTCTTGAGATTTTAATGGATTTTAGAAGAGACTCCTTGTGTGTATAAAATCCGTCAAGTAACAGGAGATGATTTTCTTCTGCATAGTAGACACAGGAACCAGCTAGTTTCTTATTGTTCTCTTTGGACTTCCTGTTTGCTTTCTCCCCTTATGTAAGCAGTATAGTCTAGACTTCCTGTTTGTAGCATTCACCACACGTGTAATTAACTTCAAACCTAAAAAATCTCAGAGTTTAATCTGTAAACATTTCAGATTTCAAAGAAGGCTCTCACGGTGCCAATTATAGCTCAGTGAAGAACAACAGAAAAGCATAGTGTAGCTGTAGTGGAGGCTCACTCAGCGGTGCAGCCGGAGCCCAGCAGGAGCCAACCTGGTCTGATTCCCGGGACCGCAAGAGAGAGTCTATTTGTGCCTCTGTGCGCATTACATAAAGAAATTCAACCCTGTTGCTTATATTGATGACTGAAAAGAAAATGCTTATTTTTGTCATAGATATAATGTTTATAGTAGACATTTGCAGACTAATATGTGATGCTTTGATACGTATATACATTGTGTGATAATTCAGAATAATTAGCATATTCATCACTTCACATGTTTATCATTCCTTTTTGATGAAAATCATAAAAATTCTGGCTATTCTGAGGGCTGATAGCAAAGACCTGTAATTCCAGACACTCAAGAGGCTGAGGAAGGAGGAAAGTTCAAGCCAACCTGGGCAACAGAGCAAGTTCAAGTCCATCCTGTATTGGTAGGAGGGGAAGAGAGTAAAACTCAGCCACATAGGCCTGAGTTTGATCTCTGCCAGCCACACAAAATGCCAGGTCCAGTAGTATGCACTTGTACTCCAGTGCCAGGGAAGTGGAGATAGTGGGATCCTTGTAGCTTACTGGGTAACCAGCCTCTTCTAATTGGTGAGCCCCAGACCAATGAGAGCCCTGTCTCAGGCAACAGTGGTGGATGATACTTGAATGGGACCATCTAAGGTGGTAGGTACTCTGTGCTCCAGATATATATGTACCCCCACACAAGTGTTAACCAAGTCAGTGGCTGGAGAGATGCCTCTGTTGGTAAAATGCTTCCATGCAAGCTTGAGAATCTGAGTTCAATACCCAAAACCCAGATAGGGTGGAAAACAACTGAGGAAGACACCTGAAGTCAACCTCTAGTTTCTACACATGTACACACACAACAACACTTGCAAGCACACATGAACACATGCACACATGTGCAAATTGACTAAGATGTATAAAAGTTCTTATTTAACTGTTCTGAAAAGAAGACATGCCTATAGAAATTAAAAACAGAACAAAACTCATTGTTTATCCCTCGGGAATTGCAAATCCAAACCACAAGGAGGTGGTACTTCATTTCTGTTGGAATGCCTTTCGCCAAAAAGATAGCACTGGGCAAGATGTGGAGAAAAGCACCCGTCCCCATCCTGCCAGAGCTCATCATTTCCTGTCAGTCATCAGTAGTACAACTCTAGTATGGGTGCTCGTCTTAAAAAATTAAAACCCAGCAGTCAAATTACACCTTCACGCCCATGCTCATTAAAGTACTGTTCACAGTAGCCAGATATCCATCAAAGGATGGGCGGTGTTTGTATGCATAGTAGAATGCTACTCAGCTAAAAGGTAATGAAATCCTGAGGCCAGTGAGCTGACTCAGCAAGTAAAGCCACTCATTGCCAAGTCTGGCAATCTGAGTTCAGTCCCTGGATCTGCATGGTGGAAGGGGAACCAATTCCCTCAAATTGCCATAGGGCATGTACGCACACATTCATACACATACAATGAATAATATAAATGAAATCTTGTCATTAACAGCACCATGGGTGAGCCAGAAAAACATGTTCAGGGAAATAAGTCACAGAAAAATGCTGCAAGAGCTTGCCATCTGCGGTGTAATTATAATATCGGCGTTTCTACTTTCGGTGTCTATCTCAGCAAAGAGGAGACTAGCTTTCATTCAGGATAGGAACCAGGCCAGGTATGGGGCAAAATGAGCAGCTTCTTGTGGCTGGAGCTGTTCCTAAACTCCCCCCAAAAAGTTATTTTTAGTAGTTTTTTTCTAAGAAGGAACCCTTGTTTCTATATGAGAGATGCCTCACTAGTAGGCGGGGCCTTGAGGACTGGCCAAACTGTGCGCTCCCAAACATATCAGTATCCTTGTGTTTGTCTACTCTTCTCTCTGTAATTCTCTACATTATTTTGGGGCTTGTTCATCAAAAATTGCAGATTTATCTAAAGTTTGAAGAGCTCTCATAAGGTTTCTTGGCATAGTGTCTGGAGAAGATGGTTTGCTAAAAACAGATGCTCTGGTTTTGGTTTTGGTTTGGTTTTGGTTTGTCTTTGAGACAGGGTTTAGCACCATAACCCAGCCTAATTTGGAACTCTTTTGATTCTCCTGCCTCAGCTTAGTGGTGGGACAAAAATATGTGCCACTACACTGGATCAAATGCTAGGTATTTTAATGCCTTTCTCTAAAATAAGCAAATTCTCAGGCCAATTGGGTGCTGAACCAATCAGATAAAGTTCAGTCCCTGGTCATGATAAGTCATCAGTAGACAATCCTGTTTTCATCAGCAGGTATTAAAGCATTCTGTCCTATAGAATTCTCCTCATAAGGCATCTCAGCAATGCTAGTACTGTTACTCATTATTGTTATTTTTGAGGTTTATAAAGAGATGAAAAGATCTTCCTGACAAAGATGGATTAGAATCAGAGAAATGGGAAAGGAGTTTAAAATACCCAGGTAATTTATAATAATGTGTGAATGTAACAGATAAAGCTGTGCTATTTCTGTCTGCTATATTCATGTTATTTACGGAGATACTTATCTTCTCTGTTATTTGCCTGGTTTGAGAATCATTGGATTGAAAGTATTTCAGCCACTATAACAACAAACAAATAAGAGGAACATTTGGGGACAAACCTCACCCTCTTGGTCTTTGCAAACTTACAATCTAATGAAGGGAATGGGAAGTTTTTGATCTTAAACTTAAGATCTTATGTAGAATTTTTCTATGACTCATTTCTGGTAGAAGCTAAAAGACAACATTACATGTTCGAGTGTGTGTGTGTGTGTGTGTGTGTGTGTGTGTGTTCATTCAAGTGAACAAGGCCTCATACATGCTAGAATAGGCATGGTCTACCACCAGCTATGTCTCCAGTCCATTGATTAGAATTTAATGCGTTGCCTATTCAAATGGTGATTTAAGCCAGCTGTGGTGGTACATATCTTTAATGCTAGCTCTCTGGAGGCAGAGGCAGGGTGATCTCTGAGTTTGAGACCAACCTGGTTTATGTATGGAGTTCTAGGAAAGCCAGGGCTACACAGTGAGACCTTGTCTTCAAAAATAGTTGGATGCTGGAGAGAGTGCACCAGTTACAAACACACATTGCTCTTGCTTATAGGGGCCCAAGTTCTAGTCCCAGCACCCACCACGTTAGGTGGTTCACAGCTGCCTAGCTCCAGGAGGACCTGAGCCTCTAGCATTTGAGAGCACCAAACACATTTACATACACACAGTTATCTTGCCAACTAAGGATACCACATTTGCTAATCTGAGGATGTAGATCAGTTGGTTCCCAGCATACTGATGCCCTGGGTGTGATTGCCTATAATCCTAGATTTCATGAAGGCAAAGCAGGAGGATCAGAAGTTCTAGGTTTCTCCACTACATGGGTTTGAGTCCAGCTACGGCTACATGAGGCTCTGTTTCAAAATTTAAAAATAAAAATTGTTTGCAAGTCTTGCTTTGGTCTTTGAGATACCGTAGACTGGTCCTGGAGATTGCTGAGTTCTTCATCTTCCTACCATCACCTTCCAGATGCTGGGATCACAGGCTTGTATGTATACCCAATACCTAGGAAGGTTTGCTTTTTGTATATTTGTTTGAGACAGGATTAGAAGGGAAGTAATCAAGTTACAGTCTGCCCTGTGGTGATTTTGGTGTGTATGTTAAACAGCTTCAAATAAAACATGAGAAATATATTTGTTTACTGGCTACAAAATTAATTCAAGAAATCCAAATGTTAATGTAGTGTACATACATTCATGCAAGCAAAACACTCATCATACACGTAAAATAATTTTTAAAAAGAATTGTGATAATTAAGAATTAAGTTCAGGAACCAGATATAGTGGAGAATGCTTTTAATCCCAGCACTCAGTAGGTGAAGGCAGGTGTCTCTTGTGAGTTCCAGGACAGCCCACACTACATAGAGAAACCCTATATCCAAAAACTAATATTGAAATAAAGTTCAATGATCCTAAAAAAACAAAAACAAAAAACCTCCCCAGTAAATCCAGAACTGATAAAAGTGGTGAGAGAAGTAGCTGGATAAAATCAACAAGCAGAGCATCAGGAAGCAGACGCAGGAGGACCTGAGTTCCAGGACAGTCTGGTCTGTATAGCAAGTTCCGAGTCTACATAGTGAGGCTGTCTAAAACACAAGACAAACCTCAAATACTAGAATAAACTTAACCAAGGAAATGAAAGACTTCATTAATAAAAACTTTAAAACACAGAAGCCCTCTCTGTAGGGAAAGGCTCTTGCTATGCACTAGTGACTTGAGTTGACTGTCTGGATACGTAGAAATGCATACAACTCCAGAGTTATCCTCTCACTTCTGCCTGTGCACTGTGGCACCCACTGCCACACAGTAATAATGTAGAAATCATAAAGGAAGTGGTTGACTATAGAAACTCATCTATTAAGTCTGTTCATGGACTGGCTGACTTAATATTGTGAAAATGACTGTATTACCAACATGATCTACAGACTCAATAAAGTCATCATAAGAATTCCAATGGCTTTTTCCCAGAACAAGAGAAAAATTATGAAATTCCCTGAGCACAAAAGAAATGAATTATAAAGAGAGCAATGCTGTAGGTACTGCAATATTCAGTCTCAAACCATTTTACAGAGGTACACTAAGAAAAATCGCAGGGTACTGGCACAAAAACAGTGTATGTAGACCAATAGAGTGGGAGACACGGGCCAAGCATGATGCATCTTTGTCATCTCAGAACTCAGAAGGTACAGCAGAAGGATTGCCATGAGTTTGAGGGTAGCCTGGACTATTACACTGAGTAAATACACTGTCTTAATCACAGGAACAAATTGTGCTTCCTGCCAGGCATAATGGTGTTCACTGCCAGCCTAGCACCTTGTAGGTTGAGGCAGAAGGATTGGGAGTTCAACATGAGTTTGACCTGGTCACCAACCAAACCAACCACATACAGCTACAGTCACCTAATCTTTGACAAGGATGTCAAGAATATACATAGAGGAAAAGGCAGCATCTTCAAACATTGTGCTTGAAATTGGGTATCCACGTGTAATGTGGACAGATTGTAACTAGACCCCTATTCAAAATGGGTCAAGATGCTCGCAGGTCTGATGCTCTCAGACTGCTGCAGGAGGATATGGCAATGTATGGGCACAGACTTTCTGCAAAGGAGAACAGGAAATAATCCCGAGAATTAGCAAGTGGGATTGCATGAAGTTAGGAAACTGTCAACAGAGTGAAGAAATAGCCTAAAGAACAGGAAAACAAGTCTGCCAGCTGTGAACCCAGCAGGGGATTAATAGTTATAATCTGTGCAAAATTAACAACAAAAACCCTCATCCAAACAATTAGTGGGGATAATGAATTGAATGGACATGCCTCACCTCAGAGGAAGAACTGCAAATGGCCAGCAAATACCTATAAAAAGGTTTAACACTCTTAGCCTTAAAACAAATGCAAACTACAACTGCCTTGATTGTTATCTCAGGCCAGTGAATATGGCAAGTGACGATAGCCTGTTGTGGTGACTCACACTTGTAATTCTGTCACTTGAGAGGCACAGAAGTAGGAGGATCACAATGAGTTTGAGGTCAGCATAGGCTGCCAAGTGAAACCCTGCCTCAAATAAAGAACAAATGCAAAGATATATACAAACTCTTATATATGGCTGGTGGGAATGTAAATTTGTATAGCTATTATGGAAATCAGCATGGAGGTTCCTAACAATCTAATACTTCTTAAATGTATTATCTAGCACATAACAGTAACATTCCTGAGTATATACTCAAAGAAGTTTACACAGAGACTGTTATGGATCCATGTTTATTGCTGCCAACCTAAGAGTCTGTTAATAGATAAGGAAATGTGATACATAGGCATATTATAGCACATGCCCTTAATCCTAGCATTGCAGGACAACCAGGGCTACATAGTATGATCCTGTATTTAAAAAAACGTGGTAAATATACAAAACAAAGTTTCACCTATGAAGATATCTGAAATTATGACATGTAGGAAAATGAATGGATCTGGAGTTCTTTATGTTATAAAGTTTATAAAGTTCCCATGGACGTCTTTTTGTTTTGTTTTGTTTTTCAAGACAAGGTCTTGGAACTCACTTTAGACCAGGCTGGCCTCGAACTCACAGAGATCTGCCCGAGTGCTGAGATTAAAGGCCAACGCCACCATCACCTGGTCCATAGAGGTCTTTGCACCTCTTCCTCCCTCTCAGTTCAAAGTGCTCATCCCACCCCATAAAGCCTAAATCTATTTGCTTTGTGTTCTCAGGTGTTTGGCAGTTATAGTTTTGAGTGAACAGGATTCTCATTTATTCTTTAGGTGAGGTGCTAAGAACCAGTGGTCCCTGATACTTTTATATTCTAATCAGATTTTGTTTTCATGAAATATTTGTCCTGAAATGAGAGATAATGGTGGTGGTGGTGAGTTGTTGTTAGGGAGAACACTGAGTAATTTGTAATTTTGAATACAAAGTACTTTTATTTTCTCTCTCAGTAGAGATTTTTTTCCAGTGGCTTAACAGGCAGCATGACATCACTGGGAATGGGAGAGCAGGCACAAAGGGACAAGCGATAGAATCACAATGTTAACTCATCAGTGCTAATCTGTCTATGTCATTGTGGGTGAAGCAAGCTGCTCTCCTGGGGGGAGATGAATTTCAGGTTCCAAATAATGAGAAGAGTAAGCTCTTTTAGATACTTTGGAACACATCCCCTGTGGACTGATGGGAGACAATAGTAGCTGTATAAATTCAGAAGAGATTTCTTCACTCTAGGTTATAGTAGGGCTGAGGAATGAGGCAGGGAGATCTGAACTGGGTAACCCTTTCCCATCTTTGAATGGAGGGAAGGGAAAGAGGACAAAGGTGGAGGTGACAGAGTTAGAAAGTAGAAAGCAGTGGTTTCAGGGATGTTGCTGAAAAGTCTGGCGTCTTCAAGGAATGCTTTTCTTCCCTTCCCTTTATTCTGTAGTACTAATGAGTCCATTTTATGATCATTTTTCAATGCAAAGGAGTTTTGTGGCATTGTATGCTTCATAGATTAATGCAGTTTAAGGTTTCATTTGTTTTATAGAACTGGAGGTTTCAAATTTAAGAAGGCTTCAAATTTAATCTTTCCATTCTCAGCACCACTGTAAGTAGTAACTGGTGATAGATGAAGCCATAGGCCAGCTCTGCTAAACACGGGGCCCAAGCTGTGACGAAGCAGCCTTCAGAATTCCGTTATTATGGGCTGCCTTGGGCAGATCCAGAGCCTTGATGTATTTCTACTTTCATTTTACAGATGTAAAATATAGTACTTTCTCCTTCCTGCGATATAAATAATGGTGAGATGTGGAAGGCAAATGGAGAGAGTAAGAGAAACTTCACTAAGAATTTTATAGGAACTAAGCTGGGGAGATGGCTCAGTGGGATTAAAACACTTGCCAAGCAAAGTGTGAGAGTCCCGAGTCTCAGCACTCGGGGTAGAGGCAGGATCCCCAGGACTCGAGTGGAAGCCAAGCATGGATGCTTGTAATCTCAGCACTCGGGGTAGAGGCAGGATCCCCAGGGCAAGCTGGCCAGCTTCACTAGGCCGACTCACAAGCTCTTGTTTAGTTCAACAAGAGACCTTGCCTCAGTAAATAAAGTGGTGGGCAATTAACAAAGACACATGAAATCAGCTTCAGGACTCTATGTGCAAACACTCTTGTATACATATGTGGCCCCATACATGTGAAATTGCATACATACAAAAATTCACAGAAATGGATTCTTTAAAGAAACAACTAATGACATATAATTTCTATACATTTTCAGGGCATTTGTGAAGTTGAGTGTGTGTGTGTATGTGTGTATAGTAAGAAGTTTGGAATGCCCATCATACGCGATAACTTTTAGTTATTTAGAATATTTTTTCTGTGAGTGATATCTGATGGTAATATAAAGTTCAAATGAAGATTTACAAATTATTCTTAAAAGGCTCTTATCTATGTCTGATATAGATAATAGGCCCCAGTATACCCAATAAAGACTTACACAACTCGTGAGGCTGGGTTCCAGCAGCTGCCACAGCCATTTGAGTTGTGACTTTAATGCTTCATGAAGGTTTTCCCCTGTGTATGAACTGTGAAGCAGAACAGGATCTCCAGATTAACGTTTCAAGAATACTTAGATAAAGTTTGTGTGAACATTTCTCTAATTTCTAAATTCACCATTTTGATACAAATACCCATGGTTTTCTTCTGTGTTTACATGCAGCCAGGAGCTATGGGCGGAGACGAGGTAATTTTTTTTTTAATGAGATCTTTTGCTTGCCAAACTGTAAGTGTGAGTATGTGCGTGTTTATGCCTATGTGTATAAGACAGTAATTAATATATGGTGTGATGTTTTAGTTTAATTATTTTAGAAAAGCAATTCTTCATTGCTTTTATTATAATCATTTATTATAATTATTGGTAATTTGTTCTTTTAGTCTTAATAAAGCTACATCAAAGACAACTTTATCTGGAAGTTTTTGTTTGAAATTTTGTGACTGAACATGAGAAAATAAAGGCCAATTTGGCCCTGTATTTCTATGTCCTTTTCATATGCTTTAGAGGACATAGTCTCAGTTTTTGGGGGGAATTTTTGATTTTACTAAGTTGTCTGATGATTTTCTTTTCTATTGCTTCCAAAGGCAAGCTTCTCCCTTCCAAGGTCTTTACCTATAATTTGTGTGTATATGTGTGTGTGCGTGTATGTTTTCTTTAAAGAGATACCACAAAATTTGCTTTAGTCCCTCTAAGCCTGAACTAGTGAGTATAGCTTTCATTTGTGTAATGCTGTACCCTTGACTGTTTCCTCCCCTGTAACTATGGTTTGAGAAGTAGCAAGAGGAAGCCTAGCTGATGGGAGAGGTGGGATTTAGGACGAGCCCCTGGGCTGTGATCACAGCCTGTGACTTAGAGCTGGCTTCCCCATCTGCAGATTATGAGGGAATAGAACCAAACTCGCCCAACTTCATAACGTCCAAAGTTCTGGATTTAAGAAAAGGCGTACATGTGCATCAAGCATTCCACAAATGTAAGACCTGTCTGTTGCTCATTGCAGAAGCTGAGAAGGGTGACGTTGGCTTGCTGGGTGACTTCAGAACTAAGCTAGAGCCAATATTTGAGTCTGTCTCTTTGTTTCATATGTGCTAATATTTACCTTTTTCAGAATGTCTCTGACTTTGTTGTCATAAAGAGATAATAATGATATTAAATTGATAGTATTTTATCATTTGTTTCACAGTAAATATTTATTGGATAAATGAATATTGACTAAATTTAATGTATGTATGATGAAATGTTAATTATAATCATTTCTACTTTGGGTAATACATTTTTGTATTTTTGTATAAAATAAGTTTTATTCACATAAATTTTATCTATAGAACATAACTGCTTACTTTTAGAACAAGAAAATTTGCAAATGATAGATAATTGCTTCTTTTGTCAAAAACTTCTTCAAGGAAGGTTACTGGCATTTAGAATAATCTGATGATGAACAGTAATATTTTTAGATATACCTTAGTCATAAAGGTAAAGACCTTCAATAACATCTCTCTTTATATCATTTGGTATATTGTTTTAGCACTCTGCCATTTTGCACAACCCTTGTTGGTAGGAAATGCAGAAAGGAGTAGGGACTGGAGCATTTCCCATAGGAAGCAGAAACCTCCTGGAGAGTAGACAGGAGGGACTGCCCTTTCTTCATGCATGGGTCAGCCACTTGTCAAGACTGGCCTCTGGTGTCGTAGGCTTGCCCTCTTCTCAATTGCTCTGTTCTGCTGCTCCTCCTTTGTGAAACACCACTTGCTCCATGTTGCTTTCACTCCCCACTGAAGGTTCCCCTCTCACCCCATCTTCGGTGTGCTTTGCTCGCCTCTGGTTGTCACCACATACTGGCTGCTCACCCACACTTTTACACCTTACTTCACTAATGTGAACCAAATTTAAGCCATTTCCTTTCTTTTTTAATTATTTCATTTTTAAAAAATATTTATTTATTTATTTATTTATTATGTATACAATATTCTGTCTGTGTGTATGCCTGCAGGCCAGAAGAGGGCACCAGACCCCATTACAGATGGTTGTGAGCCACCATGTGGTTGCTGGGAATTGAACTCACTACCTTTGGAAGAGCAGGCAATGCTCTTAACCTCTGAGCCATCTCTCCAGCCCTAATTATTTCATTTTTTAAATTTTGTGTATAGGCCTGTGTGTGTGTGTCTGTCTGTGTGTGTCTGTGTGTACGTGCGTGCCTGGTGCCTGCAGAGGCCAGAAGAGAGCATCTGACCCCCTGAAACTGGAGTTAGAGATGGTTTGTGACCTGCTGGGAACCGAACCTGGGTCTCAAGTAAAAGCAATAAATGCTCTTAACTGCTGAACCATCTCTCCCATCCTGCCAAGCCTTGTCCTTTCTAAGAAGCCCTGCCCAGTGGCCTTATAGACAGTGTTTTCTTCTGCTTCTATTACCTTGTATTCCTCTTGTCTTTCCTTTGTACCCTGATTCTTCAGTTGAAGATAAGTTATTTGAGGACAATTATTACTTGTGCCTAACACTATGCTCTGTGCATAGTCATATTAAATACTTTTAATTAGGATTATTTTGAGATAACACTCATCTATGCAGAAAAGTTTGCTTTATATTTTTAGGTTATTAGCTCAAAATAATGATATTTGCTTATAGTCCTGGCTGCTCAGAAGGATCACTTGAACTAGGAGTTTGTGGTCAGCCAAGTAGTACCTCAAGCTCCTATCTCTAAGAAAAATAAAATATTGAAAATTACTTTGTAGGCTGGAGAGATGGCTCAGAGGTTAAGATCATTGCCTGCTCTTCCAAAGGTCCTGAGTTCAATTCCCAGCAACCACATGGTGGCTCACAACCATCTGTAATGGGGTCTGGTGCCCTCTTCTGGCGTGCAGGCATATACACAGACACAATACATAATAAATAAATAAATATTTTTTTAAAAAAAAAAGAAAATTACTTTGTAGACATAGTGGTACACTCCTGTAATTCTAATGCTTGGGAGGCTGAGGCAGGAGAATTGCCTTATATTTGAGGCTAGACTAGCATACATAAACAGCACAGACCAGGCTAGCCAGGGTTTCACAGCAACACCTTTTCTTGAAACCCCCAAAAGCTAGGCTTTTAATACCAGCACTTGGGAAGCAGAGGCAGTGGCAGGCAGATAAATCTCTGAGTTCAAGGCCAGCCTGGTCTACATGGTGAGATCCTGTCTTAATAAATAAATAATAAATGAGTGACTTTAATAATTTTAAATGCCCTAATCTTTTTTGTATCAGATGTCATGCTAGCTATTGCCTATAACATTCTGATTCCCTTTGATCCTCATTGTCTTAAGTCTTGCAGATTGCTAGTCATAGATGAAGTAGGGAATGAGGGTATAGGGTAGAAGAAACAGATAGCAGGTGAGAATGTTTGATACATACTTTATATTTAGTCTTCCATTCCAAGAGAGAAGGAAAAATATGGCTTTCTTCAAATATAATGATGTACCATGTGGGATGTGGCAGGTGTTCTCATATCTAACTCTCTTACCCCCAGCCCTAGATGATGTGACTCTGATGAACTGACAGGCTTCTTCATTGCCATTTATTCATGTTGCAAGAATTATGTTAAAATTTAAACTGCTCAAAACATCTAAATAAACTCAGTGATAGATATTAATTACTTCATTCTACTTATGATTAAGAATAGAACTTGCAGGGCTGGAAAAATGGTTAAGAGCACTGACTGCTCTTCTGGAGGACCCAGGTTCAAGTTCCAGGACCCACATGGCAGCTCACAACTGTTTGTAACTACAATTCTGGGGGACCCAACACCCTCACACAGACATACATGCAGGCAAAACACCAATGCACGTGAAATGAAAATAAATTTAAAAAAAGAATAGAACTTGAGGGACAAGTGGGATGGCACAGGAGGTAAAGTACATGCCATACGAACCTATGACGACATGCCATACAAGCCTATGATGACGACATGCCCTGCAAACCTATGATGACATGCCCTACAAACCCTGTGATGACGACATGCCCTACAAACCCTGTGATGACATGACATACAAACCCTGTGATGACATGACATACAAACCCTGTGATGACGACATGCCCTACAAACCTATGATGACGACATGCCCTACAAACCTATGATGACGACATGCCCTACAAACCCTGTGATGACGACATGCCCTACAAACCCTGTGATGACGACATGCCCTACAAACCCTGTGATGACATGACATACAAACCCTGTGATGACATGACATACAAACCCTGTGATGACGACATGCCCTGCAAACCCTGTGATGACGACATGCCCTACAAACCCTGTGATGACGACATGCGTTTTCTCTCAGGGACCCACAAAGGTGGATGGAGAGAACTGACTCACAAATTGTCTTCTCCACTTGATCTCCAGCCCACATGCATCATACCCACAATAATAAATAAAAAAATTAAAACACAGACAAAAAAGGATAGAACTTTACTATAACTCATATCCTATGTACACAGTAATGAAAGTAAAGTAATTTTTTAAAGCCCAAGCATGGTGCTGTAAGCTTGTAACTCTAGAACTTGTTGTGTAAATTCATTTCACCAATAGCTTTGTGGTACTGGGTTTGGGGTGTGGCTTCTTTGCCTGCAGAGAGGATCTCTTAAAAGGAGAGAAAGGGTAGCCTGCTTTCTTGGGTTGTGAAGACCAAGTTAGACGGTGTGAAGCGGTGTGTGACCCGTTCCCAACCCCCTCGATCCCAGACTCCATGAGTCTGTTCTCCCCGGCACTCCTTAATAAATTACAGGAAACTTTATCTCTGCTAGTCTTTCCCTCTCCATTTGTTTTTAAGTACTAGGAAGGAAGAATGGGAGATACCTATCTTACTGGTGGAGGTCAGGTGATATTCAAAGTGAAGCATAAAAGGACAAGGGACATCTGGGACTTTTTTGTTTGTTGGAGATAGGGTCTCACTACCTGTTCTAGTCTGGCTTTGAATTTAGGGTTCTATGGTGTCTCACCCTAGAGAATTGGGATTGAGGGCATACACCACCATGCATGGCTTTTAATTTTTTAATTATGAAAAGTTTCAAACTTACAAAAAATGGAATAGTTTAATTAGAATTCTCCTCCGGCCTTTGTAGGCAGCAATCACGCATGCATTGCCCATATACACATTCAGGTAAAATACTCATAAATGAATCTTTTATAAAGGGAAGATGGGCAAAACAGCTTGTGCAAAAGGCTTTATGCAAAGTAGTAATGCACAATACAGAATATATAAATCTTGAAAATATATGCTGAGTAAAGATGCCAGTTACCTGTTGCATAGCATTCCACTCATCTAAAATCCATAAGAGGAAAATCTGCTGGGACACAAAGATGAATGGTGTGGCCTAGAAGAGAGTGGTTGAGGGAAGATGGAATGTGACTTGAAATTGGATAAATGTATGAATTATATGACATGTGAATTATATTTCAATAAAACTGCTGTCTTTAAAAAGAGTCAGAGCAAAGAAATGGATGGAGCTGGTGAGTGTAGGGTGAGTTTGGAGGGAGGAAAGGGACCGGCTTTGACTGGCTTTGACTTCTTGTAGGGATTTTGAGCCTAGTCCAAGTGTGGAAGGAAATCATTGCAGGGCCAAGTGACTGCATTTATGTTTCGAAAGCACCACTCGGCTGCTTGAAGAGGAATGGGTACAGAAGAGGGGTTGCCTCGTTAGGAGATGCCAAGATAACAAGAAATGATGGAAATTAGGTTAGTGCGATGGCAGTGAGGCTGCGGAGAGATTAACAATGATGTACTCTGGAGAGAAGGAGCAATAGAATTGGAAGGATGACATCATGCCGATGAATTGAATGTGGCAAGTAACTAAGAAGGTGACCTTAGCAATGTTGAGGTTCTGGTGCACGCTGTGGGGTGAATGGTAACACCACGACATGAAATGGGAGTGGGAGAAAAGGTGAGGGTAGATAGTAAGAGTTTACTCGTGACTGAATGTGTTGACACAAACCTCTAATCTTAACACGCAGGAGGCAGAGACAGAGGCAGGCAGATTGGAGTTTGGGGACAGCCTGTTCTATATAATAAAGATCCTGCCTCCAAAAAAACAAAAAGTAGTAAGAATTTTCTTGCAAGTTTATGATGCCTAAGATATATTACTTTTTAATATAAAGTCAAGTCTGTTTTTGTTACATAAGATTTCTGGGCAGGGCATAGTGGCATGTTCCTGTAATCCTAGCACTGAGTATGCTGAAACAGGATCAAGAGTTTAAGGCCATCCTGGGCTACATAGTGAGGCCTGTCTGAAAACAAACAGACCCAAGCATGCAAACAAACAAAATGTGTTTAATAAAGAGCCTGGAGTCTCTAGAGACTAAAAACCTTTCATCTGGATCACTTCTTACATTACTAAGTCAGACACAGATAGGGGATCTGTCTTCTCCAAAGTTAAAGACTGGAGATTAAGCTGGAAACTCTTTCTGTTTCCATAGAGATATGTTATTTATTTATTTTTAGGAAGCTATTTCTCATTATCCATTATTGTTAAATTCTTAAACTAATTTCTGAGCTACTTGCAAGACTGAGCTGAAAGGCATCTGAAAATAGAAGCATTGGACTAGGAGTGCCCTAGAGCAGCGAGGGTCATGGCAGGGGCTTCAGCAAGAACTCACCTTTGAATATATTTAGAAGCACAGCATGGCCACTGGCTCTGGTTTTCTCACCATTTGCTGCAGGAAGGAGCTTCCTGAAAAGGACCATCATGAAGAGGCTTTCCTGTAGCATGAGTAATAAAAACCCAGAGACAGATATCGGGGTTCAAGCTGAAAGATCAAAGAAGAAAAGCAGTCAGCCACTAGAGAGTTCTTACCTCTACGAAATCTTCAGACTGAAAAGAGAGCGAGTTCCTGCTTTATATTCCTCTCTAGTGCTGGAATTAAAGGTGTGCACCATCACTGCCCAGCCTCTATGGCTAACTAGTGTGGCTTCTGGGATTAAAGGTGTGTGTACTCACTGCCTGACCTGTGGGGCTGACTAGTGTGGCTAGTTTTTTTTTTTTTTTTTTTTTTTTTGGTTTTTCGAGACAGGGTTTCTCTGTGGCTTTGGAGCCTGTCCTGGAACTAGCTCTGTAGACCAGGCTGGTCTCGAACTCACAGAGATCCACCTGCCTCTGCCTCCCGAGTGCTGGGATTAAAGGCGTGCGCCACCACCGCCTGGCGTGTGGCTAGTTTTGTACACTGATCTTCAGGCAAGCTTTATTTGTTAGATCATAAACAATATCCCCTTGTCTACTAGCACTTTGAAGGTCGTCTGGTGCTTTGATCCCCGGGTTGTTTAGTTTTAGGTCATTGTCACTTTCATGTATTATTCATTCGCGCTCTGGTTCAGACACTGCATCTGGATGATAACAGAGTATATACTGGAAGCAGAGCCAAGATAGAACAGTCAAGAAGCCTTTCCTTTCCCTTCTGGTGGAAGAGTGTATATACACTTTCTGTGGAAGTATCTTGAAGTTCTAATTCAGATTTATATTATCTTCACACAGGAATGTAATTCTTTTGGTGTTGGGGTATGTTTCCCTTAAAGAACAGGAATTATGTCAGAGGGTTGCTAGATTCTGAGGCTGAAATGTAGGGCAGCTCACATGCAGCTCCTTAAGATTTCAGTTCCTAAGAACGCGTCTAGGAGCTAACATTTTAGCAATTTCCCTAGGGCTGGCATTGTTTGTTTGTTTGTTTGTTTGTAGCCCATCCCCAGCACATCCCCAACCCAATCACTATTATTTGCATTAAGGCAGGGTCTTGTTGGCCTGCGTAGATTGGGGTATTGCTGGCCTCAGACATGAGATTTTCCTACTTCAGCCTCCCACGTGCTGAGATTTCAGGCACGTGCCAAACGGCCCATCTGGAATAATTTGTTTTGAGCATGGATGGATTCCAACCAAATGACTACATGGATAATAGCTTCACGAGGGTTCCGTGGACTGCTCAGAACACCAGTGCACTAACTTACCCTGGTGTGCGTCTACGGCAATGAAAACATCACTGGCCAATTTGTCACCAGTTCAGAAGTCACCCCTCACATTAACAAAGTGTTAAATTCATGCGCAGAGTCACTGTTAAGAGCCAATGACCAGATGTTTATTCTCAGCACCCACAATCAGGCAAGTGACTCCAGCTATAGGGGATCCAACTTCTTCTGGCATCCATAGGTACCTGTGCGAACATGGCAACCACACAGATGCCTGAAGATATACATTAAAAAGTAAATAAACAGTCCTTGAGGGGCTTATGACTAGAGCAGAAGAAAATGAATGGGCTGTCAGGTTGTGAGACCACTGTAGCCCACAGAAATGTTCCTTTTTTATTTTTTGGAGGCTGGTCTATTTAGTCCTGGCTGTCCTGGAGCTCTCTATGTAAACCAGGTTGACAGTTTTTTTCTTCTAGGTCTTAAACCTAGGACCTTATGCAAACTAAGCAAGTATTCTGCCCCTGAACCATAACTTCAACCCTCCCTTAAGCCCAAGTGTTTCCTATAGCAGTGTTTTTACCCATCAGCACTTTAGGCAGTCATGTTAGAGTAAAGCTAATTGAAGATTTTATATTTCAACCAGGAGGCTATGCTCTCCTTAACGTGGATGCTGTATAAATCGTATACACTTCTTATAGATCTCTTTCCGTGAGCACCTACTGCAGACAGATTAATATCATTGGGTGGCTCTTAAACTTTAGCAAAGGAATCACTGGGGTGGGAGTGTGGATTTTGAAGCCTGACTGCCACAAATTTAGATCAGTGGATTTGGGGATTGGGTTCTGGAATCCATATTCTTAGTTCCTACTTGCAGTTAGAGAAACATCATCTATACATTCACTATTTGCAGTTTCGTTCCCAAGACTGCCTTTATCACCAAGGCCTGTAGCACTCCAAATGCTGCTAATAAGACAGAGGTTCTCTTTGAAAGCCTTAGGAAGTGCCTTAACTTCCCATAGCCGGTTTTGAAAACTGTCCAGAGTTTTACAACTCTTGCTTTTATTTTCCTCCGGGGAAGCTGTGGTTATATTGGTCACGAGAAACAAGGTCTTACTTGTTCAAGAATGTCTCAGATATCTGCCACTTCTTCACTGCTCTGGTTGAGGGCTTCCTCATTGCCCATCTGGATAGTCACTGATTTCCTCATAGTCTCAGCTCATACCCCTACTCCCTGGGCTCAAATTGCCAGTAGAGGTGACAGAAGCTGCTGTCGGCTTTGGGACAAAACATAGTTAGAGGTAGCTTAGAGAAGTGATCTGTCGCAGCAACAAACAGAGCTGATGGAAGTGTAATAGTTTTCAGGGCATCCGGTGTAAAAAGCCAGTTTTGTTGAGAATGTAGCCCAGTTGGTAGAATACTTGCCTAACATGCATGGAGAACTGGGTTCAGTCTCCAAGACTACATACAACCAAGTATGGTAGTGTATCCTAGCATTTAGGAGGCAGAGGCAGGAGGAGCAGAAATTGAGGGCCAAGGCTAGAGAGGTGGCCCTCTGGTTAAGAGCACTGGCAGCTCTTCCAGAGGACCCAGGTTAGATTCCTATCATCCATATGGTAGTTCACAACCATCTGTAACTCTAGTTCTAAGGTATTGGGCACCGTTTTCTGGCCTCTGAGTTTATTAGGTACTCACATGATATACAAGCCTACATGAAGGTAAAACACCGTCACATATTAAAAATAAATTTTTAAAACTTAAGGTCATCCTCAGTATAGAGTTTGAGACCAGCCTGGAGTATATGAGACCATATCTTCTTTTTTTTTTTTTTTTTTTTGGTTTTTCGAAACAGACTTTCTCTCTGTTTATCCCTGGCTGTCCTGGAACTTGCTCTGTAAACCAGGCTGGCTTTGAACTCACAGAGATCCTCTTGCCTCTGTCTCTTAGAGTGCTGGGTTTAAAGGTGTGTGCCACCACTGCCTGGCTGAGGTCTTATAATTAAATTTTTAAAAAGTCAGTATTATAATGAAGTATTGTATTTGGGAATGGAAAATCGGTTTTAATACGAAGTATAGACTATAATCTTGTTCAGGTGAAAACAAGTTAGTTAAGGTCACAGCTAGGGGGTGATCACATTTCTCATGTGGACAGACCCCTGTGTTATATTCATTGAATATATGATCACAGAAGCATGCATGTCTTTGTACATAATGTTTTCTTTTGTTTGTTTTTGAGATAGTCTCATGCTGTAGTCCAGGCTGGTCTGGAATTCCCTAAAGTAATCCAGGCTAGCTTTGAACTCCTGATCCTCCTTCCTCATTCCCACAAGTGCTGGAATTACTAGAGTGAACCACCACGGATGGCTTTGCACACAGTTTTGTCTCCTTCAGTGGTGTGTCACATCTAGCATGGTTTTGGTCCCTCTAATATATTCTATGGCAGGAGATACAATAATGAAGATTAATTTGATCCCTTTCCTAATGGGTGAGGGAACACATCTCAATAAAGCCAGAGAAATGCTGTGGTTCTAACTGGGAGGGTGGAGGGAGAAGCACAGGGCGTTTTGCATAGACAGGAGGTATACCCAATCTAAAAGGTCAGTACAGTTCCACAGAAGAGGATGGCTTTGCAGCTGAGACCGAAAGAATTACCAGTTAACTTTGGGGTGGGAGAGGTGGTTCAGCAGCTAAAAAGCCCTGGCTGCTCATGCAGAGGTCCCAGCACCCACATGGTGGCTTCACAACCATCTATAACTGTAGTTCCAGGAGCTCTGGTGCAATATTCTTGCCTCTGTGGGTGCCAGGGTACATGTGTATGATACACATTTAGGTAAAACACTAATACGAATAAATAAATCCAAAACCTTTTTTAAAGACTTAACTATGATTGGAGAAAGGAATGCTTAGATCTTAGCAGGAACACTGTGTCCTTAGCACCTGTGACAAGGTGGTGACAATCAAGAAACCCAAAGGAACTCTGTGTGATTAGAGAGGTCACTGAGCAAGGAGTGGCAGCAGCTGTGTCAGGGACTTTGTCCTTCATGGTGATATTTTTGTACTTTACCCAAAGGGCAGTGGAAGGTCATTGGGAGCTTTTGAAGTCAGGAGTGTAGGGTGTGGTGACGTGTTCAGATTAGTGTTGGAAAATCGCTACAGGCCCTCCCTCCCTCCCTCCTTCTGGAAAGCATTGTTGAATTCTAGGTAGACATTAGTGGGGAAAGGTTTTCTGCAGCTATGCAAGACAAGGCAAGAGGTGGTGATTTGGATTAGGGCCTTAGGACTGGTGATGGACAGGAATTAAAGTTGTATTTTGAAGCTTGAACTGTTAGTGAGAAATAGATTTGATATGGGGAAAGAGAGGAGAGAGAGAATGAATATCAAGGCTAAATACTAAATTTCTGGGTTGAATTGGGTATGTTTAAAAGTCTTTGTTTTTTGCTTGTAGGTAATGTGTAGTGTGTAAACCCATAGTTTGTGGAAGTGTGTGTACATGTGTGCAAGTTCATGGAAGCCAGAGGTTGGTGTTAAGGGACTTCCTTGATTATTCTCCTCCTTGAATTTTACGCATATAGGCAGGATCTCTCACTTGAGCGAGCCCAGAGCTTCCTGATTGTGCTAGTCCAGCTGGCCAGTTTGCTCCAGGATCCTGCGTCTGCCTCCTACATGCTAGGACTACAGGTGGACCACTGGGCCCACCAGGCATCTGGATAGATGCTGAGGCTCTGACCTCTGGTTCCCATATTTTTATGACAGGCCCTTTACCCATTGAGCCATCTCCCAAATGGCCTTTGTATTGACATTTTAAGGAATGCTAGAAAGGACCAGATTTAAATGGAAGATCAGGAGCTTATGTGAAGGTTTTTTTCTGTATGGGTCTTTGGTTTTTTCATTCAAACTCCCACTCCACAAAAATTCTTCTGAAAACTGCCTTTTTGCACACCACAGGAGGGACACACTGTGTCACTTGGCTTTTTTCAGTTCCTACTATTTTGTAGTTACCTGTGTGCTTGCCTGCTCCCTCATTAGACTGGGATTCCTTTATCAGGAAGGACTTTGCTGCTCTTGGAAAAGGGATACATTTTCCCTCGAGTAGTTTCCACTGAGCTTTAGGCTTCTGCTTTCTTAGCTCTGGATAAAGCTGGTCTGCTTCTCTATTGTAGACCATCTTTCTCGTGAGGGTAAGGCAGAGCTTTCCATTTCTGCCTCTTCTCCTTTTGTCTTTGCACACTTGATAGTTGTAGTGTTGGGATTCAGAGGTGGGAATAGACGTTCTGTAGGAATGGCTGACTTGAACACGAGCCTGACTCTGAGCAGATAAGGTTTAGAGTGTGGACTGCATGGCAGGTTTACCTGGCTGCTGTCAGAAAATGTCTGTGGGAAGCTCATTTTGCCTGTAGTTGCTGCAGATCTGTTTCTTTTACTCCCAGTGATCAAAACAAAGATCAAGGGACGAGAATATGCTGCCTGTTGTTTGTCCCTGCAGGCTGAAGAAGGGTAGGCGGCACAGTGACACAAACTGTCTTTGTAGCTACTCTGGGAAGGACTGAAGGAAAAACTCTTTGGTGTCTCACTATCCCTACTCGTAGCCCTTTTATTATTAACTCCGAGCTTCTGAACAGTACCTTTCCTACACCATTGAGTTGCTCATAATTTAACACAATTATATTAGCAACATTTTTAGTTTATAGTAAAAGAAATAGTCACCATTTTTCTAAGGCTATTTATATTCTGTTTTTGAATGTTGGCTACTGTTGTACAAAACCTGGGTTTCAGGGAAAGAAAGGATTGACTAGATGAGAGAGTGCCTTTGTGTGCTTGTTTCCTAAGGGGGGTGGGTTTATCTTAGAGATGGACCTTTCTACTTTCTTCCTTTGTTCTTTCTGCTGCTGTTTCTTCTCCTGCCTCCATCCCTCTCTTTCTTCTGCTCTTTCTCCTCTTCCCCCTCCTCTTTCCTCTTCCTTTTTCTTATCTTTTCATGCTTTCCTGTTCTCCTTCCCACCCTTCTCTAAAGCTTGAGCGCTCAAGACAGTAAAACCTAGTGGAAAGTTTTACTAGGAACTCACAGACTCAAACAAGAAAAAAAAAAGTTTTTAATTTGGGCTTTATTTTGAAATTCTACATTGAAAGTAATTGCCAGTCATGGTGGCTCATACCTCTAATCCCAGCATTTGGGAGGCAGGAACAGTCAGATCTCTGTGAGTTTGAGGTCAGCCTGGTCTACATATTGAGTTCCAGGATAGCCAGGACTACATAGAAAAACTTTGTCTCTAAAAAATAATAATAATAATAATAAGTCCATGGGGATTTTGTGTTTGTTTTTCTGAGAGACAGCAACACTAGCGCTGGTTGGCATGGAACTCGCTGTGTAGACCAGGCTGGCCTTGAACTCACAGAGATCCTCTTGCTTCTGACTTCCCAAGCTCTGGGTTTAATCCATGTGCTACCATGTTCTGCGTTTTGTTCTGTTGAATTATTTAAAATATAGTCTGGAGTAATTGTAATAGTCATAGTCATACCCATGCTATACTATCATGTCTTGATTTAGTATTTTCATTTACATATCCTGCCTAATATTGCTGCATGAGCTTGTTTTCAAATTGGAGTATGCTTGCATGCTAGGAAAAGTGTCATTGGCCCTACCATTAGAAGAGGCATCATTAGCTTCTGTCATCAGGGCCAGCCTTTACAACTATATGCCTGAGGTCACCATCAAGAGCAGATAAAGATCTGGGGAAATACACACACACACACACACACACACACTGCTTGTCCTATGTATTTCAAATTTTTTTTATGCATGGGCAGCCTTGCAGCCTTGCATATGAACTTGTCCATATTGGGTTTCATAGTCTAAGTTGATGAGGATGACTGAGCAGGTCTCTTCCTCAAAAGGGCACCAGATCTCATTACAGATGGTTGTGAGCCACCATGTAGTTGCTGGGAATTGAACTCAGGACCTTTGGAAGAGCAGGCAGTGCTTTTAACCACTGAGCCATCTCTCCAGCCCATTTCAAAGATATACTTATAAATATATTCTTTTTTTTTTGTCCTGAGACAGGTTTCTCTGTGAAAAAGACCTGCTGTCCTGGAACTCACTATGTAGATCAGGTTGTTCTTGAACTCACAGAGATCCACTTGCCCCTGCCTCCTGAGTGCTGGGATTAAAGACATGATCCATCACTGCCCAGCAGTATATTCTTTTATTAACATATTTTTATTCTTTGAGAATTTCTTATATTATAAAATGTATTTTGATCTTATCTCTCCCGCCCTCCCCCCCAGTAGAGTCCACCGAATGCTGCCCACTGACCTACCAGGGACATATTCTCCCTCCCCTTGTAGTCACCGACTGCCGACAGCTCCTCAGCTAGGGTTGAGGCCCTGTGTAAACACTTTTTCCTTCCGAGGACATACACTTAGTTGCTGCAATGGGGCCCGTATGTATGAGTATAATTATCAAGGAAAATACACAGCTTGTGCTTCCTTCTTAGATATTATTTCAGCCATTTCAGTGTTGTGTGTAAGCATGGCTGTACTTAGTGATCGTCAGATAAGTATTCTTTGGGAAAAGCCATACCTCAAGGTACATTGTGTTTCGTTTGCTTCCCTTGGTACAATGGTCTTCTGATAGGACCCTGTTCTCTAGGAAAGCCATTCTGATTGTAGAAACTGCTGCTTTGTTTCAGGTCGGTCTTCTCTCTTTCCCTTTGAAGACGCCTTCTTGGATGACAGCCATGGCGATCAGGCTTTATCCTCTGGCTTAAGTTCTCCCACTCGATGTCAAAATGGGGAGCGAGTGGAACGCTACTCTAGGAAGGTGTTTGTTGGAGGCCTTCCTCCTGACATCGATGAAGGTACCGTATGCGCTCATTAAGAACTTTGCAAGAGCTGACTTCTCTGCATTGTGTTCAGACATACACTGAATGTGTAAATTAAACGGTAACAAAGCTAACTTAAAAAACTTCTCTAGTTCTCCTAGACTTTGGGAGTGCCATGGAAATCTTCCCAGCACTTGCTTGCTCGGTGCAGCTCTAATACTAATCTAAATAAGTCATGGTTTCTTTAGCCCTTTCATGATGTGTGTGCGTATGGGTGCTAAAAAAGCTTTAGACTTACAACATTAAAGTTGCAGATGGCCACAACCTCTTTTTCCTCTAACTGTCCTCATGTCTGTATTAATACTTTCAGTCAATTAGATTTTCTTTAGGATAAATTTCTTACAGTTGCTGATGGAATGACCGCCTCCACCCAAGGAGTTACAAAGTCATAATCTTCTCTGTCCAGTCAGAAGTCAAAAAAGAGATAAAATAATTGAGCTAGCAGTGCTGTCTCCCTTTGCAGGGTTTGCTGCTGTAGAGATACTTTAGAAAAGCTCTAAAAAAAAAATAAATGCAAAAGGGGATCCCTCAAAACATTTTTTACATAAAAGATATGTTTTCTGTTTCTTATGATTGTAGGGGTTTTTTTTTTCTACTTTGCTAAGTCCCTTCTTTGTTTTATAGATGAGATCACTGCCAGCTTTCGCAGATTCGGACCTCTCGTGGTAGACTGGCCTCATAAAGCAGAGAGCAAGTCATACTTCCCTCCTAAAGGTAATGGACTCAAGATGTCACCTGGTCTCTCAGAGGCCAGCCCCGTAGAAGGCATTCTTACAAGTCTTGAAGTTGATGCCTTGTCCTTAAGTAAAATAACACTGGTATCATTGTGTGTGAATTTCACTTGGAGAGGCTTCCCCGGGAGTGCACTGTGTTTGATGACCCTGGCTTTATTAGCAGTGAGATTTTATAATTTCATTATAGAGGAGTTTTTTGCTAAGTTCATTGTTTCATAAGGGGGGAAAACCCTAGGGTTTTGAGGAATGTCAGCAATGGTAATATTTAAAAGTTAGTTTTTATTTGCATCCCTATAGCCATGTGGGTTTTTTTAAACTTTTAAACAAATCTTACAATCCCATAACACGGGAAAGCTAGTGGCTAAAGAATGACTTTGTGTGGTGTGTCCATTACCCATAGCTGTCTGGTGAGAGGTGGAGAACTAACTGTCAGAAGATCCTTCACAGCTTCTTCTCTGAACCTGTGGGGTGTTCTCCCACTAATCTCCAAGGGACACAATGTCCTGCTTCTCACTCAGTCTTTGTTGTTTCTGTGGAGCCAGGGAATGTCTGTGCTGATGCTCATGTTCAGCGTGCTCTTTGAACCATGTAATAGAGGACTTGGGTGTAAAGAGGATGCGTTTCTCTTTCCTCTGTTATCCTCCACAGCCTGTGTTTTGAGGATGCCATTCATCTTGGAAAATGACTCGTGGTCTATTACTGTGCGACATTGCCCATCACGAGATGATGAAATCAGCATCCTTATCTTTCCTGTACCCTGTGCAGGAACCAAACTCCAGCTTAAGCTAGGGAAGGCCGCTGGCTTCCTGTTAACACTCAGTTCATTAGGTTTCTTTCTCGTTCATCTTTTTCTTGCTCTGTAACCCATGAAAGAAAGTTACCACTAGAGAGTTGCTTGTTGCTTTTAATATCTTCTGTTAATTTGGGTTTTTTTTGGGGGGAGGGAGGGTTGTTGTTGTCATTAAGATGGGGCCTACTTCACATTGTATTCCAGGCTGGCAGTAAGCTCAGGATGTTCTCGTCTCAGCCTCTCAAGTGCTAGAGTCACAGACATTTATACAGTTTGAAGTTAAGCTTCTGTTCACCAGAAAAGATAAAAATCATTCTATAAATTATTTCAGTGGAAGAATGTATTCCCCCACCTTGTGACACATGAACTAGGCTCTTTACAACTGTGAATGTACAGGTATGGCTGCACATTCCATGACCTAGCGTTTTATTAGTGAGTGAATGTGTTCATCACAGTGTAGTATATGTCATACATTTTAAAAAATGACCCACGTGAAAGGTATTTCTAAGAGTGATGATTGTGCCGGATGGTGGTGGTGCACACCTTTAATCCCAGTACTTGGAAGGCAGAGGCACGCAGATTGTCTGTGAGTTCAAGACCAGCCTGGTCTGCAGAGCAAGTTCCAGGACAGGTTCCAAAGCTACAGAGAAACCCTGTCTCGGAAATCAAAAAAAAAAAAAAAAAAGAATGATGGTTGTGAAAACAGTTCTACTGAGATCTGGCATAAAGTTGTCAGGTGACCACTGGAAAAATAAAAGGATACTAAAGATGTATATGGTCTTGTCCATCTAATCATCCCAGAAGTATGTCTGTGAGAGATAATCATGTGGATATTTTGCTGAATATCCTCCTTATTAATGCGTAGGCTAGCATGAAATTTTAAATTTCACATATGTGCATTACTATATTATGTAAGCTGTTTTATATATACATTTCCCCCCAACAATACTAGCAACTTTCTCTAACAGATGTACATTATTGTTAGTGAGCATAGTATTTATTCAAGTCTGTTGATGGTCTTTAAATTGCTGCTCATAAATTATTCTTCTGTGAGTATTCTCATGTTTTCATATTTTTTATTTTTATTTTTTTTCCTTCTGTATTTTCTTTGCATGGAGAGAGGTGCAGGGGATTGAAGCCTGGGCCTTTTGTACCTTGGGCAATGGCCCTGACTTACAGCTTAATGGTTACCTCCTTGGGAGAATTTCTGTTCTTATCGTTAGTAACTTGGTTTACAAAACTCAGTCTTTTGAGAGTTAGGGAAATTATTCCTTTTTCAATTTTGCCAATTTTATGGTTAAAAATAACACTTTGGGATCATTTTATTCCTCTTTCATATCACATTGATTTTCTTATTTTATGAAATGTATACTTTTCCCAGTATTTGGGTTTTTTGTAAAAATATCTTTTATATTAATGATTTTTTATTTTTATTTATTTATTTATTTGGTTTTTTGAGAAAGAGTTTCTCAGTAGCTATGGAGCCAGTCCTGGAACCCTTTATAGATGAGGCTGGCCTCGAATTCACAGAGATCTGCCTGCCTCCTGAGTGCTGGGATTAAAGGCGTGGGCCACCACCGCCCAGAGATTTTTATTATTTTAATGGTCTGAAGAAGCCCAGGTTGGACTTGAACTTACTCTGTAACTGAGGATGACCTTTAACTACAGACACGAACTACTCACTAAACTTGGTCAAATTCAGGGTTCAATAGGTTTTTTTCAAAGGGACTTAAAAATACTAATGTAACCAGACATGGTGACACAGGCCTTTAATCCCAGCTCTTGGGAGACAGAGGCAAGCGGATCTCTGCGAGTTTGAGGATTTAAACGAGAAAATTCTTGTGCTTATAACAGCTCCTGCACGGCGTTATAAATGATGATATTTCTATTAAACTGTAGGCTAATTTGTAATTCCATACCAAGGGAGTAAATTATCCTAGGCATCCAGAAGAGGAATTGCTGTGGGCTGTGTGAAATTCTCACCCCTGGGGATAGGAAAGAGAAGAAAGGCAGAAAATGCAAGGGGCAATGTACATATTGTTTAGGTTGTCTGATGTTTTGTTCGTAATCTTATTTAATCATCCCAGTTTTTCAGTGTAGGCACCTGTCTTACTGTTCCATTGCTGTGTGGGGATAACACCATGGCCAGGGCACCTATAAAAGAAAGCATTTGACTAGGGGCTGGTGTATAGTTTCAGAGGATCCGTTGTCCTCATGGTGGGGAGCATACAGGCAGGCAGGTAGGCATGGCGCTAGAGTGGAGCTACATTGGGGAGGGGGATGTCTGAGACTTGGTCTGGCTTTGAACTCTACATATATCTGAAGATGACTTGAACTCCTTAGGTACTAGGTTATAGGTATGTGCCAGCATACCTGGCTATGAGCCCAAAGTTCTTAACTGTGCTGTATTAGTCTCACCTAGAAATAAGGATATCACAGAGGCAGACATGTTCAAGATGGTCTTGAAGGATGAGAAAAGTCAAAGCCTTAATCGTATTGAGCAGAGTAACTGGTGATCTCAAATATGGACTATAGACAAACCACCTGTGTGGAATTCCTGTTCCACCCCTTGATGGACAACAATTCATCTTCCTAAATTTCATCCAAAAATGAGGATGGTGATTACTGTTTGTATTCAGGCGTCTGCACTGGCCTGCCCTTCGGGTCTTGACAGGATGCGTCCTCAGCTGCAGTCAGTAAGGGCACATGTGCATGTTCTCTTTTAAAGGGTGGGCCTCCCCCACCTCCTGTCTCTTTGTTTCTCTCTCTCTCTCTCTCTCTCTCTCTCTCTCTCTCTCTCTCTCTCTCTCTCTCTCTCTCTCCCTCTCTCCTTCTGTGCCTTGACTCTGACTCTCTGACTCTCTCCTCTTCTGCCACTTCTGTCCCCAGAGACTGGTCTTTCCCCCAATAAAAAGCCTGTCCACCTGAGCTCTGTCTCATGATGTCTTTCTCTCATGTGCCGCTTTTTTTAAAAAGTACAATTATGCCTTCATGTGGTCTCTTATGCTTAAATAAAAAATTGTACATAAAATACTTTCCATAGTACCCAGGTATCAGTGAGGGTTCATTTGTTTAAGCAGAGAATTGGTTTTCATGGTTATTTTGGTTTTTTTTTGTTTTGTTTTAGTTTTTTGAGGCAGGGTTTCTCTGTGTAGCCTGGCTGTTCTGGAACAATCTCTGTAGACTAGGCTGTCCTTAAACTCACAAAGATCTGCCTACCTCTGCTTCCCAAGTGCTGGAATTAAAGGCATGCACTACCATCACCTGGCTTCATGATTAGTTTTATAGGGAAATTAAGAAGACTTAGGATACTAGCAGTGAGATATTACAAGAATAGATGGAGAAAGAAATCTCTGGTTCTGGTGATGGAGTGGTCATGGTACTTAAACAGCGGGGTCTGTTAAAATTCCTTTCACTAAAAGCTAGACTGATGGCATTATTGATCAGAGAGAAGACCAAGTTGGTGTGTTGATGATTTGATGTACAGTTGGTCTGTCCTTTGATGTGACCTGAGAAGAGATTCCTAATGGTCATTTGTTTTATAGTCGGGTCTTTGGGAGCAGAGACAGTCAGAGATGCATGCGTCCTGAGTCACCTTTTTGAGAAGGGAGAGGAAAATGAACAAACGAGTAAATTTTATAGTAACAGTTACTAAGATCATGAAGTAGAGATCGCTGTGGCCTTCTTGTCAAATACCTGGTATTATAAACAATACTCAATAAGTGTGATGGAGCCAGTAGAACCAGAACAAAACCGTGGTCTTCACTGAGCAGCTGTTACTTTATGAGCAGTAAAATGATAGTGCCTCCTCAGCAGAACTTACCATCAGTATCATTTTGTGTCCTAGTAGGCTTTATTCGTGTGTGTGTGTGTGTGTGTGTGTGTGTGTGTGTGTGTGTGTATGTTATGGTATGGATGGATGGATGGATATATGTGTGTATGTATGTATGTATATGTGTATGTATACAGGGCTGGTAGTATAACAACAGCTGGGATGCAGTCTTGTGTTCACATTTCTGTCTCTTCTCCCCACAAGTGTCTAATGACTTTCGTTGGCTGCTTCACCTATTCCATGCCCTAATTTATTTGCTTGCTGGCAATTTAGACCATTAGTAATAACACTTATGTTCATGTATTCTTGCTTGTGTCCTTTTCTTTCAAGTTGTTTTCTTTAGGCTAAATTAGAAGCTACTTAACGAGAGATGAAAATCTTAATGACTCCGGATTTGATGTCACGCGGCTTCCAAAAGCAATCTCTTTGTGACGTTTATGCTAATTTGGACATCTGCAGCAAGTTTCCTCTTGAGTTCCAAATCAGACGGCACGTTGCTCCTGTGAGCTCACCTTTTTGCTTCTTTGTTTGGCGTATAATGGGCCTCTGCAGAAGCCAGGAGCCACACTGGTGTGAATCATGTGCCCGGAGCGTTTCGATCTTTTCTCTAAGATCCTATTGACTGAATCTTGGCTGCCTTCCACCAGCACTGCTACCTCAGTAGAGTCTCAGGAGGAGCCTTAGGGCGACCTTGGTGTCCTGATTTTCCTTAGTACTTGCAGCACAGATGTACACCACTTTGCCCAGCCTGCTGTTCCTTGAACTGGATGGCAAAATTCTCCTAGAACAGTGGTATTTCTTTCTTTCTAAACTTGCCCCAGAATCCCTTTCTTCCCTTAGGTCTCTGCATAGATGTCACCTTAACAACAGTGACTGTCTTGACTTCTGTATCTAAAGTAACTGCCCCTCAGCCCTCCACTCCCCTTCTCCTCATATTTATTTCTTACCTTCAGTCTACTCATCTTTGAAGTACACACCCTCTGCTTCCCCAATGAGAGTGCTAGGTCTTCCTGTTCAGTTCACGGCTCCGATCCAAGCACCTCCCTGCCTGGCACATTTTCTCTCAAATACTCTTTAAACGAATGAACTACATACAGCTTTGCGAGCTGATGAACAGCCTTGTTACTTGCTCAGCGGAAAAGCCCATCAGGTTCTTGAGCTGAAAAGTTCCTTAAAGATGTCTTACTCTAACCCAACCTTATTCAAAGAGACACAGAGAGAACTATCTTTCATTAGTGTACACAGCTTTTATTAGACTGACTTGAACCTGGGAGATCAATGGTTGATATTATTTTACCTGGTAAATAAAGGAAGAAAAAATTTCCATTAATTTTTGCTTAGAAGGGAAGCTGTTCTTTCTAAGGCTGTAATTCATATAGAAATTAGCAATTTAAACTGTATGGCTCAATGTATATTTTCATAGCTGTTTGGAGACCAAAGTAGCCCTTGTCTTTTTCTGAACCCCTTTGCTCTGTTGTTCTCACATAAGCTAGAGTATTTCCAAAGAGATGTCTTAAGCTTGTAGCAGGTCTTTTGTCTATTGCTTAACTACAGGGCTCTCCTCCTTGGCACCTCACCGTTCATGTGCCTGGACGAGCTGCCGTGTAGTGAGTCTTTTGACTGGGCAGATACTAGGGTGCTACCTCAATGCAGGGGTGCGGCTGTGACAAGAGGATCCCAAGAAGAGGTGCTTTGATGTAAGCAGATGCCGTGGAAACTATAGTGGGGGTGACAGGCAGCTGAGATGTGAACACTGGAAGCTAATTCTCCATTGCTATGTTCTACCATGAGTCATCTCAAATGTTCTCATGTTTCTAGTTGTATTCCAGAGGGGGAATCAGATTAGTCCAGTTTGTATTTTAAGACTTAGCTATAGCCGGTTCTGGTGGCGCAGGCTGGTGGGATTTGCTGAAGGAGGCAGAGGCAGGCGGATCTGGAGTTCGAGGCCAGCCTGAACTACACATTAAAAAAAAAAAAGACTTAGCTATCTTGTAAGTTATCCTCAAGGTAGAGCCCTGGATTCCTTGGACTGCTTAATACAGGAACAGCTCAGTTTTGTTTCCTTGAGCACAGGGCTGTGAATGTTGCATCTAGGAAGATAACTTGGCACAGCAAACTTAGTGAGTGATACATGTTTAGTATAACCTCTCTCAGTGTCTCCTGGAAAATGTCTCTTGTGCAAAGTTGCTGCCACTGGAGCTACAAAATAATGTCTCCCCACCCTGGACTTTCTATCCCGGTTCTGCATGAAGCATCTGTTCCCCAAACTGCTATACTCTCGCCCCTAGGGAAAGGGAGTGGAGCCTGTGGAGCCATGCAGAGGATGTAGCCATGGAGAGCAGATGAACTCTCACTGTCAGTCAGCAAAGGCTTCTGGGCAAACACAGGGTAACAGCCGGCCTCCGAGATTGGGCAGGAGATGCCTCTGAAACCCTGCAGAATCAGAGACACACCAGTGATGGAGGAGGATGTAACCCGCAGCTTCGCTGGGCAGCTGGTACCAGCTTTGTCAACTGGGGCATAGGTGCGGTGCATGCCAGGTACACAGGAGTAGAGATGGGCACTCCACATAGTACAGGGTGGACCAACTGATGGCTCCCTTCCACTGCCAGGAAAGCATGTATGTCTTTTGTTTTAACATATATTTTTATTCTATTTTTTTGTGTGGGTAATTTTGTTCCCATTATGTCTGTCCACGTATGCATGATGTAGGTGCCTCGTATCCCAGGAGGCCATACAGTTGTCAGCTGCCATATGGGTGCTTAGAATCAAATCCAGACCCTCTGAAAAGGGCGGCATGTGCTTCTGAGTGACTGTTTCAGCTGCCATCCAGAGCTTTTCTGTGCTATCAAGCTGGCTTGCCTGCTGACCTTGAGACTAAGGCTTGTAGTTGTGCTGGTTTACGTAATCCCGCCACACTGGTTTGTGAACCTGGCAGAAGGCAGGCCACGTGGATTCAGATCCACTTTGAGCGACAAGAAAGGGACAGGCAGAGGACACTGAGTAGCTGTAGTGTGCTGGATTGTAGCACCTATTCCGTTTGTCTAAAGTCTGACTTTGGAAAGAACTGTTTGTAACTGTCACATTTTACCCCTTGTAGCTGGTTTGAATGGAAATAAGTCAGTGTTGTTCTCGTCTCAGATTCCAAGTTCTTCCACCTTCTGGGTTATGTAAACTGCTCAGTTGAGAAGCCTCGTGATTTTAGCATGTCGTTACTCTTTCACACACTATAATAAATACTTTGACTAATATTCTTTTATTTTTCTTTCATAGATGTAGGTCTTGGCTGATGGTCTTAACACTCTGGTGAATTTTGAATATATTTTAATATTTTATCTACTTGCAGTTTTCATTCCAGGGAGTGGTTTTCTTGTGAAAACATGGAAATTGCACTGTAGTGTAATAAGATGGTTTTTGTCTTGTCCTGTTTAGACAGATGGAGCAACTTCTATTTTTACTTTCAAGATTATAGTATATTCCCACCTAGACTGTTTTTATTAAACACCTGTCATCTCAGCATTCTACTAAAGTTGACGCACGAATTTGGTTTTTGTGAAGCATTTATAGTTTGGGAACTCTACAGGAAGGAGAACGGCATTCAGGGTGTATAAGCCACAGGACAAAGCTTGAGCAACTCCAGAAATAATAGCCAGCATGTTCGAGGTCACAGTGGTCACACTGTGCCCAGGCAGAGGTTCTAGGAAAGGGCAAGCAATTGCTCAATCCAGAGAAACCATAGTTCTCTCAATGAAGACTTTGGAAAAGAGCACATCGCAGAAACTGAAGTGAAATGCAGTTTCTGCAATGAAATTTGGCAGGTGAAGGAGAGAGGATATTTTAGCTTTGGTCTGGAGTTGCTGACAGGGCTTAGATAGGACCAAGGCTGAAAGTGTGGCCAAGAAAGAATACATTAAGTTAAAAGGACTAGAAATGGGGGGTGGCTCAGGTGCTAAAGTGCTTGCTGAGCAAGCACAGGACCTGATGTATATAGAAGCCACATAAAGAGGTCAAGTATAACTGGGCAGTGATGGCGCATGTCTTTAATCCCAGCACTCAGGAGGCAGAGGCAGGCAGATCTCTGTGAGTTTGAGGCCAGCCTGGTCTCCAAGAGCTAGTTCCAGGACAGGCTCCAAAAGCCACAGAGAAACCCTGTCTCTAAAAACAAAAAAACAAAAGGTCAGGTATGGCAGCATATTCTTGTTATCTCAGCACAGGAAAAGAGGAGACAGGATTCCCAAGACTTGCTGGACAGCCCACTTAGCCCAGTCGGAACACTTTAGGCCAGGAAGAAGCCACCAGAAGTTAACTTCTGGCTTCCAAGCATGCACATGCGCGCGCGCACACACACACACACACACACACACACACACACACACGCACACGCGCGCGCGCAAAGAGAGGAGGAGGAGGGGAACAGCTATGAAGAACTGATTAGAATTATTGACCACTACAATGAACCTGGGTTGTCTTCCAAACAGAGTAGATGTTCATAGTCTTGAAGAGGGGAATCTCTGTCTTAGGGAGATAACGTGTTGTCAGCCAAATCAGGAACTAATCTGAGGACATTAAATTCCACTGAGAGAAGAATTTAGAGTGTCAGAGCTTAGGCCTGAGGAGCCGACTGAGAGAAGCATCTGCTGGTAAAGCAGTTGAAGGGGGGACAAACATCAGGCGTCTGGACTCAAGAAGGGGTGCTAGCTCCTAGCGATGTGACAGTTAGCACTGAGTAATTGAATCTCTGAACCTCACATATGCATCTGAGCTAATGTCTCAGGTTTTTCAGATGACATGAGACTACACACAAACACCAACACAAGTCTGAGGATTGTTAGTGTAAAATAATATGCACTCTGAAAATGTAGTATTTAGTAGCAATAAAATCACCCAACTGGTTTGGTCAGTTCCTTCTGCACTCCCAGTCTGGTCTCCACTGGCGGACCTCACAAGGCACTCTTTATACGGAGCGCGTGTGATTACATAAACACAGCTTTAAAGCCTAACTCTTTAACACTGCCCTGGGCTGCAGAAATACATTGCTGGTCTCCATCTCAGAGTGCTTCTTGTTCATCCCTAACTCCTTCTACCCTTTCCCACTCACAGCCAGCCCACGGGGAAGCAGTTGTTAGTGTAGTAGGAAGCAGAAAATGGGCTGGAGCCAGTGTGTGTCTCAGCTCTAGGTAGTAAATAGAGTCAAAGAGATCTGGTTCTGGCTCCAAGGGGCGTGTTTTGGAATCCAGGACTGTGAGCAAGGATATTTGTAGAGCTCTGAGTGTGGGCTACTTTCTTCCCGAGTCCTCTCGGTGTTTTCACCTGTGCAAGCAGAACATCTGCCTCGGCATTCAGAGCCTGCTTCTGACTTCTCTGTGTCTCTTCCTTACTGAAAATAATCTCTCTTCAGTTTTTTTTGTTTGTTTGTTTTTGTTTTTGTTTTTTGAGACAGGGTTTCTCTGTGGTTTTGGAGCCTGTCCTGGAACTAGCTCTTGTAGACCAGGCTGGTCTCGAACTCACAGAGATCCGCCTGCCTCTGCCTCCCGAGTGCTGGGATTAAAGGCGTGCGTCACCACCGCCTGGCCTCTCTTCAGTTTTTAAGAATATGTTTGAAAAACTGATTCTTTAGATTTTTAGTGCACTTTTTCCTATTTTTAAGGACTTGGTGTATTTTTCATTTTGTATGTATGTGTACCCCATGAGTGTGGCTATGGCGATCGACTGTGAGCCACCCTAGGTGCTGGGAACAGAACTCCATCCTCTGGAAGACAAGCAAATGCTCTTAATTGCTGAGCCATCTCTCCATCCCTGATATACTGTTTCTAGGTGAGAGTTCTCTGCTTGCTCCCATGACCTCATTGTATATTAATGTCTAAGTTCCTGTGCCTAGGGCACGTAAGAGTTCAAACCGTTTTGGAGTTCAGGTTTTCTAGGCCAGCGATAAAGAAATGAGAGCTCTAGTTCTTCAGTGATCTGGGCAGCAGGCAGGGACTGTGGGATGATTGACAGGCTCTGCCTCGTGTTCACTCATCATTCCCTTGCTCCTTTACACGCGAGTCTGAATGTGTCCTGTCTATTGCTGCCGTGGTCTGTTTTCCTGAACTGGCTTCCTCTCTGTAAGTTCTGGGTGGATAAGTCTGCTGCAGTGTTTTTTCCTGGTGTTCTGTAGGACACGCCCACAGTGCCATGCCTGCCGTGTTAATAGTCATCCTTGCATCCTTATGTACAGACGATATGAATCTTAGTGTTTCCAGGGCAGGGTCCTTCTCTGCTGGCGCTCATCTTTGTAGAGCCAGCGGCTACTGTCATGCTCTGCGCCTCCTAGATATTTTTGGTTCTCTTGAAATGAATCCAAAGACAAACCTCCCGAGGCAAACCAGGTAAGTCCTCTGACCTGAAATTCAAGGTCAGAGAGAATGTTTGAAACAGACTGCTTGTGTCATTTAAAAAAAAAATCTGAATGCAGGCGGCTCGGGCTGAGTTGCCCTTCAGATTGTTCTAGGAAGGTTGTGCGAGGTTGGGGGAGCTTGGATTTTGTGAAGTGAGAGTTTTCTGCATATTCAAGGCTTGGACTTACCTTTTCAGGGTTACTCTGACCTGATCAGAAACCCATATGTTTGTTGGCCACCATTTTATAAATACAAACCAGCCCATAGCCCCACATACTGGAATTTTCTTCTCATTTATGTCTATTATTTGAAGCATGTAAAACACCAATAACATTTTAAAGGCCGGTACAGGTCATAGGCAGTGAGTCAGCTGCCACAAGGGACCATTGCTTGACTTTAGAAAGTTTTTTGACCCTCTAAAGCCTGGCAGCCATGGCCAGTTTCTTGCTGAGGGTATCCAGCAGCTGCTGTAGGCTATCTGATATTCCCAGTGAAAGAGCTGGAGTCTGAAACAGGCAAAAGAAGCAGTCTAGGCTGAAATTGACTAGTACATGCCTGCAGAGACTAAAGATTTCAGGGCCAAGAAGTCTGCTGCCCTGAGTTGGAGACACAGACCCAGAAGAAGGTGGCCATTTCTAGACCTACAATGGCAGGACAGGGATAAATTGTTGAATGTCATCATAGTCTTCATATGTGACATCTGTCCAGTAGTCCACAAAAGCAGCTACACGAATGCGTAGAAGAGCATGCCTGTTCTAAGGGGTGGCATTCACATCCTCATGGAGCAGGAAGCCTCAGCAGAGCTTGTGTTCTCCATGACAGGCATTACAAGAGAGGAGCAGATCTACCTTTACACAGACTCACTGCGTCTCCAAAGAGAGCATCTTCTAACTTCATATTCCTTAGAGACTTAGTGAGTTTGTTGTTTATGTTCCTATGTGTTCAGGTCAAGCACCATAAGTCAACTCTTTGAAGAAGAGATTAATTTTCTTACTTCTCTGTAAAGGCATTGTCTGTGAACAAGTAGTAAATAGTTCTTTGTGGCTTGCGTAGCGACTGCCTTAGAGCAGCCCGTTCTTACTCTGGGCCAGAGCAGTGAACACTAGTATTCCTAGTCTACACTCAGGAGCTTGTTGTTCATTCTCATGGAAAAGAAAAAAAAATGTTAAAGGTGTGTCCTTGGTGACATTTTCTCTTGTTATTTTTAGATGAGACAGTGTTGATAATTGGTAACAAGCTGTGTGAGTTTCCAGATCTGGCTTGGGTTTTAACCCCAAATTCAACCCCTAACTTTGAATCTGAGAATTCCTGTAAACTCTTCATCTGTGAAACAGTGATAATGAAAACTGATTTACTCCACTGAGCCTGTGGGATGAGATGAACCAACAAATATGCTTCTTAGCCCAGTTCCTAGGACATTTTGAACACCCAAGGCCTGGCAGTCACAGTAGTAAGCTTGGTAATGATTTCTATTTATATGGGGGAACCAAATACTTAAAATTATAATATGAAAATTACATTTAAAATTTTAGAAAGCTTTGTATTTAAAAAGGAACCAAGAATATTTTGGAGGCAACTCTTAGTATGTTCTCAGGCATTAAAAGAAAAGGTCCTTTTAATTAAATTTACCATTCAAGAACCTAGCCAAATAAATTGGAATTGTGCCCTTATACCTTCCTGTTCTTTCTCCTTAAGGAAATTGCCCTGCCAGTCCATGTTTGTCTGAAGTCCCTCTCTGTTCCAGCCCCACTCTTCTAACCCACTTGGTACCAGTGGAGAGCTAGGGATTCCATTCTGACCCTCCTGAGCATCACCCCGGGTCGTGACAGTGGCTGTGGCCACTCTCATTCCTCAGTCTGGCTCTGAGCTGAAGGCTCCCGTTGTTCACAGGTCTTAGAGATCCCCACACACCTCAGTCGCCATGACTGAAGCTGGAGGCTTTTTATGAACTTGTGTCTGATACAGAGCTGAAGAGGTAACGGAGAAGAGTTTTTGGCTAAAACAAAGCAAAAAAATTCAAATAGAACCTGCCATCAAACTTATGATTACAGAAACAGTATTTATAGGTATAGTTAATTGACTTTTATTAATAAAACATTTGTCAGTTCTCTCATGGTGGACATGGCTAATGACCGTGAGAGCAGGTGCTCAGTCACTTTATTGTTTGGTACTGTGCAGCCCATCAAGTAATTTTAATTAAGGATGTTTTTTTTTCCATATCTAGATTACTTCATTTATTGACCAAATACTTTGTAAATGCCAAGTAGAATGTAGTACATATCATTCACTGGGATTCTAATCTTTATGAGGTCATAGGCAACAGCTCAAATTTAATTTTACACACATCATAAATAATTAGAAATGGGGGCTGGAGAGGTGACTCAGTGGTTAGGAGCACTTACTGGTCTTTCAGAGGACCCAAGTTCAGTTCCCAGCACTTGCATCAGGAGGCTCACAACCAGCTGTAGCTCTCGCTTCAGAGACTCCAACACCCTGGCTTCCTCAGGTGCCTGCACTCGTGTGCTCCTCCTCACACGCTGACACACACACACCCATCCCACCTGCAATCATCTGCCCCTCCTCACGCGCGCACACACACCCATCCCACCTGCAATCATGTGCCCCTCCTCACACACACACACACACACACACACACACACACACCCATCCCACCTGCAATCATGTGCCCCTCCTCACACACACACACACACACACACACCCATCCCACCTGCAATCATGTGCCCCTCCTCACACACACACACACACACACACACCCATCCCACCTGCAATCATGTGCCCCTCCTCACACACACACACACACACACCCATCCCACCTGCAATCATGTGCCCCTCCTCACGCACGCACACACACACCCATCCCACCTGCAATCATGTGCCCCTCCTCACACACACACACACACACCCATCCCACCTGCAATCATGTGCCCCTCCTCACGCGCGCACACACACACCCATCCCACCTGCAATCATGTGCCCCTCCTCACGCGCGCACACACACACCCATCCCACCTGCAATCATGTGCCCCTCCTCACGCGCACACACACATCCATTCCACCTGCATTTGTGTGCCCCTCCTCACACGCACACACTCGTCCATAATTCAGAACAATAAAAGATGCATGAAAAGGAAAGCCAACACTTGTGTGATACTCCCATTTACAGGGCATATTTGCATATATTAATACAGTTTAATATCACTGTAAGGTGAAAAGGACAAGCGTTTTCTTCCTTTTATAGGATAAAAGACCTGAAGAGACTAAGAAATGTTTAAAGTTGACAGTTCCACCATTTATGACCTCAAACCAGGCACTTAATCACACCATGTAATTCCCTGAACAGGGAAACAGAATTGAAAACAGTCCCTCCTTCATAGGCCAGGAAGATGCACCGATGCATGAGCACAAAGCCGTTATCAGTGCAGGGTGTGCCGTAAATGGGCGTGGTTTACTGTCAGCAGTCACAGCACACAGCTAGTGAGTTTTAGGACCTACCCCCAGATCCAGGTCTCCTGACTCCTGACCCAGACTGTTCACCTTCCCAGTGACCAATAGACAGGATGGTCATAAAGGGAGTTGTCCTTTAATAAGAAAAAGATGGTGGACGAGAAGTGTTTAGACCTCCCAGCACAGTGAAATAAATGTCTGAGGCACTAATTTTCAGGATTGGGCCATCATGCTTTATGTTCATGTATCAAATTATCATCATGTGGAGCCACACATTTGTATAGTTATTGCATGTCAATTTAAAATTACATTGCAAGCAAGATGTAAAGGCCCACGCTTATCTTCCCAACTCTTCAGAAACTGAAATAGGAAGACGTTGAGTTTGAAGCTAACTAAAGTTACACAACCAGTTCTTGGCCAGCCTGGACTAGTCAGACCCTGTCACAACAGGGAAACCACACATATCATTAAAAAATAAATAAATAAAACAATCCCACCCCCAGCTATGTCCATGGAAATCCCTTCCATTAATATTGATGTTTGTGGTCAAAGTGAAGATAGCAAGTGACCATATCCACTGCCTGTAGGTGGGACCTCTATATCCAAATCCTCTCCCACCCCACCCAGGGCTCAGAGAGCATCTCAGCAGGAAAACAAGGCTGTAAGGATGTAAAAGCAGGAGGGTGGAGAGGAGTGCCGTGAACTGCTGCCTTGGGGATGTGACGTGGCCATGACACTCCTGAACTTACCACAGCGTTGGGTACCGGCACATTCTGAGCCAGCCACAATTTCAACACAGGCTGGGGAGGGCCTCACAGATCCCATCCCTAGCTGAGGAGCTGTTAGCAGTTGATAGCTCTTTAGGAGTATAGCCACTGGTAGTTTGTTTATGTTTAGTGGATGACCTCACACCTGTACACATATGGGCAGGCCTAACTGGACTCCATGGGGGAGGAGGGAGCAAAGAGAGGAAGGTGAATACAATTAAAACACATTGTATACAAGTATACAAAGAATAAACTTAAAAATCTTTAAACGCTTTAAGAGAAAAAAACATTGACATCTGGAGATTGTAATTCTGCCAGGAGAATATTCCTTGGGGAAACAGCAGCAATAGCATATAAATACACATCAGCCTGTTGGGCTGTTTACAAAGCAGGTTTGTGGAGCTCTAATTCACATGCATATGTATTTCATCGATTTAATGTGTGTTATTCAATAGCTTTCTATATATTTGTAGACTTGTATAACCATCAGTCACTAGGATCAATCTTAGAAAAATCTTTATCTCAAAAAGAACTGTATTCCCCCTGCCCTTTAGTTAAAGGTAGCCATTATCTGTTTTTTTGCATTTTTGTTTGTTTGTTGTTGTCTTGATTTGCCTCTTCTGGCTCCTTTCACTTGGCACAGTATTTCAGCACCCATCCCTGCTGCACATGAGTCAAGGCTCTTGCTTGATGGATGGAAATGATGCTTATTTCCTGGCTGCCATTTGTAGTTTGCATTATGTGGAGTCTACCTGTCTTCATTAGTGAGGGCAAGACCTATTTTGTGGAAATTCCACAGAGGAATTGCTTCCTTGAGTAGCTATGACAATTAAACAGTGATATCTGAGCAACCAGTTATCACAGCAACATGTGATTCAATTAAGCAAGATAATTGTCTTAGTGCCTAGCACAGGGGTTCTCAAGTCCATTTGCCCCATTTGAATATCCAGGGTTTATTAAGAATTTATTAACAGTGAAGCAATAGATTTCTTAATCTGTAGCCCAGACTAGTCTGTAACTACTGTGTAACTCCAGTTAGCACTACATGGCAAGCCTCCTGCCTCAGCCTCCTGAACACTAGAATTACAGGAGTGAGCCCCACACCTGCCGCAGATAACATTTTCACTACTGCTTCCAGGTTGAAGTACTGATCTCTTCCATCCTTTTGTTTTGTTCTCCCCAAGGCTATGCCTTCCTGCTGTTCCAGGAAGAAAGCTCAGTGCAAGCTTTGATAGATGCCTGCCTAGAAGAGGATGGGAAACTGTACCTGTGTGTGTCCAGCCCCACCATCAAGGATAAGCCGGTAAGTGATGTGTAGCCAGCTGCTGCTTTCCCAGAGCACATATGCAGATGACTAGCTGTTCTTCCTCCTTGTCGTGGAAATGCTGCGATTAGGAGCTCTTACCTGAGCTAACCTTGCTGTGTGGAGCTAGGACGGTTGCTAGTGATGAGAAGTTAATTAAAAAGTACTCAAATTTCATCTTACACTTTTGGGACCACAGGTAAACAAATGTGTCCTTGACACCCACCTACAGCTTGGTAAGCTGACTCCTAGTTGGAAAACCTGAGTTGAGGTGAGCAAGGCTCTTAGAGGTTTTGGCAGCTTTTTTCTGTTATTCTGATTATTTCAGATCAAGAACAGGAGGAATTTCTTTTTTGAAGTATCATAATTGGTCATGTGTATATGTCCTTGAATGTAAGTCTTTATGCTGGGTTGTATCTACAGCCACCCAGTGGGTAGGCCAGCAGGTCACACTCTAAATGGACAGTTTCAGCAGGACAGGAGAAGGGCAGGACAGAGAGCATGGCACTGAAACTGTAAACAAATGGGTGGGAGAAGTTTGTATGTAAAGGCTTGGTCCTTGGAGTGGGAAGTAGTTAAAAATAGTGATGTGGAATGGGGAAGGGGCTGAAACTGTATCTAGGGCCTAGAGCATCCACCAGATACGAGATACTGGGGCTCACTTGGTTGGCTAAGTATATATAGGTTTTTGTTTTTGTTGGTTTTTTTTGTTTTGTTTTGTTTTGTTTTTCAAGACAGGGTTTCTCTATAACTTTGGAACATATCCTGGAACTAGGTCTTGTAGACCAGGTTGGCCTCAAACTCACAGAGATCCATCTGCCTCTGCCTCCCCCCGGGTGCTGGGATTAAAAGTGTGTGTGCCACCACTGCCCGGCCGCTAAATATATTCTTAGAATGTGTCTGCGAAGAGTTTGGGTTAGCTATAGAAATTCTGAGCTTGAGTCTTAACTTTAATATTTAAATATCTATCTGCTTGATTCCCAGTAAACCATGCTGTCTTGGTAAATAATGGTTTTTCCCAACTTTAAAATGGGACAAACAGTCATTCTTCCCTGGGTTGCTGAAAAAATAAAATTAATGTAGAATCACTCAATGGAGAGTGAGTACTTGTGCAGATATAACTCTCTGCTGCTATCTGTCCTGCATGGTGCCGTAGTTCAGGACAGAGAGCTCAGCTATGCAGCCACACCTGCTGGGAAGAACAGGGTTCCCGACTTGCAGAAGAATGCCTCTGGGACTTGGTCACCTATAAGGAGGGGAATTAGTATGTAAGTAGAAGAGGAAATTACTACAAATGGGGTTATTGAGTCATGGCAGAAAGGTCAATACAGAAAAAGAAATAAGGATTTTAGCCATTATGAAAGTATCACTGTAAGTTCTGAGACTGTTGCCAAATTTTGGTAACAATGATGACAATGTTAAATACTATGGCTGTATAGGTTGGGAAATAAGTGGGTGGGGAACCTTTGCTAACTTTGAGCTTTATTTAAAAAGTGTGTGCATGGTGAGGGAGACATGGGGACTTACTGATAGGAAGAGCATGTAATACATCACCTGAATAATAAGCCTAAAATTACTTAAGTCCTTTGGAGTTCTCTCAGATTCGGAAGTCTCTACCAAATTTGGCAATTTGTCTTAATAATCTATCTGCAGAGATGTCCTGCCCCTGACAGTCAGTGAAAAGTCAGTGAGCGTGAACTAGGAAAGGTTATGGTTGAACTGGCCATGCACTGTAGGAGAGGATTAGAAGACATTTTATACGTAAAAAGGCAAATGGATAGAGGCACATGACGACATAATCATGTCCACAATAGAGAACTAACGGTAGAATTGAGATGAGGAGGTGAGACGGGCTTAGAAGTTCCATGTGACTGGCTCTATATGGAAAGGAGGAGATGGCGTCTGGTAGGAGGGCCCTCACCTGGACAAGGTGTCTCTTGAGAGGGGAGCAAACTGACGGTTGCAAGCATAGGTGGGTGGAGATAGCACCACTGCTCTTGAGTGTTTGCACGCTAAGCACAACATTGCTCTGGACTTTAGGGACTTCAAGCATATTAGTGTAACTTTCTCTGCTGGAAGCTAGCTTCCCTTCACCTACCTGATCGCAGTCTGCCTTTTCTGAGCTGGAGGGGTTGTTTTTACTGCAGAGTGATAAATTCTAATGGTAACTATCAAGTACATGTTTCTTTGGCCCAGACATACTCAGGGTTTCCAGCATTAATAGTTTGGTTAAAATGTCAAGAGAAAACCCCTCCCTGATGATATCTCCAATTCGAAGGAAGTACATTTCATGTTGGGTTCCAGTCTTTTGTCTCCAGGTTCACAGCCTCTCTTCTTGGCATTAGCTCTCCCTCCACTGTTCCCAGCTTCATTTAGTCGTGCCTCTCCACTGGCTCGTGCATATCCCAGCTCATGCAGATGCCCCACAGAAAGTGACCGCTAGAGTCAACCTTCCAGTCCATGAGGACCCAGGAAACAGAAGCTTGGTCTCCAGAGCTCATTCACCAGGCTTTCTCAGAGTGGTTCCTCTTTGTTCCGTGTCTTAGGCTGGCTAGCGTTCATGCTCCACCCTTCAGGATCCCAGTACCCTGGCAGTTGAGTTTAGTTCTTTCTGACTCCTTGTAGGGTTCCCTTGGAAATATATCGGGTTCCAAAAGTTACCTTGTAGATTTTTCTACCCTTTGTCCTTATTTATTCCTTTTCCTCAGATCGAACCCCTCTTCCAGTTAAGTGGATCCAGTTATTCAGATTTTTTTTCCCCAGTGCAGGGCCCAAAGTGAAGTCTACTCTAAGCTGTCTTGTCCAGGATCATGCTTCTCTCTAAGTGGATCCCAAACTAATGGGTTTTAGGATATTAGATAGGTGGGGTTTTTTGGTCTTTTTCTTCAGTTAAATGATTCATATGGATTGTTCTGTGTATAACTTTGGTTCTGAAAGATGGCAGAGAGAACTCTGTTTGTTGCCTGATTATTCTGACTCTTTAGTCAGGAAGGAAGGAAGGAAGGAAGGAAGGAAGGAAGGAAGGAAGGAAGGAAGGAAGGAAGGAAGGAAGGAAGGAAGGAAGGAAGGAAATGTTGTAGTTTAAGATCTGTGACTCCCTGGGTTGGGGAGATGGCTCAGAGGTTAAGAGCACTGGCTGCTCTTCCAGAGGTCCTGAGTTCAATTCCCAGCAACCACATGGTGGCTCACAACCATCTGTAATGAGATCTGGTGCCCTCTTCTTGACTGTAGGCATCCAAGCAGACAGAATACTGTATACATAATAAATAAATAAATCTTTAAAAAAAAAAAGATCTGTGACTCCCTTTCTTCCTGCAGAGAGAGGAGCTCCACCGTTCACCAGTCCCAGACACCCCAGCAGATGACGGTTGTTGCAGAATATTTATTTAGGCATAAGGCACCTTCTAATTGGTTTTAATAAAGAGCCAAATGGTTTTAATAAAGAACTGAATGGCCAATAGCTAGGCAGGAGAGAATAGGTGGAGCTTCCGGACACAGAGAGAAATTGGAAGAAGGAATCTAGGTGCATGGATTCCCCAGCGGGACATGGAGAAGAAACAGGAAGTGAGAGATAGAGGAGAGGTAGCCCCACATGGCAGAACATAGTTTAGGTTATAAGAGCTGGTTGAAAACAAGCGTAGGCTAAGGCAGAGCTTTCATAATTAATGTCTCCGTGTTGTGCTGTCAGCCCAAAGGCTGCCTACAGTGATGTCTGCGCTTCTAGTGAAGTAGGTAGATGTTATGAACAGTGGCCCCTTCCAGGTAGGCAATAAATAAACACAATCTGAAGGTTCAAACAACAAACTATAGAGCAGGAGACCTGCCTGAACCCCGCAGAGCTAGATGGTGATTGGAGAGAAGGAAGGAGGCGTTAAATAAGCATCGACTTGTCTTGTCTGGGCAACTTCGGCATGACCTAGAATAGATTTGTAGACCAGCCTGAGCCCAAATTCAGAAATGTGCCTGCCTCTGCCTCCCAAGTACTGGGACTAAAGTCATGTGTCACCATGTCCAACAATGATCCTTGCTTCTGGAAGACTGGCCAGAGTTAATGGAATGAGAAACACCATGAAAGGAATTTAAACTGTATTACCAAGCTGGCATGTGTTTATGTAAGTTAGGTTTTTGGACTGTTGCTCAGGTAATGACCATCCACTTAAAAATTGAAAAACAAAAATCAGTGAAAAAAATGATGGAGGCAGGGAAGCTGGAATTAGTTGCTGCTTACTGTTTCAGTTGTTTTTTTTAAATATTTATTTATTTATTATGTATACAATATTCTGTCTGTGTATATGCCAGAAGAGGGCACCAGACCCCATTACAGATGGTTGTGAGTCACCATGTGGTTGCTGGGAATTGAACTCAGGACCTTTGGAAGAGCAGGCAATGCTCTTAACCACTGAGCCATCTCTCCAGCCCTGTTTCAGTTGTTTTTAAAATTGCTTTATAATTGGTTTCTATGTGCATGTGTATGTGTGTGGGGCACATGTGGAGGCCAGAGGACAACTCTGTTTGCCTTTCTCATGCCGGTCCTTCCGTGGGACTTAGGTCATCTGGGTGGTGTTCAGTGTCTTCACCTGCTAAGCTGTCTCACTGGCCCATGTTTCAGTTCTTAATTCTGTCCAGTCTGTCACTCCAGTCTCTCTTGACCTACTTTATGTGCCTATCATGGGATTTCTAGCGTGTTTAGTCACTCTTCCTTAGTTACAGAGACAGACAACTTCCCAGTCAAGCTTCAATTTTTCCCCAACCTTACCGTTTTTGCTTTTTTTTCTGACCTTCATATTTATTCATTTACTTTCCCTTTTTGCATGTGTATCTGTGGAGTGCATGCATGTTTGTAGTATGTTTTGATATGTGTGTTTGCATACATGAAGAGGTGTGAGATCAATATGGAACATCTTTCTTCATTGCTTTGCTACCTTTTTTTGGTTATTTGATGCAGGGTCTCTCTGTGTAACAGCTCTGGCTGTCCTGGAACTCGCTGTTAGACCAGGCTGGCCTTAACCTCACAGAGATCCTCCTCCCTCTGCCCCCTTCTGCCTCCCTCTGCCTCCCGAGTACTGGGACTAAAGGAGTGCGTCACCACTGCCTGGCTTTTTTCTACTTATTCTTTGAATCAGGATATCTCAGTCAAATCCGGTGCTCAGTAACAAGGCTAGTCTTGCTAACCAGCTTACTCAGGGTCCTCTGTCTCTACTTGCTGAGGCTGGAACTATGGGCAAGCTGGCATGCCAACCTGGGTTCTACTGACCTGAACACCAGTCCTCTTGATTATATGGCAAGCACTTTAACTTGCTCTCCTTCCCCCTTTACCCTCATGCTTTAATCAAACTGAAATATGTTTGCTTCTGTCTCAAGGTCAAATTCCTATCCTTACTTCCAAACCTTTATCAAATGCTAAGTGTTTTATGGCCTTTTTTTTATGATTTTACTCTCTATAACATTATACCTAGTATAGCAGTCATCAAAAACAAATGAAAAGCAACCCCCCCCCCCAATAAGACTATTACAGGGCACCTGGATTGACCGCTTCATCTTTCTACTCGTGGCATGTCTACCAAGACAGGTAATTCTCCACCCACTGCCTACTAAACCCTAACTTTAATTTTGGCCTGGCTCAGTTAAATCTGAGTTTGTAGATCCATTTTAGAATCCATGGCTGTCATATTGTCTTGTCCCACCTAGGAAGTCTTTAACAGTTTTTACCTTGATTTCCTTAAATTTATAACCTTGATCATGATTTGGGTACCTTTTTCCAAGAGCTTCTCCAAAGAAGGAAATCCTTGTCTGGCATAAGACAATAGTGCCTCCTATTTTCTTCTTAGTTTCTGAACTTGCAAGTGAGTCCAGAGCTTCTTAGAGCTTGAGCCTTTGGATGCTCTATGCCATTTTTAGGGAGGTAAAATGGAAGTTCTGTGTTGCCAGGATGCTACATAAAAGCCAGTGAACAAGACAGGCAATACTTTGCTTAAGGGATTATATTCAGTGTTTACCTAAGTGTCTTAAAGAGCACATGTCCAGTCGACAGCTATCTTGAAAGTCTCGTGTACCAAAGACTCATAACAGCAATGGGTATCATTGATTGTATACTTAACTTTGTGCATTATATATTAATTTTCACCTTTAATTTAAATTTCCATATCCCCAAAATACCAAGAAACATTAATTTAGCCAGGCTGTAAAATTATCTTACAATATATAAATTTGTAAATTTAGGTTTAACTCTAAATTTTATATTCCTACTTTGGAGATGACTCTTATGTAGATTCCTATGAAATTAGTTATCTGAAACACACTCAAAGAATACACTTCTTCCCAGGAAAAGCTCAGTAACCTAAATGGATTTTATTTTATGTGTATGTGTGCTATCTTGAGTAGGTTTGTGCAGATAAGTGTAATGCCCTGTTGAGGTCAGAAGAAGGCATCATATGCCCTGGGGCTGGAGTTACAGGCAGTTGTTAGCTGTCTGATGTGGGTGCTGGGAACCGAACTCAGGTCCTCTGCCAGAGCAGCAAATGCTCCTAACCACTGAGCCATTTCTCCAGACCTCCAACCTGAATGCTGAGGTGTGAATTCCTCTTAAGAGTTTTAGTAATCAACATACTGTTAGCAACAATCCTTTCCTAGTAGCATGGAACTACATATATTCACATGTATGTAGGCACTGAACCAAATTGCTTTGCTTGGGTACAAGATTGCTTGAGGCTATGAATCTGAAATTTAAAATCACCAAATAATAACGCTAGTTGCATTGCTAAATCATTTTTCTGTGTGAGAGTGTTGTGTGATATTTTTATTATATTCTGACATTGCTTGGAGTCAGAGGGCACAGCTAGCCACTAGCTGACCTAAATTAATCATGGAAGTTTGGAGAACTGTAGACAGAAAGGAGACAGGAAGTAGTAAGGCGGGGCAGACCGAGGAATGATAGAGGTAGGAGGTGACTGGTGGCTGCTTCTGCTTCTCTGACTCCAAGCAAGCTTTATTTGTCAGAACACAATCAAAATATCACAACATGAGAGAGATTCACTAACTGCTAGTTTTGTCAGTAGATCAAGGAATAATGTATTAGCCACTTCCTTTCTTGTTTTTGTTAGTGCTGGGACATGCACAGAGGACCGTGGTCATTCTAGGCAAATACTTGACTACTGAGCCCTCAGCTACTGTTGGCCATTTCTAATGTATAGAGGACAGGCAGATTTGAGTTTGAAGAGAAGAAAGTGGTTGCTTACTAGAAGAGATACATCTTCAGTCCACCAGGAATCTCTGGCTCCAGCCAGTGGCCTAGAGAATAGGGAACTTCACATGCTGGCGACATAGTTAAAGTGGAGTCAGAGAAGCCTTGATTTCAGTCCTGAAATAGTTTCAATTTTAGATCCTTGGTTCCCTCAGATTTAGACCATTTGTATAGCATATGGTTATAGTAAGGGTAAGTGTAACTTTAGAAAATGTATAGCTCATATCTTGCTTTCTCTTAGTGGTTATTAGTTTACAAGAACTCCGTATACTTTTAAAAGATCACTTAGGGGCTGGAGAGATGGTTCTTTGGTTAATGAGAATTGGCTGCTTTTTCAGGGACCCAGGGTTCAATTCCCTGCACCCACACGGCAACTCACAACCATCTGTAACTCCAATATCAAATACTTTCTTCTGACCTTTGCAGCATCCTACATACATGTGATGTGGTACACATACAAACACATAAGAAAACACTCATGTACATGAAATAATAAGCAAATGGTTTCTAAAATGCTTCTTAACCCAAAAATGAATTCATATTAAAGTCTGTGCCATTCTGGAAAAGAAAAGAAAATGCATAGCAGAGAGATGCATTTAGGTGTATAAAGTGCTGGCAGTTTCAAAGCCAGTCAGCTTTAAGTGGCATTTGATGAGGATGAGCACAAGGTTGAGTCTAATTCCATGGCTAACCTGTTACGTAGTAACAGCAGAAATGGGCACAGAGTAAGCCAAAGCCCCAGAGCACCCACTGGTAACCAACACAGTGCATTATCCCTATACCCCCGGAAGTTGAAGAATGAGGAACATGTTCTGGGAGCTGTGGGAGGACAGTAGCCAAGCTGGGTGTGGTGGTACCTACCTATAATCCCAGCACCGAGAAGATCTTGAGTTTGAGAACAGAGTGGACTACATGGTAAGACTCTCTCTTTCAAAAAGGAGGCAGGGGAAAGAGCATCATTCCTCATCAACTCTTCATAGAGCATTCATCAGGGCTGCATACTTTCCTGGGCAATCAGGACCACACAGATGTGTGAGCGCAGCCTCAGAGGACCCTAGCGCTAATGAAGGGAAGTAGGTGTGTGACTGGTAAGTGAACCAGGGAGCCTCAGATACCCAGAGAATCATCGTAGGGAATATTTGGGGTTGGGGAGTCATGGACGGAGAAGAATGTGCTGATGACATGACTCAGTCAGGAAAGCATTTCTTTACAGGAAAGTGTTTGCTTTGTCTTCTGTGTAGCATTTAATTAATATTGGCTTTATTAACCCCAGCATAGTGCATGCATGCATTCCATAGCCATTTTGTAGTGTGGTTTATTTATTCTGTATTTGTTCACTAAGCACCCATATGAAAGAGTACACAGACACCATGCTTCATTAGCTGAAGGTTCCTAAGCAGCTGTAAAGCCCTGTGTGGAGTGGGCTCTATAGCGTAGGGCAAGTCACAGCGCTTACCTTTTGTACCTGGACTAAGCCTGGTAGGGCACTTGGAGCATCCTGGGAGCACAAGAGAATTTGCCTACCTTTCCAGAAAGAGTTCTGGCTCTTCCAATGAGGTTCTCTGAGCCTTCTATTGTCTGAGGATCAGTTAGAGCCATGGTTCTCAACCTTCCTAATGCTCCAACCTTTTAATACAGTTCCTTATGGTGTGGTGATTCCCAAACATAAAATTATTTTTGTTGCCACTTTAAAATTGTAATTTTTCTACTGTTATGAATCATAATGTAAATATGTTTTCTGATAGTCTTAGGTGACCCCTGTAAAAGGACCATTTGACCTCAAAGGGGTCAAGATCCACCAGTTGAGAACCACTGGGCTAGAGGGTTAGAGGGTTTGACCTGTAGCCCCAGGGCTATGTAGAATACAGAACTCTTATCAAGGCCAAGGACTGGGGCGGTGGTGGTGCACACCTTTAATCCTAGCACTTGGGTGGCAGACGGGTGCATCTCTAGAGTTGGAGGCTAGCCTGGTCTATAGAATGAGTTCTAGCACCGCCAAGGTTACACAGACAACCCTCCCTGTCTTTAAAAACAAAACAAAATGCCAAGGATTGATCATTTGCTGGGTTCTATTCTTTCTTCTCCTCCTGGGAGTTAATTGGGGTTGTCTCCAGTTCTCTCCATCAGTAGAGATGAGTACTTTAGAATAATAGATGGTAACTCTTCCTGGAAATTGACTGATCTGCTTATTAGTATCTATGAGATGAAAATTGGCTCAAATTGAAATTCCAAATATGTATGTGCTTTGAAAAGTTCGATCCACAAATCCTGCTGCTACGACTGTTAGTTTTTGGTGTTTAATAATAAAGCAGGTCCTTGTATCATGAAAGAGGCAAAGAAATTTACAAACTCTAAAAGCTCTCTTTCTGCCCCTGCTGGCACACTTTAGTGATTTGATGAGGGCTGTGGTACCTAAAATAGACTTGCTGACAGCTGACATGGATCAGAATCCATCACTCCAACTGACCCGTGGCAGCTATATGTCAGGGTGCCTGTGCTTAGCTGACTCACCCTGGCAGTAAGGCTGAGCTGGGATTCTGCAGCTTGCTGTGGAGAGAGAGCATTCCGAATAGTTCACACTATTGCTTTTCTGTTTCATGTAAAGGATTGTAGGCTTGGGGAAGAAAAATGCTCTTTTCTCAAAGAATCTGAGTAGGAATTTGAAGGGTATGGAATGGAACAAACAGGATATCAGAAAGGGGGTTAGAGTAGACAGGTTCTCAGCTCTGAGAGGAGCTTTATAAGAAAGAGAACTAATAGCCAGCTGGTTGGTGATGGGAAAATATTGGCTCAGATGCCTGCACTGACATCAGATTGCAGTGTTTGTTGAGTTTTAGAATTGCCTTGGAATAGACACATGGGAACAAGACACCTTGCAGTAGGATTTTCGAGTGGGGGGGGGCATAACCAGAAGGATGGAATATAGAGCAAGGTGTTCCAAATGAGTGCCCGCAAGATTATTTGATCTATGAATATCAAAATGCTTAGTCTAAATAGAGAATCCTAAAATTGTAGGAAGGCTAAGTGATGTTTAAAACAAAACAAAAAAACTTGAAGTCCTTTAGTCTCTTTCATTCCTTCCTTCCTTTCTTCCCTTTTTCTTTCCTTTCTTCTCTCCCTCCCTCTTTCCCTCCCTTCCTCTTGCCTTCCTTTTTTTTCTTTTTACACAGGCTCCCTGTGTATAGCCCTAACTGTCTTGGAACTCTATGTGGACCACCAGGCTGGCCTCGAACTCACAGAGCTTTGTCTGCCTCTGCCTCCCAAGTGCTAGGATTAAAGGCACGTGCCAGTATGCAAGGCCATTGTGGTTTTTTTTTTTGTTCTGTAATTAAAAATAGAACAAAAATACATGTTTACATTTTAATTTGGAAGGTTTTGTTAAGTTTCATTAAAATCTTTTTTAGCCAGTGACTTTTAGTATATGTCCTTCAGTCCAAAGAAATGATCCATTTGTTTCTTAATGTTTTCTTAGTAGTTGACCTGATTTTATTTCTACTAATCACCTTTATCTTTATGTGAATGAAATTTTAGTTTTAAATTTAAATCCATATTTAGTATTTTATTCTTTATTGGTAGCAAAAATAACTAAAGTGATTTGGTAACATATATTTGATGAAATTTAGTCTGAGGACTTTTAATTTTTTGGACAGCTAATATTTAAATGTATTAACTAATTTACTATATTACATTTATGATTTTTTGTTGTTGTTGTTTTTCTAGACGGTTTTTCTGTAGTCTTGGAGCCTGTCCTGGAACTTGCTCTGTAGACTAGGCTGGCCTTGAACTCACAGAGATCTGCCAGTCTCTGCCTCCCTGAGTGCTGGGATTAAAGGCGTGCACCACCACCACCCGGCTTTAAATTTACTCTTATCTATTTGAAGTTGATTTCTGTAGAGGTAACCTTTACAAAGCAATAACAGGAAATAAGGAAAATGCCTTGGCTCTCAGATCTTTTCAGCCGTGTTCTGGCCAGTCAGTCATCCAGGGTACTTTATGGTAGACTTTGCAGCAAGGCAGTTTTGTCCAAATATGAACAGTAGTAGGTATTATGTTAAAAAATTGCATAGAAGCCAGGCGGTGGTGGCGCCGGGCGGTGGAGGCAGAGACAGGCGGATCTCTGTGAGTTCAAGCCAGCCTGGTCTACAAGAGCTAGTTCCAGGACAGGAACCAAAAACTACAGAGAAACCCTGTCTCGAAAAATCCAAAAAAAAAAATTGCATAGAAACCGGTCAGTGGTGGCGCATGCCTTTAATCCCAGCACTCGGGAGGCAGAGGCAGGCGGCTCTCTGTGAGTTCGAGGCCAGCCTGGACTACAAGAGCTAGTTCCAGGACAGGAACCAAAAAGCTACGGAGAAACCCTGTCTCGAAAATTCAAAATAAATAAATAATAAATAAATAAATAAATAAAATTGCATAGAAAAAATTTTGATATGTTGTGTTTAACAGTGTTGAGCAGGTTTCATTCCTGTAGACTTCCTTCAAGTTTTTAATTAAGTGCATCTGTGAATGCCCTGAAACTTCGAGGAGCAGATTATCTACAGCTTTCCTCGAATAGCAGTGGTCTGACACCGCAACCCTGAAGACTTACATTCTGCACTACACATTGTGAGACCTCAGAAGGGGAATTTGTGCTTTCACCACTGACTATGGGTTTTATTAGTGGTGCATTCCCCGCGACTTATTGAACACTGGTGTTTAAAGTTACTATGTAGCATAAATAAATGTTTATACCAGCAAGATTTGTGTAAAATATTACTGATTCAGAAGATAAGAATTTAGAATACACATAATTCAGCCAAACGTAGATTTCATGGTCCTCAGGAGTGCCTTCTGAGGCATAATTCAAACATGAAACTGAAGCAAAACAAGCTGTGCATTTTTCTCTCATAAGTGCTTATAGAAGCATTGTCGCTTGCAGGGAGGCGCAAGTCTGTGAAAGTAGCTTGTATCTCAGAGAGAGCAGCCATTGTGAGAGGGAAGTCTGTGCTGCTGGGGAGAGTGTGCTGACGTAGGTCTGTGCCAGCATTGCATAGTTCTGTGGAGGTGCCAGTTCTGTGCAGCTGCTTTCCTGGCAGCAGCTGGGAAATGTAGGTTTCATGAATAGGGCTGATCAGCACTGTGTCCTAAGCCTTCTTCCTGTGTTTTTACCTAAGCTGTAATGCCAAGAATAGAGCAAAGGAATGGGGTTGTGTGTGAGATGATGAAGTGGGGGTGTGATAGGGGAAGGAAGGCCATCATCAATGATGAAAGCTCTCACAGGAAGGTCCCAGGTCTTCGGCAGCGTTCCTTTGAACAGCTATAGCATACAGCAATTACAGAGTCTGTAATATGTTTCCTGTAATTTTGATGAAATGAAACCAGATCTCCATGGAAACCACATGGGAATTATTTTCATTTTGAAACAAAGTGATGTGTTTCCAGTTGGAGTCAGGGGTACACAACTTTGTAGTCTCTGCTACATGGGGGTGGAGGGTTGAGGCTGGAGGATTATTTGAGTCCAGGAGTTCTTGAGACCAGCCTGAGCAATACCTTGAGACAGCAACTGAAGCAAAAAGAGGGTGGGAGCTAGTGACCTTGACCAAAGTCAGCTGGCGGAGTGGGGGTCCTTTCAGCTGCATCGGTAGGAGAGGATTCTGTACAGAAGACCAATCCCATTTCTTTTTTTTTTTTTAAATATTTATTTATTATGCATACAATATTCTGTCTGTGTGTATGTCTGCAGGCCAGAAGAGGGCACCAGACCTCATTACAGATGGTTGTGAGCCACCATGTGGTTGCTGGGAATTGAACTCAGGACCTTTGGAAGAACAGGCAAGGCTCTTAACCTCTGAGCCATCTCTCCAGCCCCCCCAATCCCATTTCTTTAACTGGTAACACTAGGTCTTTATCCCTACAATATCAGGAAATTCTTGTGTTTGTAATTAAAAATTAATGACACACCCTACTGAAGGGTGAAGTCACCTTGTGGGACTCCCCAGGGATTAGTCGTTTAGCCAAGCTGACCATATTTAACAGAAAAGAAGTGACAGAAAGATGGATCAAGTTTCGGAGTGGTGATGGAATTGCTAATGGGTCCATGTTTTCAGAGTCTAAGGAAGAAATTTCATTGCTAACAGGTCCCGTTTTCAGAGTCTAAGGAAGAGATTGAATTTTTTTATTTTTGTGGTTTCTTGCTGACTAGTGAGAGCACCCGTGTTTAAAATAAAAAGAAAAGAAAAAAATTTAAAAAAAAAAACCTCTTCTAAAAAAATTGCCTGGGTAAACTTGGTAGCAGTTTTAAGGGCTGTGCAGGCTGTGCATTCTAAGGAGCAGTGCCAGTTTTAGAGGAGCTGGAGGCGGACAGAGGCAGGGTTGGCAAGAGCGGAGTACCAGGTGTGCTGAGCCAGGCCACAGAGACCGGAAATGAATTCCGTGGATACTAACGTACGGAAATTCACCTGTTCTGTGTCCTGCCTCAATCTGGGAGAGCCAGAGGACGGGCATATTTATTCCTTAAGGACAGACAGGTGCCATTTCCCAGCTGGTTCTCGGTGGCCACCCTCTTGCCAGACTGGTTGCTTTTGGGGAGCAGTGTCACCCTTAGCTTTTAGGGTGGAAACAGTAGCCTTGCTTTTGATTTGTCCATTTGTTTTTAAGCTATTATTTGTAATCCTGTTGTGATTAAAAGAAATTTGTTTTAGGGGTAAACTGATAAGGTATTTAATTTCTTAGTGCATGATAAAATAGTACAAACCATGGGCATAAAATTAAAAATCCAAATTTTAAAAAAATGTAGGCAGGCGATAAGGTGGTGCAGTAGGTAAAGTTGTCTGCTGCCTGACAGGGCCACTGCCTGATGGTCTATGGGATCCTCAGGAGAGAACTGACTGTAGACATTGTTCTCTGACGTCTGCTCATTCGGCATATATGCCTATGCATATACACACATACACCGCACACACAAACATGCATCCTCTAAGAAGAAAATTGTTAGGAAGTTTAGAACTGAAGTAAGTTGTAAAGGTTTCTTTTTATATTCCTTGAAGTCTTATGGATTGGTGGAATAGCACAGCAGTTAAAGGTGCTCACTACCATACCTACTGACCTCAGGTCAAACCCTAGAACTGACATAGAAAAGGAGGAGAACCAACTCCGGCAACAAGCATGGCTCTCTTTCCCCTGCCCCACCTAGCCCCTTGTCTGTCTCTCTGTCTTTCTCTCTTGCATGCACAATTGTGCATGCGTGTGTGCATGCACACACACACTAAATTTGCCTTTGTTTTATCAACCTTGTGTAGGAAAATCAGTTTAATAATTAGACACTTCTCTAAGTGTCAGTACTTGGTATCTCTGTGATTGGTGGCTAACTTGAGTGTTAATCTGTGTTATGTCATATAGTTTGAAAGGAAAATATTTTAACTTGGGGCGGTGATGAGAATTCAAAATCCAGGCAAATAGGTAATTCTTAGAAAATATTCCTAATTTTCTGTTCCCTGTAGATGGATTCATTACAAAAAACTAAATGGTGTACTGTGACAGGTTTCCTACAGTCTGTGCTGTGTTCAAATGAACTGGATTCAAAACCCAGGATTTGTCAGAGACTGCCTTTTAATGACACAGGTGGTTTGTGCATAGTGTCTAAGTGTTGAGTAGCCTCTCCAAGACTGAGAGGCACCTAATGCAGATCGGGTTTAGTAATTAACCTGATTTCGTTTGGGACTTGAATGTTGTAAAATGCACAAACGTTGGGTTTATCTTGAGTCATCTTATTCTCATTTGGGGTTGATGGAAATGAAGTAAGGACCAAGTAAACAACTTTTTTTCAGGTGCAAATTCGACCATGGAACCTAAGTGACAGTGACTTTGTAATGGATGGTTCTCAGCCTTTGGACCCCAGAAAAACTATCTTTGTTGGGGGAGTTCCACGACCCCTTCGAGCTGGTGAGTGGAAATAGTAACGCCACAACAAAAGGGATGACAACAAAACCCAATGTGTTCTCTCTGTCTGGGTCTCCAGTCAGACGGGCACAGCCTCCAACAGGAAGTCTGCCATGTCGGTTTCACTGAGCTGACTTTTCTATGGTTAAGAATTTTTCCCAAAATGCTGTATATCCTTCTGATGCAAGAGTCCATTTCATTAAACCATTTTGTGGAAAGGATGAGCTCTATTCAATTCTTTCCTATTTACCCGCACATTAAAATAATAATATCTGACAGTGTGCATGCTCATGCAAGTTGGTGTTGCAGTTACCATCAGAGATCTGTCCAGCGCATGGGGAGCTCGGCCATTGAGAAGTCAAACTACTTCTGGGAAATGTACCTGGGAATTATACTAGACCCCTGGGCCTCCCCCAGCAAGGCAGGATCTAATTAGTTTTAATGATTTCCAGAAATAAAAATGTCCAGAAATGACATATTGAGGACCTTACACATTCTAGACCAAGCACTCATATCCTCACTTGCTTTCTACTGTTATTTTGAGACAGTCTCCCAAAGTTGTCAGACTGGCCTGGGACTCACTGTGTAGACCAAGCAGGCCTTAGACTCCTCCTGCCTCAGCCTGTCAAGTAGCTGAGACTGCAGGCCCACACCTGGCCTACCTCCTTTGTTGCTGTTGTTTGTTGTTGCTGTTTTAATTTGTTTCCAAGGATGAAACATTCATGCAGCCGAGGGTAAACCGAGTCATAATGAACTAGAGATTTGAAGTGGCGTTGAACTGATGCCTCTACGTGTAAACCCGGAGACAAGCCAGGAGCAGTGACAGTCGCCTGTAAGCTGAGCATCCCAGAGGCTGACACATGATGATTTCAAGTCTGAGTTTTACCTGAGCTACTTACTGAGTGAAGACAAGGCCAGGCTGGACTATATAGAAATCTCAACATAATTTGAATTCTTACTCCAATCTATATACACACACAGACACACACACACTACACACACACAGAGAGACATACACATACACTACACATGCACACGCACGCACATGCACAGTCTACATAGTTCTACACACACACATACCCCAACCACACAAGCCCTTTGAACTCTAGAAGAAGTTAATGGCTTGTAACTTGTAACTCTAGCACGGAGAGGTTGAAGCAGAAGGGGTCTTGAGTTTTGGGCTAACTTACTTAGTGAGCCCCTGTCTCAAAAAATGGGATATGATCATAATTCTATTTTAAAGAACTTTAAAAAATATTGTGATTATGTTAATTTTATACTATGTCTAAAAATCAGAGCTCTCTGGGTTCTCTAATGAAAAACTGAGCCAAAAGAAATCACTTGATAAAATCCAGGAAGGGCCAACTCATTGGGAACAACTCGAGACAAGAGCAGCTGCAGCATTTTGGTCCTAAGTTATATGTGTGTTTAGGAACAGGCGATGTGAGGGGGGCTGTAGAACAGCATGACTCTTCTGACTGTCGATGTGCAAGGCTGGAGAAGAAGAACCTCACTGAGAGTTTCACTGCACACAGATTTTACAGTTGGATAATCACTGCTATACCTTGCAACTAACTGCACAATACAATGGAAGTTGTTTTAATATTTGACCCTGCCCCCTTACTTTCCCATATGAAGAACCTTTATAAGTCCTAAAGTTGGATATAGTGGCATACACCTGCAAGCCCAGGCAGAGAAAGGTGGATCTCTTGAGTTCCAGGTCAACTTGTCTACATAGTTTCAGGTCAGGCAAAATCACACAGTGCCCACAACCACAACTGATTTTAACTTGTCAGGTCTTGATTTTAAGTCACAGGGACTGTAGTTAATAAGCTACATTGAACTCAATGTTGAGCTTCAGCAAGATGCTGCAAGTTCTAGAATCAGACAAAAATGATACTAGGTTATAAAGCTGGGCATTGGGCACACAGTTGTCATCCCTGTACATGGAAGAAGAAGGCAGGTGCATCAAGAGTTCAGTGTTCTCCTTAGCTGCTTAATGAGTTCAAGGCATGCCTTCATTACATAAGATCCTTGTCTCAAAATGCCAAAAAAATGAAAATAAGTATTTTTAAAAAGTATATTCAGTTATCTAATCAGAAATAGGATATGTGTTCTATTTAGAGAATATACCTAATATGTCTTGGATTTTTTTTAAGTTAGCTGTTTTTGTCTTAAAATTGGTTTGTTTTGGCAGATATGTAGTAGAGGCTTAGTAAGGTCTACTTACTTCAGGTCTACTGGTCTACTTGCCATGTTACTTCCAGCCCAGTTGCCAGCATTTCTAGAATGCAGTTGGTGCCTAGTGTCTAGGAAGCCCATTATTAAATAAATCAGCAAGGGCATGCCGTACTGAGCTGAGTGAACATCTCACCATCCTGTTAAACAGATCATTTTCTATTGAGAACCAAAGCTTTGGAACAGGACACAAGGAATGTATTGATAGTTGAAGACTAAATTATATTCTTTTTTTTTTTTTTTTGGTTTTTTTGAGACAGGGTTTCTCTGTGGCTTTGGAACCTGTCCTGGAACTAGCTCTGTAGACCAGGCTGGTCTCAAACTCACAGAGATCCACCTGCCTCTGCCTCCTGAGTGCTGGGATTAAAGGCGTTCGCCACCATCGCCCGGCTTAAATTATATTCTTTAACATGATTCTGTATTTTGCTCTTGAAATATTACAGAGCATTTTTCAAAATATTTTTAAATTTCTGTATGCCTGCAATAGTTCATGTGTATCATGTGCTGGCCGATGTCTGTGGAAGACAGGGAACTTTGGATTCCCAGAACTGGACGTACAGGTGCTTGTGAGCCATATGACGTGGGTGCTGGGAAAGCAAACCTGGGGCCTGCAAAAGCAGCAAATGCTCTTAACTACTGAGCCATCGCTCTGGCTGAAGACTGGCTTTCTTTATCAAGTGTCTCAGTGCATGATCTTCCTTGGGCCTCACATAGTAGGTAAGGCTTTGGATTTTAGGAAATATTTTTTTTCTTTCCCTTTATCTTGGCCAAAAACTGTTGTGATTGGAAGACTGGAATGTTATCATCTATGTTATTCCTATAAATCTTTTGAGGGTTTTTTTTTAAGAGTGCTGGGATTAAAGGCGTGTGCCACCACCGCCCGCCTAGTACTGAATATTTTGTTTATTTATTTATTTATTATTTATTTATATAGTATTCTGTTTGCTTATATGCCTGCAGGCCAGAAGAGGGCACCAGACCTCATTACAGATGGTTGTGAGCCACCACGTGGTTGCTGGGAATTGAACTCAGGACCTTTGGAAGAACAGGCAGTGCTCTTAACCACTGAGCCATCTCTCCAGCCCCTTTGAGGTTTTTTTTTTGTTTTGTTTTGTTTTACTTTTGACATTGTAAGATAGGGACTATCATAATATTTATTCTAAATGTAGCCTTATCCATCTGAATAGAAATATCTTGAAAGAAGCAAGTATCATCCTAACTGAGCTTATAGTGTCTATTGAATTAAATATTTTTACGCTTTGACAAAACTTTTTGTTTTTTGAGACAGGGTCTCACTATGGAGCCCAAACTATCATCAAACTCATAATCTTCCTGCCAGACATGACCCACCATACCCAGATCAAAGCTCCTTTTTAAAATTCAGGTTGGCAGGGGAAATCATGGGCCTAGAGAAATCAACTTGAGGGTGAGGAGTAAGAAGGAGTAAGGGGATCCAGTGAAAAGTGGAACCCGATGAGTTGTGGGTCGAGGTCGGGTAACGCACATTGCTGTCTGTATCTGATCCCCCTTTCCATCACTCCTGTGATTAACTGAAGCAAGCAAAGGATGGTCTGTCCTAAATCTGGTGTTTCTCAGAGCACCCCATTTCCCTTGGGGGGAAGACACTGTAAGTAGACTCACCCTGCCCCCATGTGGATAAAGTCTGCACATTCCTTTGAGAGCCCACTGAAGAACTAGGCCGTTTGTCTGCTTCTCTGTGAGTTACTGAGACAATCGCATGCTGACCTTTTTCCAAGTGGTAACGAGCAACATAGTATTCCGAATCCCCACACAGAAGCCCTTCGGTATATCCCTGTGGCGTTGGGACCTCTCCAAGATACACCCCTCTTCCCTCTGACAATAAATCAGTGTCAGGCAGGGGCTATGAGGAGAACAAGTAGAGACTGGAATGCCTGGTTTCGAAGTGTTCTCTACTTCCTTTGCATGAGTGTTCCTCCCACTCCATCTTTTTGACTTGGGTGTCTTGGTTGTGCCTAAGTTTTGGAATCTCTTCTTCCCAAATCAATAGGCTTTAGACCCACGCTTTTCATTTGATGACTTCCTTCCAACATTTGCTCAGACCAGGCCTTTCAGAGCAGCTTCACCTTGAGAGACTGAGGTCTTGAGCTCCCAGAGTCATTGTTTCTCTGTTGTTGGGTCTTTGATTTTTCTTAACCATTGCTCTGCGAAGTCTTTCCTTTCTTTTTCTCCCCATTAATCCTGAAGTTTCGTTCTCTTCCTGCTCCCCACCCCTGTTGCTCTATGATGGCTTTTACGTCAAGGTAAAGATCCATTATGGTGTAAGAAATTTAATCCATGGCACGATGCATGCCAGGCATGTTATTTATCATTGAGCTTCAAGTCCAGCCCTGGGAGGTAGACTTCTGAATGATATATACCATATGGAGAGAATATATATCTCACGATTTCTCAGGATCATTATTCCAGACATTTTGTCCAAATATTCTGATAGCGCATATGAACTGGGGATCACACCCTGATTTGCAGTTAGGAAATGGTCTTGGAACCATATCCCTTTCTGTTCTGTGAGATGGTAGACGGCCAAAGTGACGGCGTGTCAAGTTTCTCAGCAGCAGACACTTTCTCATCCAGTCCCAAAGTTCATGATGAAGTGACCCAAGTAAACACCAGGTTTGACATGCTGTAGGGATAAGTACTTTATAATGTTTAATTTGTGTTCCACCCTCCTCCTCCCAGACGAACCTTTGCCCATAGGTGTTGTCAAACATTGTCATATCCATGACAGACTGAGCCAGCATAAAGCCATAGTTAGGCTGGGATGGATTAATGTTTATAGAGCAGCAACCAAGCCAGCTTAATTTAAAGCAAAGATTTATGAGCAGGAAGAAAAAACCCTGAACAGTCAAGTGCCACTGTGTACTCAGCAGTGTGCTTAGAGCTGCTTACTCATGCTTAGTCTTTATGCTAACCTTGTGAGGTTGTCCGCAGAAGACTGTGTTTTCCGTGAGGAGGCAGTAAGTGAAAACAGCAACAAGTCCCCAGTCTCCGTGGTTAGCTCTAGGCTCTGTGTATCGATGGAAGCTGTTTTGTCCAGTGGAGACCTAGGATATTGTCTCAGTAAAAGAGCAACTTGGTAGCAGTTTGATTTAATGAACTTAAATAAATGCTCCCCTTCTGACTTAGTGTTCCGTGCCATCGTTTAAAAATGACACAGAATGGAAGTGTGTGCAGCCTCCTCTTGAACCCTTATGAGCCAGCTTAACAATTGTGGGAGACCTAGGAAGTCCGTCTGCCCTTACCGTCCGAGGCGCCGCATGCTTTTCCTGTCACTTTTTGTTTATTTCTAAAGAGAAGAAATAGGACTTCTAGATCTCAATTTAGAATCTATAAAGATGAATGTGGTGATGTTTCTCTTCGAAATCCTCATTCCTCTGCCACCTTACTTGTCTCACAGTGGCCCAGACTTAGACATTGCCTTCAGGCTGGCTTTAAAAAGTAATTAAACAAGAGGGGTAGAATGGGGAAATCAAGATCTTCTCTCTGAACTGAAGTCCTTTTTACAGCTGAAGAATCAGGAGCAGGTCCAAGAAACCATAATGGGGTTCAGCTTCAGCTTCAGAGGTGTAGTCAGCACAAGACAGAATCCATGAAATGCTGTATGCTCCCAAGGCTGCGTTCTTCTTGCTCCCTCTCTGCTGTGAGACTCTGTGGAGCTCCCACACAGGAGCCGGCAAGGGAACAGGACTCAGAGGAGGCTTTGCTGCTACTGTGAAAGCCCATCATGAAGTGATTTGGTTTAGGAGTGCAGAGCACACAGTCTAAACTGCAGCATGCCCTCACAGAGCTCCGACTCCCGCCAGCTTCTTACTTCTGTGCTGACTAGACAGACCCGAGGACACTGGGAGTGACCGGAAGTGGTTTTGAGGCACGTCCTGTAGACTCTTCTTTGTTGCCTGCATGAACTCCATGTGGACTCCAAATTTCTCATCTGTGTGCCTGGTCCTCGAACCCCTGTCTTCCTTGGGTTAAGTTTCTTACTGTGCTCCATGGAGTTCCCCTTCCCATTCTCTACAGAGAGAGGTTTAGACTGAGGTTCACTGTCATCATAGGCTGGCTTATTCAATAGGACATAGGCTTGATTAGGACTCAGATTTCACAGCAAGATCATGGATTCATGTCTGCAGAGATAGATGAATCCATGAAGATTTATCTGTCCAGACAATTACTGACTGTCTTGATTTTCTCTCTCCCTTCTAGAAAGTCTAAATGATAGCCCGTTTCTTTCATTCCTGCTTTCCTCCCATCAGAAGAAGGGGGCATGTACAAGACATCGTTGTGTTCACTAGTGATGCTTTAGAGACTTCTAAACCTAGTCTCTAAAGGTAGCTGTGTATCGCAACATTTGCCAGTAAACTTACATCTTCTATTTAAAAAATAGAAAAACTTGGTGCTGTGAGATGGTTCAGCAGTTAAGAGCACGTGATGTTCATGAGAACCGGAGTTCAAATCCCAGCGCCCACATAGGGTGGTTCACGAATGCTTATTAACTTTAGATCCAAGGGTTCCAACCCCTTCTTCCAGCCTCTGCTGGAAGAGCACCACAGGAAGACTTAGGCTTGAGGAAATGGTCAACTGTAGACAATTGTTTGATTGCTTTTGATTTTTTTTCTCCAAAGGTGATCATAACATAGACTTAAAATTTAGATTCAGGAGACTGAGGTGTGGCTCAGATGGTAAAATACTTGCCTAGTATGCACAAGGCCCCAAGTCCAATCCTCAGTGCAATTGAAGCCAGCTGTGGTGGCACACGCCTGTGATCCCAGGACTTAAGAGGTGGAGGCAGAAGGATAAGGAATTCAAGGTCATCTTTAGCTACACAGAGTTTGAAGCCAGTCTGGGCTACATGGGATAAAAAAATAAATAACCCCCCCCCCCCCCGCAAGCTGTGAATTAGATGAAAATTTGTCGGTTTTCTTGAAAAAATTCTTCCTTTAGCCACTTTGGTTTCTCCTAGCCTTTCAACAAATTGCCTTTTATTTGGGTAAAGCATTATTGCTCAAATGTCTGGAGACATTTTTGATATCCAAGAAAATACTATAGGACTGGGGAGAAAGCTCAGTCCTAACCCACGTAAGCAAGCTCAGGCAACATAGTGGATACTTAGGCTCCCAGTGCTGAGAAGGCAGAGGCTGGAGGATCTTTGGGGCTCACTGGCCAGCCAGCCTTGTCTAGCAGGCAAGCTTTAGGGCTCAGCAAGAGACTCTGTATTAAAACCAAGCTCTTGAGAAATCACATCTGTGACCTCTGTCTTCCACACACACATAAACATACACGTGCATTTCCTATACTAATGAACATGCACACGTGTACATACATGCAAAAAATGACTGTGTAGCTCATGAAGGAAAATTATATGATTTTCATAAACACATACTTGGATGGGAGTTCCTGCTTTTAGCAGACGTGATTAACTGCCAGTAATGTCAGTCATGATCTAGTCTTTGGCCCAGTGAGAGATTCACAAAGTAATGGAATGTTTTTGCTTATGTAAAGAGACTTCTGGAATGAGGGGATCCCTGAAACTCCTTTGGAGACTGCTGTGGTGTCGAGCAGCAATGGTAGCACTCTAGAGCTCCCAGCTTTCTGCCACTCTCTTCCTTTGTAATTGAGATACCTTTTTGAATCCTTATTATGGAAGACAATGCCACTTGGCTCCTTGCCAGCATTCTTTTCCTGGCCACTCACCAGGTCTCGGGAGTGTTTTCTTTCTTTTCCATTCTAGGGCAAACCGGGTCTTTGGAAAATTAGTGTCTAGTTTCCTGGGCCTTGAGATTTCTTATCCTACTAAAAGAAATTCATTAATGGCTATGTTTTCCAGTCCTCCCTTGAGTTCCCTGCTTTCTGTTGAGAATAGCATTGTCCATGTGAGGAAAAGCTTAGGCCATCAAAAGTTGCAGTGGGAGGCACCACTGACCTGACATTCAGGGTCCAGGTGCAGATCTCATTGCGCTGTGCAAGTGATGATATTCAAGTTGCTGCCGGAGACTGCAGCATGGTCCACTTAGCTTTTTTAATCAGTAGGGCTGCTGGTTATTGGGACTCAATGATCCTGACCGTTTGGGACATTTGGGATGGCTTTCTGCTGCTTGGTCTTCATAGCCCTTTCTCTCGGGCTAGTTATGGCTAGTTTATTTCCTCACTTGAAACTCACTGCTTTGTTATAGGTCGTTCTTCCTATTTTTTAAAAAAAAGTGAGCATTTAGAAAAGAATCAATATTAGGCAGTCTAGTATAAAAAGAAACTTAAAGTACAAAAATAGCCTTTCTGACGTGGTGGCAGTTTTTCTTATTGCCTTTGCAACTTCACTATGCCAGAAGGAGTAATTCTTGGCTTTACATCTATCTGTAGAACTCAGGGGTATCCTAACACACCATTGAGCCCTGCAGAACCCTTGCCTGTCCCCACCAGAGTGTGGTGGTGTTTGTTGCATTGGCTCTGGTCGCTGTCTGTTTTCCCTGTTTTCTTCTTTCTAAATGCCAAATGTAGGTTTGAAAGAAAATGGGTGTTTAGGTCACTTCCGAGGGGTAGGCCTGAGTCTTTGGACTTAGCGGTGGCCTGAAAGGAATGGCCATAGGCGGAGATGGTGCTTTCAAGTAAACAATTACCTTCAGGCAATTGGCAGCACAGGTAAGTGCCACATGTCTCTCAAGGGTACCCTGACCGATGGTGGGCATAAGTTTTTAATATCAGACCCTTGGAATGGTCCGATCCCCAAACTTCACTATAAACATTTTGTAAATATTCCAAATCAATGCAGGAAACTTGGCAAGCACTGCAGAGCAGACCATTAGTTTAGACCTCTAACAAGATGCAGGGTGCGCATTTATACAGCTTGGAAACAGCTGCCTGGCTATTCACTGCTGTTACTATTAACTAGTATTACTGAGAATTCTATTTGAGATGCCATGAAGGTTTCTCAGTTGGAATAGAATCTACTCTTCATTATCCTTTTTTGTCAGTACAGGATTTATATTTGTAAACTTTATTATATCTGTAGATACATCGATCGTCTCTAGGTAGAATAAGGACTTGATTCCAGTTGAGCTCTAATAGGCAGTGAGGCACTGAAGTTTCATTCAGTCTCAAGCTCTGTAAGTAGACATTTCTCCATAACTTGTTAGGCCACCATGAATTGCTTTACCTACCCAGGCCCAGGCCAGTACGTCTAGGTAGTTCACTTAATCAGAGTGCTGATACAGTGCTCTTGAGTCATGCCCGCATACCCCTGTGTATACATGTGTAAACTGTTTTGTATTTTCTTTTGAAATATCCAGAGTAGCTCTTCTACTGGAGTTGCAAGACTGTGGATGTTCTTCATAAGCCCTCATATGGATTTTCTTTTCATGATTAGACTGCATGATCCTCCTTTTCCTGGGTGAGTTGTTCCAAATAGTTATACGTAGACGTGTTTATTTTCTTACAGTTGAACTGGCAATGATAATGGACCGTTTGTATGGTGGTGTTTGCTATGCTGGCATTGACACAGATCCCGAGCTGAAGTACCCCAAAGGTGCTGGGCGTGTTGCGTTCTCCAATCAGCAGAGTTACATTGCAGCCATCAGTGCACGCTTTGTGCAGCTTCAACACAACGACATTGACAAACGGGTAAGCAGCCACTCCAATGGCATTGCTGTGGGAAAGCAATGCAGCTTGTCTTGTGCAGTCCTGGGCAGGGTAGTATTTTGCGATCATAAGAGAGCAGCTGTATCTGGCACGGCACTAGGCTGTGAGTCCACAGAGCTGGCCTGCAGAAGAGAGAATTCTCTGTGGTGAAGGTATGACTGAACCTCCTGCCTTGCTTCTTTTTCTCCCAGGTGATGAAAACAAACCCGTAGAATTTAGTGCCCAAACTAGTAGCGATGCCTTCACTCCTTTGTCCCAGACGGTGTTCTTAAAGCAAACTTAAATTGGCATGTTCAGAAGTATACATAAAAAAAATCGAACTTAAAAAAAATCATATAAATAAATCGAGCATACCTTTTTTTAATTGTAGCATCGCACTTGGTAGCAATCACAGGAACTAATTACTACTAACTCCCTTCAGCCTCCTCCCCAGCTTCACATAATTTTACTGCTCACGAAATACATGTGTTTATACACACATGCATGTTACGTTACCTGCCATTTTGTTCATTGCTACCTCCTCCTTAGGCTCTAGAGGCATTGAGTGAGCTTCCTTTGGTCTAGAGAGAGGGCATGGGGGTTGAGGGAGTCGGTGTGCTCTGTTGGCTCTGTGAACAGCTCTCCACTGTTGGGAAGACTGGGAGAATGGAGGGTGGGAGGAGTAAAGAGACCTAGGTTAAGATTCACAAAGGAGAAGAGCGCCAAGTCTCGGCTTTCTGCCGTGAATTGTACGGTGACTATTCTTGCTTCTATACAGAGGATGTCCTTGAGGCACCAACTGGATTGGAATTAATGAAGCAGCCTCCTGTTCTGGAGCTTTACCCTCCGTCTGCGGTCCTCCTTGATTAGTCTGTATAACAGACAATGTTCTTAGCATCTCAGCGGAATTCGCTGTTGGTGATGCACTTCATATTCAGCAAGATTGTATTTTGTTAACACGTGTTCTGATCAAATTACAACAGCCAGCACTTAGAATAAATATCCTATGCTTCCTTGAGAGTAGGTGGTAGTGGTTTCTTTCTTGATTATTTTCTTTTATTTTTACCAAAGAACTTTTAATTTTGAAAATTTCTGAGATTCTTAGAATCTTATGCTCCATAACTCGTTCACCTTCAGGTTAAGCTACATTGGCTTTGTAGAGCTTCCATGCTGCTCCAGTGCCTTTTAAAGAGGCTTTTAAGAGAAAGTAGTGGAATAAAACAATTTCATGTGAATTTTGATTTTAAATGTTACAGCTATAATGTTACCTAATACATTTTAACTTAATGTGCATTATAATTTTTTTTAAATCAAAGCCACCTATCACTCCTGTTCCTCCAATTGCTCCCCTAGTCACTTCCAGAACACCCCCCCCGCCCCCCGCTAACTTCATGCGCTCTGCCTTTAAACCTATTGAGTTCACATAGTGCTGCCTATAGGTGCGTGGATGTAGAACCGTCTACCGGAGCGTGGATAGCCTTTCCGAGACCGTATCCCTGAAGAAAACTGACCTTTCCCTCCCCCAGTAGCCATCAATTGCCAATAGTTCCTCTGCCAGGAGTGGGACTTCATGAGCTCTTCCCATTTATAGATGTCCCATTTGGAGCCGAGCCCCACACTGACCACGTATGGGTATCTGTATTAGTTGCCACCTACTGCAAAAAGAAGCTTCTCTGGTGAGGATTGACAGATAGATACACCTTTTAGCGGGTATAAAGATAAGATTTAAGAGCAAGTTATTGCTATGTCTATCCAGCAGAATATGAGTGTTATATTCTTTGTTAGCGCCTATGACTTAGTCAGCCAGGGGTTTTGGAACCAGTTAATGGTACTAATTATGAGTTTTATATTGTGGGGTGGACCTTGAATTCAACCAGAAGGTTCCTGTTTGCTCTCACAGCATCCATGCCACTATTGCTCTAGGGGATAACTCACGAGGCCAGCTGTTACTGTTGCTGCCGGAGTTCACAGCTGAATAAAACTGCCGATTATTCTCCCTTGGGAGCATGCATAGACCCTTCCAAAATTATGAGAACTAGCCAGTAGGGATAAGGCTTCCGGGTCAGTACCAGCTTGCTTTCTCCCTGTCCTATGACACAAGTAGGTGGAGTCTGTAGTCATAGTGACTTAGGGGGCGAAAATTCGGGTTGGTAGTGAATTTTGCATATTTAGTAAGAAGTCTTATTAGCATGTGTATTTGAGCAAATTAGAATAAATATTTGAGAATAAATGAGAATAAGTGGTAGTGGTTTATTTGTTAATTTTTTCAGACTTTTGAAACACTGAGTTAATGGAGACTCAGAAGAAATGACAACGATTCGACTTTATTCCTGTTTTCAGGTCCCCACATGTCCTCTTTTCCAACAGCAGCCCTCACGGGACTGAGCTCCACAGAGAGGCACCATGTCTCTCTGACTCAGCCCCAGGATGCGCCTTTGCTTGGTTCAGTCTGAGATACTCAATAAGCCCCTTTTGAATTTTGGTGCTCTTTGAAGGTCTCTTTCCTCTGATGCTGGTGGACCTGCCTGCCTATGCCTGTTCATTTGGGTGTCTGATAGATACATGTGGCTCAGGCTGCAAGCCCGCCCATCGCTGGTAAACCTGGGCAATAAAACTTACCCAGAGAACTTTAGGTTCTCATCAGTATGAAAGTAACTTTCCTTGTCCCCTCTGAGGGTGCTAAATGAGAAAAGGGGAGGGCGTGCTTATTCTCCAATAGTCATCTGAATTGGGAGCATTGGAAATCATTGAGACTCTTCCTTCTTTGGGAGCTCCACTCCATCCTCATGTGTGTTGTTTACCCTGACTCTTCTAAGCCCATCTCCTTCACTGGAAGGAGTGAGAGTGTACTTCATCTTGAACTGGGCTCTTCCCACCATTGGCCTGTAAACACTGCAATCCCGCCCTCCCCACTTCTTGCCCTTGCGTTGAGCATAAACCACACAATGCTTGTCTCTGACATTTTGAGTCTGTTAGCTGCATCCTTCATAGATGTCTTTTTAGGCTCATTCATACTTTTATTTCTACTTGTCTTACTACTAAAATTTAAATTTGAGCTTTCTAGGGAGCTACCACTATATAACAGCACGTTTGTATTTCCTTAGAGAATGTCTGTCATCGGTTCACCTTTCCTGAATAGCTCCTACAGGGTTTGCAATAGTCTCGTCGTAAAGCCTGTGAAACTTGTGCTAAAAGCCAAGGACCTGTGCCCACCATTACCCATAATCCATTTATGCTACTATTGAAGAGTCTAAGGTGCTGCCCTCACCTCCTTCTCCTGTGTGCCTGGAGTTGCCTTTAAGCCCTGACTTTTTAAATAGCATCGGCTTTCATCTCCTTTGCTGTCTCAAGGAAATAAATGTTGATTCAATGGAACTATGGCCCATTAAAGCCACAGCTCTCTGTTGGCTGCCACTATCCCTTACATTGCTTACTCTGAGAGGAATGATGGAGGCCAACTGCAAAGCAGCCGTGCTTGGCCGTTAAGTTCCACAGTTTATTAAGTGTCTGGAACCTTAGAGTTTGTGGGCATGAATGCTCTCATAAGTGCAGATGCATGAGAAGAAATCGAGACATTCTGTAGCTCTTTTCTTCCACTGAAATTTTTCAGCAAAGGCTTCTCTTGACAATCAATGTTTGTTTACTTTTATTGTTGCTAAGATTAAGATTTTTGATGGAGTAATTTATGGAAATATGTGACCTTTGTAGATTTAATTTTTTTCTATCCATCCTAAGCGAATTACTGACTTATCTATCCCTTTAGAACATGTCAGTATTCAATACTTGCTGACTCCTCCATTAATCTGGTGGTTCATACGAGCTTTACTGAGCTGTTTCATGATCTCATACCTATGATTCCCCCATTTAAAGAATGCAATTGAAATGTTTTTAGTCTGTTTGTACCATTGTACACCTGTTGCCAACATTAGCTTTAGGCAAAGGTGTTTTCCCCTCCGACCTGTGTGTGCAGTGAGAGGACCAGTTGTGTAGCGGCTTCACTGGAGCCAGGTCCACACTGCCTGTAGCCTCTCACTGGGAGAGGACCCTGCTTTGTCAACCTGCACTCTTCAGTCAGGAACAAAGTAGCCCAGCCACTTAGCCTTCTTGTGGGTGTGTCTAGGGCTCCCCCTGTTGAAGGAGTCACAGTATCCACACAACAGTGACTTGCTGCTGTGGCTTGTCTAGCCACTAGAGGACTAACAGGTGACTAATGGGCCTAGTGGTCAGTGACTGGCCGTCCTTACAGATCCACGCTTTGATCTTGACTCTGACATACATGTACAGGAGTGTCAGGTAAGGACAAGCTTTTGATTGTTTGTAGAACAAATTAGAGTGGCTGGGCTGTCTCTCACTGGACATCCAGGGCTAATTCCTCATAGTCTATCTCTAAATCATTCTTCTTTTAGTTTTTATTTTGTTTTGAGACAGGGTCTCCCAGGATGATCACAAACTTACAACCGTCCAGCCTTGTACTACTGGGTGCTAAAGTTATAGTCATTTGCCACCATTTCTGACCCATTTAAAGCAATTTTCATAAGCTCTTAATTTGAAGTAAATCACTTCCCTATATTTAAACCTTTTGGTTACATTCTTCTACCTATTGTATAAAGATTAGAACAAACGAACAACCTCAAGCTTTTCTAAATACCCTCCATGTACTACATGCTTGCTCTCTTTTCCTTCCTCCTTTTCCTGAGCCAGCCATAACTGTTCTTGTTCTCCATTTCTTAGGACCAAATCTACGATTACCTGACTGATACCTTTCCTTCAGGCCTCACTGCCATGGTGGTAATTTTAGGGCTGATTTATTCACTGGCATGTATAGCCCCCCGACCCACAGACCATCATAACACCACTCTCTAGTCTGCTGTGGCCCTGAGTACTAGGGTGCTGAAAGTCATGACTCTATTGCAGACCACACAGTCCATGTGGGCAGTGGCTGTGTCTTTCAGAGTAGCTGTTGTGTACTCAGAATATGGCATGCAATGGACAAACATTGAATATTTATCAATGATTCAACTATTGATTGAATGCTGATTGAGAGGTAGTCCAAATGGGAAACCCCTCTGTTCTGACCTTGTGTCCACCACACAACTCTTGCTCAGCTTTTCTTTTGTGCTTAGTTAAGATACTCATTTGAATAATTTAAAAAATTAATTTTGCTCCTTAGAATATCAGAGAGTATTCTTTGACATTTAACAGCGTATTAGACCTGAACTTGACCTTAGGCCAGCCCTGGTCCAGTATCCTGTAGTCTACAACAGGGACACTAGATGTGCAGAAAGTTCCTCACGTTACCTACTGAGTAAGGGCAGAGCTGCTTCAGCTCGCAGGCTCCCCAGCCACACTGCTCATCTCAGACCTAAAGTTCTGTCTGTTCATTTGTCTGTTTGTCCCTTTTGTGCAGCGCTAGGGATGACGATTCCACCACTGACCTACACCCCCCCCCCTTTTCAGAACCCAAAGATGCTTCAAACTCAGTTCTTCCATGAAATCTTCAATGCTCAAATCTAAATTTAAAAATGCTAAGCTGGGGCCGGGCGGTAGTGGCGCATGCCTTTAATCCCAGCACTCGGGAGGCAGAGGCAGGCGGATCTCTGTGAGTTCGAGACCAGCCTGGTCTACAAGAGCTAGTTCCAGGACAGGCTCCAAAACCACAGAGAAACCCTGTCTCGAAAAACCAAAAATAAAATAAAATAAAAAAATGCTAAGCTGGGTGGTGATGGCGCACACCTTTCATCCCTGCACTTAGGAGGCAGAGGCCAGCTTGGGCTATGTGATTAGTTTGAAGCCCACTTAAGCTGCATAGTGAGACACTCCAAAAATAAAAATAAAGAAAAACTGCAACAAAAGACTTTTACTTGTTTCAGTATTTCAAATAACTTCTCAAGAATATGTACCTCATGGAAGAAGGGGCACATGGAGTTGCTGGGACAGCTCCAGAATGTGTCTGCAGTCAATTTTTTATTTTTACTTCTTTCAAAGTCAAGCTCTTAACTATATGTTCCAGGCTGTCCTTGAGCTCTGACCCCCAGAGTGCAGCAGGGAGTCAGTCATGCCCACCCACGTCTCTACTCTTGGGAGAATCTTTGCTCTATTTAAAGGTACTAGCTTGAGATTTGACTCTTCCTGCCTCGTCAGAGGGTTCTGTGGTACTAAGAACATCAGCCTAAGTATCTCGGGGTGTTCCAGAGATAAAGGAAAGGGCAGATGCATAGATGTCAACACCGATGTAATTTGGTGTTGTTGATGAACCTGGCCCGCTTAACTTGTGTTGTACCATGTGCCCACAGCTGAGTCTTTCCCCCTGTTTTAGTTTAGCGTACTTATGTGTAAGGGAACTGCTTAGTGGAAGCTCGCACTAGAAACTTTTAACTGAGACATCAGTCTCCCAGCACTGTCTGGATGCTAACGCCAAGGCACAGGTAGATCTTTAAAGTTCCTTTTCGTTTTCCATTTCACGGACTGGAGGGATTTCTTCTTCTATCTCACTTAGAAAGAAATGCTTTACCAGTCAGTATCTTTTCTATGATAAAGAAAATATTTTGAACTCAACTGGATGGAAATTAGAATTAAATTTTGCTTGTATTCTTTTTAATGGCAGTTTCGTGAGAAAACTGAAATATTCTAAAATACCTAAGTGTAATAAGAGCAAGTGTTGACCTCTACGCTCATCTTGTCTGTTTTAGCGGTGTTTTCAGAAGTGATGCCAAGGAATGCTTATGGGCCATGGAAGCCCTCCAACCGAGGCTTCTGTGTAGCTCCCCTCTGGATCATACACACAAGAGACTCCTGAAGTGGAAAAGGGGAAACACTGATAATGGACACTCACTCTTTTGTGCGACATTTTTCTACTCTTTTGTCTGCTTTATATGAGAATGATAAAGTGTATGTGGGCCACAGTGGCACACACTTTTAATCCCACCACTTGGGAGACAGAGGCAGGTGAATCTCTGAGTTTGAGGCCAGCCTGGTCTACAGAGCAAGTTCAAGGACAGCCCAGGACCACACAGAGAAACCCTGTCTTAGAAAAAGAAAAAAAGAAAAGAAAAAAGAAAGTATATAAAAGTCAGTTGAATCTTACCCCATCCAGCAAAAATCTATGACTGGACTGATGAGTTGATAGTAGCAATCTGTTTGTCAAACTATGTGTCCACCCCAACAATGGGCTAGCACAACTTGGTCATGTCTCCTTGAAACCCCTACAATTATTTCGTGAGACTTGAACAATGTCACACAGTGGACATGCGGTAGGCTCTACCATTTCGGCTTATAAGAGGTTTTTCACTAGGAAAAAGTATATAGACCAGAATCAGCCATCATAAGGTCTTCAGACTATTGCTGACAGACATTTTTCTGGTGTGCAAACGTGTGTGTGTGTGTGTGTGTGTGTATAGTTGACCTCAGGTTATGTTTCTCAGTCACTCTTCACCTGATTTATTGAGCCAGTGTCTTTTAGTAGCCCTAGAGCTCACCAATCCCAGCTAGGCTGGCTAGCTTGTTCCAAGGATCCCCCTCTCTGCCCCGGAATGCTGGGATCACAGGCAGTTGCCATACCTGCCCAGCTTGTGCGTGGCTTTGTGGGATCCAGACTCCAGTCCTCACAGTTGTTCAACCCGAGCTCTATCCACTGAGCTAACACCACAGCTCTTACTATATCTTAGAAGAACAATAATCTCCCCCACCAACCCCAGTGTGTGTGTGTGTGTGTGTGTGTGTGTGTGTGTGTGTGTGTGTAAGAGGAAGGGGAAAGAGAGTTTTGAAACCACAAAGCAGAATCAGTGTGTCACAGCACTGATAACACACTGATTCTGAGACTCTGGTTGGTGTTTGAGATCTTTTGGGAGTTGTTCATTAAAGTTAGACTTGTGGGTGATAAGGTAATCATCTATTTCAGGCAAGGGGTGCATTTGTTGATATTTGGTTTTGAAGCAGGAGGAGGACTCTGGAAAGGCAAGTCTGTCCTACCCAGGGATATTACTATGATTCGTTCCTTTAACCTGCCAATTCCTAAAGTGTGCTCCAGGAAACATGAGTCTCTGGGGATTTGTTTAAAACTTATCTTATGCCTAAAAATCTGCTTCTGTAGCTAAAAAAAAAAAAAGTTTGAAAATGGTTGTTCAAAGGTTAGGGATAAAGCCGGGCGGTGGTGGCGCACGCCTTTAATCCCAGCACTCGGGAGGCAGAGGCAGGCGGATCTCTGTGAGTTTGAGGCCAGCCTGGTCTACAAGAGCTAGTTCCAGGACAGGAACCAAAAGCTACAGAGAAACCCTGTCTCAAAAAATCAAAAAAAAAAAAAAAAACACACAAAGGTTAGGGATATAGTTTATCTAGAACATATTAGGATCTTTTACATGCTAACCTTCATTGTAAGGATACAAACAGAGGCAAGTCTTCACAAAAGTAAGTTTCCTAGTATAAATTAAAACATTAAATTAGGGGCTGGAAAGATGGCTCAGAGGTTAAGAGCACTTGACTGCTCTTCCAGAGGTCCTGAGTTTATTCCCAGCAACCACATGGTGGCTCACAACCATCTGTAATGAGATCTGGTGCCCTCTTCTGGCTTGCAAGCAGAACAGTGTATACATAATAAATAAATCTTTAAAAAAAAAAACATTGCAGCACTCGGGAGGCAGAGGTAGGCGGATCTCTGTGAGTTCGAGACCAGCCTGGTCTACAGAGCTAGTTCCAGGACAGGCTCCAAAGCCACAGAGAAACCCTGTCTCGAAAAAAACCAAAAAAAAAAAAAACATTAAATTAGCATACAACATGTAATCATTTCATTGTGACATTTTCATACATATCCACGATTTTTTTTATCATAGAACTCTTCTAAGATATGTCATATATGGAGAATAATGTTCCAGGAAAAATACTGTATTTTCAACTTTTTTCTTCCTCCCATGTTCAAATTACACAAAAGAGTCACACAGTTTAATAACACAGTTACTTTTCCTCCCATAATCCTTTTTTTTCTAAGTGTGCGTCACCTGCCGTGTCCTTTCTAGCACAGATGGTTTGGGAAAGACAGGGATCCTGGGTGTGTCTGTGATGATGGCAGGGCACTAGAGTTGTAGTTGATAATCCTTTAGTATTTATGGCTTTGTGGTATTATTGATCAAACGTAGGGCCTCTTGCATGCCAGGCAAGTATTTCACTACTGAGCTGCATCCCCAGCCCTAAAATTTATTTCTTTTCTTTGGTTACTTGAGATTATCAGATACTTTCTTTTTTAAAGTATCTAAAATGACTCCATATTATTCTTCATGAATTTGTCCCTTAATATTTCATATATGTATGTAATGTGAGCTGCCTTACATGGGTGCTGGGCATGTGTAACTGTCCTACCTGGGTCCTATAGAAGCAGACTAAACATTGTTAACCCCTCAGTACCTCTCTAGTCCATGTGTATATAATGTATTGTGGTTGCCTCACCTTTGTTACCCCCTCTTATGTCTGTCTCTCTTCCTTGTTCATCCCAGTCCCTCTGTCTCTATTCTTTTTGAGACCTGGAGGATCTCATGTATTCCAGGCTAGCCTCAATCTTGATTGGTAGAGGATCTCATATATCCCAGGCTAGCCTCAGTCTTGTTTGCTAGCCAAAGCTGATCTTGAACTCCTCATCCTTCCTGCCTCTGCCTCCTTGTTGAGATTACAGGCATGTGCCACCACAGTTGGTGTCTGTGCTGGGGATCAAGCCCAGAACTCTTTGCATTCCGTTCACATACTCCCTAAAATGCCTTACGTAAGAAATAAAATTTAGAGTACCATTGACAAGTAATACTTCCTTTATTACTTTAGCTTACTATTGAGGGCTAGAGAGACTGAGTTTCAGTTAACCACACTGGGACTTTTTAAACACTTTGGTTTAAAGAACATTGTAATAGCACATAAGGTTTGCTTTCTTGCTCTTCAAAATAACTCCCTTTTCATTTCATGGGACGCCATCTATTGCCCCTTTCTTTGCAAGAGCCTTAAGTAGTTCATGTATTTAATCTTTTTTACTTCTCCATCTTTACTGGAAACATACTGAATTTGCTGAAGACTAAAAGGCATTGTGTTTTTATCTACTTGAAGATTAAGATGACCCAGCAGCTGTACTAAGTAAAGTATTGGTATTACAGCTTGTCCCTGAGCAGTCACAGTGGGAATATACAAAACGACCCAATAGCAAAGGTGGGAGGGTTCTGGGGACTTGTTCTGGATGATTTCTGCTGGGATCCTTGGTCTGGGCTCCTGTCCCCCAGCCTGTATCTCATCACTATAACTGTGTCTAATTGGGCCTTTTGGGGAGGAATCAGCACCCCAAACCAAGGAGCTATTGTAATCTGGGCTCCTTTTGAAAAACCGGGACCCTCACAGCCTTTGATTAGAACATCTTTCTAAAGGGAATTTGTATAGTCAAGTGAGATTTTAGAATGGCCTGGGACCTTTCCTGTCAAGGCTCTCTCTGCTAGTTCTGGACTTTGGCTTCTCCTCACCTGTTTTTCTGGGTCTTAGGACTTGTGGTTCTTTTTAGTATGAATCCCCTGTTTGAGCACGATTACCATGTTCTTCTGTGCATAGTAGTGCAGGCCTTATCATTCCAGCTACTCCGAGGCAGAGGCAGAAGAGTCACAAGTTCGAGGGCAGCCTGGGCAACAGCACTGTGAGCTGCAGTATCAAAACAAACTTCCTTTCTGGCTCACATTTGAGTGTAGTGGGGCTCCTGCGATGACTAGTCAGAAAAAGCCCTTCGTCATCTTTCTAACTATTCCCTTTAGCAGAACACTCAGGATCTGCAAGCTTTCAGGTAGGTGCTGTCAGCAGACTGGTGAGCACTTGTTCTTACATGGAGGAGCTGGTAGAAACCCCTACGTGGTGAAGGAAACAGGCTGAGTTGATCAGCCAGAGTGCTCTGTGCCTAGATACCTTAAGGTCATCTAGCTCAGCACAGATTTCAAATAAATGTCTTCGTCTTTGTCCTCCACATGGTCTAGTTTTTGTTCTTGAACCTTGGTTGAAGGTTGATTTATGTTCACATCTCAATCCTATTCACAAGCAGCATGGCAGCGCCAGGCTGGAGGACTCTCCCATGTGCTAGCTGTCCTTTCTGTCTTCCATGAGCCATGATTGTCACCAAGCTTAACGCCCTGAGTTCCATCCCTGGGACCCACGTGGTGGAAGGAGACAGCTACCACCAGTTGTCTTCTGACCTCTGTGAGCACGGCATAGCACAGATACACACAAGTGAATTTTTAAAATGTAATATTTTTTAAAAAGACAATCTGAAGGCCAGATCTCCACACACAATAAAACATAGTGGAGGTGTCTGCACAGGGCTCTGCTGTGTAAGCATACATTTCCAACTATGGGGGTGACGTGGCATTTTAAACCTTTCACCTCCTAGCACTTCAGAATGTGAAAAATGGTAAGGATTATCCTTTATAAAGCAAAAGAAAATCAAATCCAAACTACCCCCCTATAGATTTTTTTCAGCCTACCCCAGGGCATCTCTAAAGTTAATAACTGTGAATTCGCTGTATCTGGAAGGTTGGGGGTGGTTTTTACCGCTAGCAAAAATCTATTTGCGCATCGTTCCTTTCATTTCCTAGGCATCTGCCATCTGCTTTGTAAGCTGCAGGATTTCAGCTCCCAGACAGTTGAAACTAAGCATTATATTTAGCTGTTCCCAATACAGCCTACTGGTGAGGAACCTGCATTAGCACTGTGGTGGGAATGGTAGTTAGTGGGAATATTAATAAGGTTGCTATGGTTTTCTAGGTCTGGATATAATCTCTGATTCAAGCCAAGAAAATGTTGAGTGCATTGTGTCAAAGGCTTTGGGTATTCCCGCTAAGTGAGTTTCCCAAGAAGACGTGTTTCTCTAGGTGATAGGAAATGGCCTACTAAGTGAGCTAGGGCCTTTCATGGAATACCCCAATCACGCTAAGACTAATCTGGAAACAGGGGCCTTTATACCAAATCCTTAACTTTGGAACACTTTTCAAATATTTTGGCCTTCGGGTATTAAACCCTGCTCTTTTCCTAGCCCTCACACGGAGTATTTAAATGCATTCCTATTCATGTTCACCAGTCTCTTTGTCTCCTTTTGTGGCTTAGGTAAAGATGGATTTTCAGAGGCTTGGCAAACTCAGGTGCGAGTTCCAACTGTGACCTGTACCATTCTAGATGGAATCCTGTCACAGCAGTAAGGTCCCAGCTGCCACCAGAAGTGGTTCTCATTTGAAGTGATACATTTGTTCAGATTTTCTCAAACCCCAGGAGCTCCTTTCATTTTATTTTAAATTACAGGCATGCATGTGTATTTGTGTGTGGGTACATGCATATGAGCTTAGTGCCCATAGATGCCAGAAGAGGCAGGCAGAAGCCCTGGAACTGAAGTCACCACGGCTGTGAGCCATCTTCTGTGGATTCTAGGAACGCATCAAGTGCTCTTACTGCAGAGCCATCTCTTCATCCCCAGGAACTTATTTTTAAACTTGGGATTTCTTCCTTTTGGCCAGAGAAAGCATTTCTAATGTCTCATTTTAGAAATACTTGTCTTGATTACATCACATATCCACAATCCTCATAACTGATATCTTGACTAGGAAGTGTTGAGTCATATCTGTCTTGGTCATGATCTCTGGTTAGGTTATGTCTAGACAGTTCTGTTGTGTTTGCCTTTAGCTATTAAAGATTTGGGGTTGGCAGCTTGTTTGTGTCATCATTAGCTGATTTTCTGCATCTCTCCCATTGGCAGCATCCACATGTGTTCTGAAGCTATCCAAGTTAAAAATTTCTAAATTAGCTCTACCTCTTCCACTACTGTATTTCATTCCTGGAGCTTTGGAAAGACTATTTCTGACACAGACATTTGGTGTGTCAAGTCTACATTCACACTATCTTCTGGGGGCCTAATGCTAGAATCTGTGCTTCCTTTTGAGACAGGGTCCCACTGTGTATAGCCTTGGCTAGCCAGGCTGGCTTTAAACTCACAGAGATCTGCCTGCCTCTAAGAGTTTTGATTTCAGTCCTGAATGTGCTATAATCATCTAAAGCCATGCTGCAGGTCTACACAGAGCTGTCATCTCCTTTGGTAGCATCACATAGGATCTCTCAGTGAGTCTGGCCCCTCTGACAATGTCCTTTCCAAAAGGAGGATGCTCAGAATGGAAGGGGTGGATGGTTCCAACCAAGAGTGTAGCTAGTTTGCCCTTCATTGGTTAAAATCTTGTCTCTAATGATAAAGTGCAGCTTTGCCTCAGGCCCTCACTTCCTGTCCCTCATCTCTGAGCCTCCAGAGAGACAAAGAATACCACTAACTCTTCTACCCAGTAGTTACCCCTACAGTGTGATTATGAGAGCCCTTCCCCTGAGGCCAAGCGTAGGACCCCACTTCAGAGCTATGTTTCCCGTTGGGGCAGACCCCAGCCCGCCTTGCACCTACTCCTTTGACGATCACTTACATCTAAGTTCTCTTGGGGAACCTCTGTTTGGCATGTTTCCTTTAAGCACAGAGGTGGTATTGCCTTTGTCTCTTTCCTCTCATATATGAGGAGGGCTCTGAATGGTTTGCCATGGCCGTTCCCATCCATGGTTTCCATATCATTGCTTTCTCCTTCTCCCCATCTCTGTGAGCGGCCCTGTGCATGCACGTTAGCTCTTCCTCAGGTGCCTTTCTCTGTTGTTCTTCACCATGTCATTTTGAGGCCAGACCCCTCACTGAGCCTAGAGCTCACTGTTTCTGCTACACTGGCTGGCCTGAGAGCCCCTCTCCCACCCACTTGCGTTCATCCGCCAGCACTGGACTTACAGGTACATGCTTGACTTTTACGTGAACGCTGGGCATCTGAACTCAAGTTCTCATGCTTGTGGAGTAGGTACTTTGCCAACTGAGCTGAACCCGCTCCCGGCCCACTTTCCTTCTTAAGATCTTTGACAAATCTCACAATTAGGTTTTTCCTTTTGTTGGTTCCTCCTATTTCCAATGCATGCCAACATGACCACATCTACCCGACAAGGCTTGCACCTTGTCTTTGTGCTGCCAACTTTTGCGACCAGAGACAAAGCTTACATTCATTTCTGTTTAGTTCTGTCTCCCTCGGCCTCTTCTCCAGCTCGTCTACTTGCGTTCCACCATCTGTAGTCTTTGCTTTTAATTGGCGTCTGTCCAGCCACCTGGGATGGCTAGATATCTGATTGACTTATTTGAGTGGTAGCTCACATCAAGGGCATACAGTCTTTGGCTGCCCTTTATAGAACTTGTAGACATAAGCCACAATGCAGCTGACCTTGTCCAGTACCTCATCTCATTGCTACAAACCTCCTGGGCCAGAGAGAGAGAATTCTACACCTGCTCATGCGCTCCCTAGTGTCTGATCTACCTCCAAGAGTCACTTGATCAGTTTTTCCACTTAACTAGGGAGAGGGAGCTCTGTATTTTGACTGTTGGAGACATGTTAGCAAGCACTGAGATCATTTTGTTGATGTCTGACATTCTTTTTTGTCTGTATAACTCTAGATTAGCTGACAGCCCCCTAACTAAAGCTCTGCATCATCTCTCATTGTCTGTAGGAGTACATCGTCACTACACCACAGAGACTTTGCGTGTCCTTTGGCCTGGTTACCCCATGTGACTGTGAATCTAAATATTTCTGAATGTCTTTCTTATGTCCTGTTCCTTTGCATCTCCTAGAAGTAGAGGGTCAGCTTGGTTGTGTGCTCACCTCTGCCTAGGACTTTAGTATTTGGATTTTTGGGGTAGTATGGACCTGTAACATGGCTCCTACAATGCTGCTGTCATCGGAGTCATGGCTAAATTGATGGTAGCTGACAGAAACCAGCTTCTTTTTGTTTTATTTCTTTATCAACAAAAGTAGAATTTCTTTTGGATAGCTTCCTAAAAATACCTGACAATCATACAGAAAGTCCTGGAATAAGACAGAAACTACAGAGAGTTTGGGAATATCTTTAGGAAATGTTTATGTTAGTAATTCAATTTACTAATTTTTATCTTGTTTGGGAATACATGTTCATGTGTGTAGTGTGTGTGTGTGTGTGTGTGTGTGTGAAGGCCAGAGGTTGGTTTTGGGGTGTTAGTTACTCTCCACCTTGTTTTTTGAGACAGAGTGTCTCATTAAACCTGAACCTCACTAATTATTTGGCTAGATTAACAGGCAGCAAAGCCTTAGGAAGCCTCTGTCCCTTCTTTCATGTTGAGATGACCACTGCTTGGTTCTCACCTAGGTGCTGGGAATCACACTCAGGCCCTATTGTGAGGCACTCGTTTTATCGACTGAGCCACGGATCTAGCCTCAGAAGTGATTTTAGAGCAGCATGAGTTTAGAGAAGGGTGGTGTCTTGTCCTCTATGTTCAGTGATGCTCACTGAAACATTAGTCACATAGGTAAATCCACTTTGAACAAAATAGTTGCCCTCCTGCAGTAGCATGGGACAACCTAGACATCAGTGTCCTTCGTGAAGGGTTTCTCTTTCATGCAAACCTTTGCTCTTCAGATCAGCACCTTCATACAGGTGCCCAGAGAGGCTTGGCAGGCAGCTCTGCTCACCCAGATGGAAGGAGGTCAGGAGACATCTTCAAGAAAGCCTCTCAGAGCTCAGTGTTGTCCAAAAGTTGTATGCTTATTTGTGAACAGGTGCTCTATTTAGACTATTGACTGGCATTAATTAAGTAAAAATAAAAATGGCAAGAATTCACAAACTTAAAAGGGCAGTTGGGGTGGGTGGTGGTGGCACCTGCCTTTAATCCCAGCACTTGGGAGGCAGAGGCAGGTGGATCTCTGTGAGTTCGAGTCCAGCCTGGTCTACAGAGCGAGTTCCAGGAGAGAAAGTGAGGACTGTGTTGTGCTTTATTATCTGACCTGACAGGGGCTTCATGTCTCCTGATTCCGAGGGGACAGAAAGCATACTTCATTTTAACAAGGAGTGCGTGTGCGTGTGTTTTGAGACAGGAATTTTGTAGCTCAGAATGACCTCAAACCCCTGATCTTCTGCTGCCATCTTCTAAATGCTGGGGTTATGGGCACACAAGTGGCCATACCCGGCACAGCACAATATTTACTTTTTTTTTTTTATTGGTTTTTCAAGACAGGGTTTCTCTGTGGTTTTGGAGCCTGTCCTGGAACTAGCTCTTGTAGACCAGGCTGGTCTCGAACTCACAGAGATCCGCCTGTCTCTGCCTCCCAAGTGCTGGGATTAAAGGCATGCGCCACCACCGCCCGGCAATATTTACTTTTTTAAAAGATCATAAGTCAGGTGTCTTAGCATCAAGAGGAGAAATGGCGGTCCTCTGGAAATTTAGACCAAGGGGGCACTACTACAGCTGAGAAGAAGGCACCAGCTGTGGCTGGCGCGAGGGTCTTTATGGTGGCTCTTGCAAAGATCTAACTTGATCCTGCAGATCCCTCACAAAGAGAACTGGCACAGAGCCCAGTTAGAAGCCAGTTGGACAGCTGGGGTCCTTTTCAGATGTGCAACACACAAGTGACTTAACTTTTCTGTGCCAAAGGACATTTTGCAAAAAGTGAAAAGGCAATTTACATGGTTGAAAAGATGCTGTCCATTCTAGACCATGGAGGCTGAATCCGGAATATTTAAAGAATTCTTCAATTTAACAACAGAAAGACAGCTCGCTTCAACTGAGCAGATTTGAATAGCCTTTCTCTATAGAGGACATATCTATGGCCACACCTGGGGTGGTCGTGAATGCCTGTTATTCACAGCCCTAAGAACCCTGAGACAGTTGGGTCATGAGGTCAAAGCCACACACTAAATCCTTTCTTAAGAAACAAGAAAATGAGCCGGGTGGTGGTGGCGCACGCCTTTAATCCCAGCACTCGGGAGGCAGAGGCAGGCAGATCTCTTGTGAGTTCGAGACCAGCCTGGTCTACAAGAGCTAGTTCCAGGACAGGCTCCAAAACCACAGAGAAACCCTGTCTCGAAAAACCAAAAAAAAAAAAAAAAAAGAAACAAGAAAATGGACAACAATACGCAGGTGAAAAGAAGCTAAATATCTTGGCTATTAAGTAACTGCCAATCTTACCCATGGTGGGGCCACATCTTCCCCACCAGGACGGTTAGAACCCCACAAATGGCACACAGAGGCTGGTGCTCCGCTACTTTGTGGGTTGGAGTGCTGTGGTTTGTAGCTGCTGTGGAAAAGAACTCAGTAGTTCCTCAGAAACGGAAGCACTGAATGGCTGGAGAGGCAGCTCGGCAGTTCAGAGCACATAATTCCAGCTCCAAAAGGGCTGTAGCAGGAGGATGTCTGGGACTTGCTGGCTTCCAGGTTTACCAAGACTTACATAGATACCTGTAAATAACACAGAAGTAAATATTTTTACGTTAAAATCAAATTGCTGTCTAAGTTCATCCCCAAGTATCTACCCTGGAAACTAGAAACATCTGCTCTCAGAAGTGAACATGCATGCACATGTCAAGAGTGCCAGGCACAGCAGACTGTGGAAACGACTATTGTCATCAACAGACATGTGAACAAAATGTAGGGGAAAGTGTACAAGTGATCCTCCAGGCTACAGTGTAGATGATGTGGTACTGGGGATGGACCCCGAGGCCCTGGGCATGCAGCATGGGTGACCTCAAGACCTCATGAAGGTCAAGGAAGCCAGATGGAGCAGATCTCTTAGTATGTGATTCACTGTGTGGAATACCCAGAATAGTTAGTGTAGAGAAGGAATGTAGAATGATCCCAGGAAGTGGATAAGCAGGTAGTTAGTGGATCCAGGACTTCCTGTTGAGGTGTCAGAAGCATTTCATAACCTGTCTCTGTAAGTTCGAGGCCAGCCTGCTCTACAGAGAGAGTTCCAGGACAGCCAGGGCTGGGTGTCATGAGGTGTGCTGAGAGCAAGTGTTAGAAGGCTTCTAAGCTGGGAAGTAGCTGTTCCAGTAGAGACCAACGTGGGAAGAGGTTGAGATAGGGGAGTCTTGAGTGTGAAGTCAGCCTGGACTATGTAAGTGAGAGTGTATATCAGAAAAAAGGAGATGGGGAAGGGGGAAGCTTGAGCAATTAGAGTCTGCATTGGGAAATCACTGGTGGGGTGGGGGGAGTCCGGGCAAACTGCAGACTGGCTTGAATTGGAGCCATTGGAGACAGGAAGCAGCTGTTTTACTCAGGCAGCTGAATTTAGCCCTGTAGGCAGAACAGAACCTTCTGAGCAAGAAAGGACCTCTGAGTATTGAACTGGCACTTGTATGTGGGACACTAAACCAAGGAAGACAGCAGACACTGGTGCACATTCAAGCACAGAGTTTCATGCCTGGCCTTCAGGAAGCCATAGGACCTGCAGCTGTGCCTGAGGTGCACGGGGCAGCGCGCTGGGTGCTGACTTCACCTGCTTGCAGGGACTCTTACCAAGCAGGGCATGCATGGTTTTCTTCTGCTGTGCAGTGAAGGAACAGGTTTCTGTGGCCTGCTGTGAGCCCAGACAGGTTTGATTGCAGAGCCATAATAGTTCATGATGCAGAGATTAATAGAAGGGATTTGTTTGAATCCCACTTGTTCAGTCCTCAGCTTAAGGGGGTGGAGGGAGGAGCAGTAAAGACATTTCTCCTTGGTGACCCGGAGTGTGAGTCTTCTCATTATCTGGCCAGTAGATACACACCTGTGGACAGGAGCTCACAGTGGGAGGTTAGACTGCAGCCTCCGTGGCCCCGCCCCCCTTTCCACCTGCCACCCCCTTGGAGAGATCCCCTGGCTTGTGCCCTGCTAGAGGCTCTGGCGTCAGACAGTTGGCCCACCTTGCAGGACCACGCTCCAGCTGCAGGGTTGCTCTCCCCTGCATGGCTCCGCCACTGGTGTCAGAGAGACACAATCAGACTTCCCATCTTTGTGCCTATTCCTGGTGTTCCAAACAAAGAAATTAACAACCCAGTCTTTTTTCTAGGCTCTGGGAAAGAGAAACACGGACAAGCAGTTGTTTTCTCTGGTTTTGAAAGGCTTTCATGTCATGTAGCTTGGTTTCCCTTGGTCTATTAAATGCTCCCTCTATTCCAGCTTCCAGTGATGCAGAGAGTAGGGTGATAAGGCCTGTAAAGCCTCAGCATGTCCCCTGCCCCCTCCCTTATCCCCCTGCAGTTCCTGGGGTCCAGGAAAGCCCTGGGACAGTTAGAAAAGCCTTTTATCACAACAGAAGCCCCAAACCTCCCTTGAACCTACGATCTCCCTGGCAGGCCTTGTGCAGGCCTACCTTCTCAGGCTTGTAGGCTATTCTGAAGCATCCCTTCCCCTGGGATGATGTTTGTCCTGCACTGAGCTCTGTCCATCCTCAGGAGTTATGGCTGCACAGCTCTTTGTGGGGTTGTGCGCCTACAGATCAGAGTGCCTGGAGCGCACACAGAGAGGTGAAAAACCGAGCAGACCCCACACAGCTGCGGCTGCAAAGCCGGGTTAAGGAGGCCTTGCTGAGCCCTGTCTCCTGTCTCTCCTCTCCGGTCCAGGTGGAAGTGAAACCGTACGTGCTGGATGACCAGATGTGTGACGAGTGCCAGGGCACGCGCTGCGGTGGGAAGTTTGCCCCCTTCTTCTGTGCCAATGTCACCTGTCTACAGTACTACTGTGAATACTGCTGGGCCAGCATCCACTCCCGAGCCGGCCGCGAGTTCCACAAACCGCTGGTGAAGGAGGGAGGCGACCGCCCTCGGCACGTCCCGTTCCGCTGGAGCTGAGCGCCGGCCAGGCAGACCCAGCTACAAGTACTGGAGTAGGATCACAAGGAGGAAGAGAGGGCACTGCCTCAGGGCTCACGGTGTTCTGGAAATCTGTGCATTCGTTCTCGATTTTTAAAGAAGAAATGGGTCTTTTTATTATTATCATTTACAGTCCATATTACTGAACTCAGCGTCCAGTATAATGCAGAATCACAGAGTGTGTAACGGTACCCATTTGCACTTTGACTCACAACTTGTCTGCTTGGTACCTTGATTTCTTACACCTGATCTGTCACCTCCACAGTACGTAGACTGCCATTCTCATCAGCGGCCGTCAGGTTGATGTCTGTGACTCTTTGTTTGATGTTGTGTTGTCGTCGCTCTGACTGGTTCTGAACTGGAGCATGCACTTATTTTCAGAAACTTAGAGAGTCGCCCCTAGGACGAGACTTACCAAAGGTCCCACGTGTAGGTAGAGGCTGGCGTAGCAAACACTTTACGATCCGCAATCAGTAGAGGGGTCACGTAGAGCAAGGCTAGCCCTTCATGAAAATAAGCCTGTAGCTGCTCTGTACTCTGACATGTACGGATACCTCACAAGCTGGATCTTTCATTTCCTTCATGTTTGGTTTTTGTTTTGCTGAGGATTTGGGTTAGATGTTTTAGTGTTATGTAAATTTATGCTGCAATAGCTTTTGCTGCTATTAAAATGATATTGTTGATACCATAATACTCTATTCAGGCTAAGGTATCAATTAAAAACAAAAACAAGAACCCAACAACACACTTTCATGGTTTAGGGATAGAGCAAGCTGCCGGAGGAGATCAGAAGAGACCAGAGAGAGCCAGCGGAGGCCGCCGTTCCTGACTGCATGTTTACTTAATGCGGTTGCTGCATGCAATAAATTTTATATCCAATGTCTAGTATAAAACCTTCCCACAATGCACAAATTAAGAATCTATATAAGCTATAAACTACTCATTTTTTTAAAGATTTTTTTCATTCAAAAGAATTGGTAATCAGTGGGAGGAAGGCATGCCTCAATGGGTGGAGTGTCCGTGGACAGGAAGAGCCCATAGCAGGACGACCATTACTCAAACCAATAGAACACCTAGGTGTAGGATACTCTTACAGCAAACCTGTGGGTGGTAGATGAAGTACTGCGGTGCTGTTATATCTTGTGCAATTTATTTTATATAGTAAAGTGATTATTATGTCTAACTGTGATCAAATGTAACTGTTGAAAGCCTCCGTGTCAGACATTAGTGGGCGTGACCATTCATAGCTGGTACATTATTAACCCCTGAGCTCTGAGTTACGACCTCGTAATGCTCACCCCACTTCCACAGCTTCAGATCTTGTCCAGAAGGCCAAAGAGCTCGTCCTCGCTCTCAAACACTAAGGATGGACACAGAATCTAGAAATAAGCTGTCAGAAGCCACGTGAGGGTGATGCTAAAGCAATGTCTGTCTGAGTGAGTGACTGAGCAGACGCGGCCTTTGGTGTGAGACACTAACCACCAGGTCCCTGGATTCACCCTGGAAAGCCTGGCTGGGCCGGCGCCCTGCTGTCCTCCCGTGGACATTGTTTTAGCATCGCTCCTGGGCTGCAGAGAGGAATAGAAACACACGCGGTGATCGCAAGACTGTAAAGCTTTTAATCCCTTCTTCCTTTGTTCTGAATTCTGGGGACAATCTGACTGGGTGTCACACTGCAGAATAGATCTAAGTCACTGTGTTTTTGTGCTGTGATTTCCTGTACTGTCTTACAGTTAGTGTTGCCTGGTTTTTGTTGTAGTTTGGTTTTTGTTTCTCCAGTGTTGAGTTGTGAATACCGGCTCTCCGGCTACAGTTTGTTTTCAAAAAGAGGAGAAAAAAAAATAGTTTTTTACTGAATTAAAAGATGCCTATTAGAGCCCTCCCCCTTGGGGTTTTCTCTGGGCCTTTTGGTAATAATTGCTTTTCTGCAGCCCAGATGTGGTTTCGTTTTGTTTTGTTCCTTTTTTTTCTATGTTTGTGTTTTACTTTTTTTCATCTGTATGGGAAATTTTGTTACGCACTACTACTTTTTATATTCTAGACCGTTTTCAAGAGTTGGCTGATGGTTTTTGTTTGTTTGTTTTTAAGGAAAAGGCATGCTTTCTGACTGACCTGATCTTTTGCAATACCTCAATTTTGAAATATAGGAAAGAAAATGATATTTTCTAAGTAAGTTTATTCAGAAAATATATATTAATTTAATTCTGCAAGAAAATGATTTAACAGATGGGTAACTTTATTTTTTTCATGCTTATTTGTGTTTTTTGAAAATGAAGAAGTTAGAGCTTTATAACTATAATATTAAAGATCATATCTAACCTACAGAAATCTACCTAATTATGTGAAAGATGCAGATGTTTGGAAGAAGCTCCCCTCTTTCATGTTCTAAAACAACCCTGAGCTCTAGAGAAGCTGGAAGACTGGGCAGCGTAAATAACGCGGAGGCCACAGTGTCTGTCGCGGAGGGAGACCAGTTTGTGAGAGAGACTCCATTATTGCCGGGAGTTGTGACTTAGGTGACGGAACTACTTTCCCTTGATTTGTATATTTATATCAAGTGTTGATTGTGCGGCTGACCAGGATTGTGAAAGAGTTCTTCTGTTTGTATTTTTTTAAAGAGAACTTTTTTAGTTTATTAAATTATAACATGTTCCCTTTTGTTTTTGTAAATAAATGTGCCCCCCCCCCAAGTTCTTAATGTTATATTAAAAGAGAGAGTCCTTCAAAAAATTATTTTTTAAAACACAGAGGTGTTCTGCCCTGCAACTTGACTGGGAAGCCCCTGGTAACACAGGCCCTGCCGTGGCCTTCCTTGCTGGGACACTTGAAGTAGTGGACTTTTGAAGGCTGTACTAACCTCGACTCTTTGTTGTTACGTGCAATACTGTTTGTACTGTTTGTATAAAAATAGAAAAAAAGAAAAGAAAAAAGGCATAAATCTTTATTGCAGATTTATTTTCATTGCAGACTTTAGACATTGTGACTCACAGAACACTCATTTTCTACTGTCAAATACGTACCTTTCCCTCATGCTGGTATTTTTTCAATAGTAACGTAGCCTTTGTACTGAGACAAATTTTCATTGTTATTTTTAGAAAGATTTTTTGCTAAGAAAAAATTAAACATATTTACATATTTTTCATTTTATTTCGTATTTTCTTTAAGGAGTGCTTTCTCAATCATTACTAGAGTTGTTTCTGGGAGGGACTTTCATATCTGGTCAACGTCATAATATTATTTTGTATTTTTACTTGGAATAAATTAATTTTATGATGCTAATTCTTTAAAAGTTTATTTTTTTCATTTTCAGTTATTTTTGAAGCTAAAACCTTTGTAATATTGTTACTAAAGTGTCTAGTTTTTTGAAATGCAAAGCTTTATGTACTAACTCGCTGATGTGGTTTACAGCAGTGGCAACGACGGGAAGAGTTGGTTCTGTAAAGCAACGGGGACTGTAACGGACAACTGGGTAATAAAATGACGGGATGAGCCGAACGTGCGGGATCTGGACAAGCCTTTTCCTTTCTTACAGTGCTTTAGTGTGAGACTAGGGCTGTCACGGTACAGGTCCTGAGGATGTCACCGTGGGTTTACACAACACCAGATGCAGCAGAGTCTGTGACCTGATAATGAAGTCACCCTCCTGAAATAGCATGGAGTGTGAAGCCACGCTCGGCCAGCAGTGCCCAGTGCTTTCCCTAAAACTCCTCATGTGTGCACCGTGTGTGTGTGTGTGTGTGTGTGTGTGTGTGTGTGTGTGTGTGTGTGTGTCTGCCACCAACTGATGTCCATGTGTGAGCTGGTGCCTTTCCCTCCCAGATTTTTACATGCATGCACAGTGGTGACCAGTGAGCGAAGACAAGGCCTTCTATGTTGCATGACCTGAATGCCTCACCCGGTGTGTCCCTAGAAGGGCTGGCGGCAGGCCCTGGGGATGCACACTGCACCCCATGTCACCACTGTATATGTGTACGCTTCATCTTCCTCCCTCCTTGTCTGGTCCCTGTTCTAGCGCCCCTTGTTTACCTTTTCTCGTGGTGACACTGGGCCACTCCGCATGATCTGTCTGCCTTCCTGCTGCTGCTTCTCCAGCCCCCAGTCCCACCCCCAGCCCCAGCCCCAGCCCCAGCCCCAGCCCCAGCCCCAGCCCCTGAAGTGCACTGTGAAAGCAGCTGTGGCCAAGGCATCTGCAGTTCCCGCAGAGGCAGCTCAGTGCCCCAGCTGGTGTTGTGTAAACAGAACGTCCCGGGACTTGCTCTAGACAGAAGGCGTATTTCTGCTAGCTGCTGGTGGCCTCTTCTAGTCGCGTTGGAGAGGAGGTTAATCAATAACTGGGGTCCGCATGTGTCCAGAGCTGGCTCTTGGGTTCGCTCTATGTATTCAGTTTTGTAAATAATATATAGATTAGATCAAGTTGTGATGTAAAATTTTAACTCAAATTGGGTCCTATTGGTTGGAATTTTACATTAACTACAAATAAATGATTAGGAACAGAAGAAACTGGGAAAATTCTTGTTTAGTGGTATAAAGATTATGCTTAGATTTCCGCCTATATCTTGTGTTTTATAGCTTGTTAGTGAGGCATGGGCTAACGCAGTGGACTGCATTTGAATTAGCGAATAGCTGCTAGTTTTCATTTTCTCTCTTCTATTAGCAACAAAGTGGCATTTAACCGGGTCAAGCTCCTACCTAAATATTTGAGTATTGTGACATCTCAGCTTGCAAGGTTTGAATGAAAGGTTAGTCACAGAGTAGTGAAAAAACCAAGTGTCTTTTTGTTAAAACCGGCTTCTTTGTGCTGCTCCCCTCTACCGCTAGCCGTAGCGTGTCTGCTACCATTCTTTTTTCTTTTCTAATAACCAAACTCGTCAACTCAGCTGCCGCAGTGTTCCATTCCCACCACGGAGTATTTGATAACGGATGCTGTTGACAGAAGACCCCACAGTGGGTCAAGAGGGAACCGCGAGTCCAGGGATCTGACTGTGTGATCAGAGTAGCTCACTGGGTCCAGTGGAGAGCTCGGGTGCTAACACAGGGGACGCCTGCTCCTGGACACAGTGCTGTTGGGGTACAAAGTGTTAGGCATTTTTGTATTTTTGCTGTCAAAATGATGGACATGACTTTTAGAGTGTTCACAGCTAGGATCTCTGTATTTGTTTTTCAGCTAACAACTAATTTGAGCTGTACTGTATCTTTCTTACCTGTTCTCTCGGATTGTTTGCGCTGGTAACCCTTCCTCTGCCCTGGGGCTTGGATTAACACTGCTTGTATGGATTCGCTACTGTGACTGAGCGTGGAACTCTTGCAGCTGTCGCTTAACTGCTTAACTTTGTAGTTTGGACTTTTTTTCTGTAATAACAACTTATTAAATCTAGTTGTACGAAGCACTGGCGCTTTGTCATCCTTTGCTACGGACTCTCTCCCCGTGTGCTTGCTCCGTCTCGGGAAATTCTGATTTGCTCCAGTAGTTTTTTTTTAAAAAAACAAGAATCCCAAGTCTTCCAAATAGTTCCCCTCTTCCATCAAAGCTCCCCTTTCCCGAACACAACACTTTCAAACGCACAAGTAAACTTGAAAGAGGAAAGTATTTGTGGGCTCAGATGATAGATGTGGGGGCTTAGGAGTTTTCTTTTCTGCGCTCTTGGTGACCCTCTGGGTCTCAGGCAAGCTAAATTTAAGATCTGTCCCTGAGCTACGGAGCCTTGGGTTCTAACTGCCAGCAGGTTGCCACACGAGGCCAAAGTATTCAGTCGGAACTGTTGTGAAAGGTGAGTGTTGATGTCGTCTCAGTTCTCACAGCGGCACCAGAATCTCTTAATGAATTTCTTTCAGAAAATGGGGCCTTGCTGCAGTTTCCTCAGAGAGTCAACCGGTCCTCCTTGAAGGAAAAAGGATGAGGAACCCGGCACAAGACGGTTCCATCCGGGTGGGTCTGGGCACAGGTTGTTCTGGGATGAAGGTCTGGGGTCTAGCACGCATGCCGCACGCCCGCATGTTAAACACAGCCAGGGTGACACCACACTCTGGGCTCCCCCAGGGCCACGGAGCGACTCTTGGAATAGGGAGGGGAGGGAAGGAGAGGAAGAGGGGTGTCACAGGAGGACGGGGAGCAGAAAGCTGAGAGGTCTGGGAGGCAGGGCCGCAGCATCTGGTTGGCACTCCCACGTGACCTGACCCTTCCCCTCAGTGCGTGTCCGTCCGCACATCTGTCTCCACCTTGCCGGGGCATCGCGGGCGTGGACTCCAGGGCGCCGCCCTACAGGTGAGTGCACTGCACCGGCACCAGGCCTACAGGGACCCCAGGTCACCCAGAGTGGCTGTGACTGGTGCCACCCTGCAGCCATGGGGCTTGGCACACACACACACACACACACACACACACACACGGAGCCAAAAATCTCTCTCTCTCTCTTTTTTTTTTTTTTTTTGGTTTTTCGAGACAGGGTTTCTCTGTAGCTTTGGAGCCTGTCCTGGAACTCCCTTTGTAGACCAGGCTGGCCTCGAACTCACAGAGATCCGCCTGCCTCTGCCTCCCAAGTGCTGAGATTAAAGGCGTGCGCCACCACCGCCCAGCTAAAGTCTCCTTTCTGAACAGCCATACGTTAAGGAACAAATTGAGTCTTCTTCTCAGTGTGGCCATCTGCCTTGGACCCCATACTAGTCCATTCAGAAAATGGTTCTGATGTCCTGCCCTGCGACATGAAGGCGGAGGAGGTGTGCGAAGGTGTCATTGAGACAGAAATTTCTGGGCTTGACCATGTGTTTGACTTGAAGTGCCGGGTGGGCAGATGGCTATCCAACATAAGATCAACTGTTGGGAAGAGAGGGGGCTAGTGCACCTGCTCTGCAGAAGCATCCATCACCAGTGAACACCCCGCTTTTAAAGATGGCTGGTCTCCACACCCTCGACACATTTCCAGTAAGACTCACACACGAACCCCCCTTTACCCCCACCTCCGTTTTTGAGCTGGAGTAGTTGAACTAAGTAGATGGTTGAGCATGGAAGCCAGAAGGATTGCTGGGGGCTGCTGTGTTTTGTGTGGGACTTTTCCTGTTAGCTGGTGAAATAACCCAGAAGGATCAACACAAGGCGGACGTTAATGTACCGCGCCGCTGCAGCTCTGCAGACAGGCAGGAAAGCGCCTCCTCCCGCGAATCAGTGCGCTCGGCAGTCTTGTGTGCTGCTTGATGTACAAGTGGGATTGGGTTGGGTACAGTCAACCTGAGGCACTTGGGCGACCTGAACCTCAGAGCTCCCCACGTTTAGATAAAGCCCCCAAAAGCCGTTCTTGTCAGCTGTTGAATTAATTGCCTTCAACTTAAAATAGCATTCATAGCAAGCCTGGGTGTTCGAGCCAAGCCACAGCCTCGGTGTAATGGGTAGATTTGTAAGAAACTGCCGAACTATCTTCAAAACTGAGAGCCTCTTACTGCACCCCACCCTCCAGGATCCTCCCCAACTCCCGGAAATGCAGTCTGGTTGCTAGATCCTTTGCAGTGTTTCTCATGTGTGTTGGATTTTTGCTGTTCTAAGAGGTGGTTAGTAGTTTTGTTCGTATTTGAAATGGTCTACCACATAATGTAGGCCATCTTTTTTTTTTCCATTCTGGTTTTTAGTTTTTTTGAGACAGGGTTCCTCTGTAGCTTTGGAGCCTGTTCTGGAACTCTCCCTGTGGACCAGATTGTGGACCTCAAACTCACAGAGATCCACCTGTCTCTGCTTCCTGAGTGCTGGGATTAAAGGCGTGCACCACCACTGCCTGGTGTAGATCATCTTTTCGCATACTCACTTGCCTTCTTTGTGTTTTTCATGTGTGTCGTTTATTTTTTTAGGACAGGGTCTTAACCCTGGCTGAGCTGGTACTGGCCATGTAAGCCAGGTTGACTTTGACCTCTCAGGCTCCAGTGTCCAGGCTGCCACACACTGAGACACAAAACACTTCTGAGATCAAGTGTGTGGGGCAAACAGCTCTGTAGTGGACACCTGATGCTCCCTCGGTTGGTTCTGCCACTGCCTGCCTGGAGACCACATTTGCTCTCACAGGTTGAGAGCCCAGTCCCCAAATCTGCCTTATCTCCCCAACTTTAGATGCCAATACAGCCCACTTTCTGGGACGTCTGTTTACTACTTAGTAAAGGATATTGCCAAGGTAGCTGTGTTGGCGAGTGTCAGTCTGCCATACCTGGGAAGAAGGCGCTCACTGAAACACAGCCCTTGGCAGACCGGCCTGTGTGTATGTCTTCTGGGCATTTTCTTGGTTGTTAATTGAAGTAGGAGGGTCTACCCCACTGTGGGCAGTCATATCTCTACACTGATGGGCCTGGAGAAAGCTAGTACGGTGTATAATGCGCACGCGCGTGCGTGTGTGTGTGTGTGTGTGTGTGTGTGTGTGTGTGTGTGTGGTGTGTAAAACTAGCTGGATGTGAGCCTGGGAGAACGCTAGTAAGAGGGGTGTGTATCCATCCTCTGTGGTTTCTACCTCAAGCTCCTCCTCGGCTTCCTGTGATGGTGAGCTGTAACCTTACAGATGCACTGTTTTGATGATGGTGTTGATCCTAACAAAAAGCAGAGACTAGGAGGGATGCAGGGAAAGGGGTGCACAGGGCGGCTATGGTGGAAGGCTGCGCAAGTCCGGCTATCACGGGTGTCATGTCTAAGAAATCTTCGTCCAACCAGGGTCACCTTTTCTTCTTCTCCTTCGGAGTCTGGGTCTCATGCAGCCCAGGCTGGATCCCAAATCACTAAGAAGCCAAGGATGACCTGCTCCCCCTGTGCTGCTCCCTGCTGAGTGCTGGAATGGCAGGTGTTTGTCACCAAGCTGAGAATGAAAGCCAGGGCTTCCCACACAGTAGGCTGACTTTTGTCAACTGAGCCACGGCCTAGCTCCCATGCTTTTGTCTATGCTTTAGTTTAAGATGTATGTTCACAATTGAGCTCAATTTTGCACAGCATCATACACACAGGGGTGAATTATAATAGGACCTGACTTTGGAGACTCCTTCTTGGATTTCGGGCGGCCTCCAGCTCCGCCCCTGCTTTGTTTTCACACCAGTTCTCTGCTCTCCCGACTGCTGCAGCTCCAAAAAGCTTCATGGCTGGTCCTGCGGCTCTCTAGCCGGCTCCTTTCCTGCTTTGGATTATTTTGATCTCTACCTGTCCTCCGGCCCCCTCTGCAGCTCCTCCTCCAGGGCAATCAATGCCCTTCAAGTCTCTGCTTTCTCAGTTTTAGAATCAGCTCTTTCCAAACTCACTGAGATTTTGAGTGGAACTGATTTGAGTCTATACATGTTTGGAACCCTAGCAATATTGAGTTTTCTGGGATTAAACTCAGGGCCCCGGTGTTGTGTATCTAATCCATAAATGGGGCATAGCTCCATTTCTCGAGGTCACTTTGCTGTTGTCCTGTAATGTTCAACACACATCCTCACAAGCTTTGTAAATATGTACTCATCTCCTGAACTCTGGTGCTGTTGTATCTGGACTATTAAGAAATGAAATTCCTATTGCTAGCACTGAGAAACAAAACATTCTGGGGCTGGAGAGATGGCTCAGTGGTTAAGAGCACCTCCTGCTCTTCCAAAGGTCCTGAGTTCAATTCCTAGCAACCACATGGTGGCTCACAGCCATCTGTATTGAGATCTGGTGCAATTCTTCTGGCCTGCAGGCAGAGCACTGAGAATAATGTATACATAATAAATAAATCTTAAAAAAAAACATTCTGAACACCGACATCATCTCCTATTAAACTGCTAAACCGCCTAGTGTGCTTCTGTCGGCTGAGGGATCTACACTCTGTTTCCAAGGCCTTTGTTTGCTGAGAAGGATCTCAGCCCAGGATGGCCCTAAGCTTTCTGCAGTCAAAAGTTGGCCTTGAACTCTTTAATTCTTCCCCTCTGCTTCCTAAGTGCTAGGATGGGTAACCGTTCCTGGAATTTTTTTTAAAATTACTTACATGAGGGTGTTTTGTGTCTGTACACTATGCATGCAGTTGATGGGCAAGGGGGCCAGAAGGTGCTGGATCCCTGGGACCCGAGTTAGAGATGGTCCTGCCACACGGATGGTGGGATTCGAACCCGAGTCCTCTGACAGAGCAGCCAATGCTCTTCACCACTGAGTCCTATCTCCAGGCCCCATTCTAGTCTTTAGCTAGCTCTATGAGGACTAAACTCCCAAGTATACTGAATTGGTAAAGAAGTGGACATGGATAATTTCAATTGCTTGAAATTTGCCAGGGATTGCATTCCGCTTCAGCATATGGTTTGGGTCAGTTTCCCATACAAGCGTCCAAGGGACATATTCTGGAAGTTGTTGGTCATACCCAGATAGCTATGCCGAATATAACACATTATATGTTCAGATGCTCTGCATGCTTTTACAGTTTTCCTTCTGGTCTGTTGCTTCTAAGATGTGAAACCCATTGCCACCTTGACTTTGTTTTGGTGCTTTTGTTCAGGTTTGGTGTGAAGTGTTTCTCAACCACCTGTGACTTCTCATGGTATGGCAACTCTTAGATAACATTTAATTGGGTGGCTTGCTTAGTTTCAGAGGTTCGGTCTATTGTCATAACAAGGACCATGGCAGCATGCAGGCAGACATGGTGCTGGAGCTGAGAGGGACACATCTTATTTTTTTAATGTTTATTATTATTATTGGATTTTTTGAGACAGGGTTTCTCCGTAGCTTTTTGGTTCCTGTCCTGGAACTAGCTCTTGTAGACCAGGCTGGCCTCGAACTCACAGAGTTCTGTCTCTGCCTCCCGAGTGCTGGGATTAAAGGCGTGTGCCACCACCGCCCGGCTGTTTATTATTTTCTTTTAAATATTTTTTAGGGGCTGGAGAGATGGCTCAGCGGTCAAGAGCATTGCCTGTTCTTCCTGAGGTCCCTAGTTCAATCCCCAGTAATGACATGGTGACTCACAACATCTGTAATGGGATCTGTTGCCCTCTTCTGGCCTGCAGGCATACGTGCAGGCAGAACAAATTATTTATTTATTATATATACAATATTCTGGCCAGAAGAGGGCAACAGATCCCATTACAGATGTTGTGAGTCACCATGTGGTTACTGGGGATTGAACTAGGGACCTCAGGAAGAGCAGGCAGTACTCTTAACCACTCCTGTTTCTTTTCAACTTTTTTTAAATTTATTATGTGTACAACATTCTGCTTCCCACACACCCAGAGCGGGCGCCAGACCTCATTACAGATGGTTGTGAGCCATCATGTGGTTGCTGGGAATTGAACTTAGGACCTCTGGAAGAGCAGTCAGTGCTCTTAACCTCTGAGCCATCTCTCCAGCCCTCCTGTTTATTTTCTAAAGAAACAATCTTTTCTCATTTTACATACCAAATCCAGTTCCCACTCCCTCCACCTTTCCTTCACACCCTCCCCCCGACCTCTGAGAGGTCAAGGCTTCCCATGGGGAGTCAACAAAGTCAGGCACTTCACTTCGAGGCAGGAACAAGGCCCTCCCCACTATATCTAGGCTGAGCAAAGTATCCCCCAAAGAGAATGGGGCTCCAAAAGGCCAGTTCAAACAGTACGGATAATACGGATAAATCATGGTGCTACATCTTACAGGCAATAGGAAGTCAACTGTGACATGGGGGGGGGGGTACAGTTTATTTTCCCCTTTCTGTAAGGGTTTTGCTGCATTAATGAAGCCATGCAAAGTTTGGCTTTTCTCTCCTTCCTCATCTCTATGCTTCTCCCACTGGAACAGTACATGGCATCAGGAGTCGTGAATGTCACAGGACTGTTGCCTGTATTTTAAATCAGAGCCATTCAGACAACTCTGCATACCACAGGCATGTTCTAGCTTTGCCTGGCTGGTGGGGCCTTCGGGTCTTTTACAATCCCTAGTGAGATCCGTGAATGACTTGCTGGTCACTGGCTTTCTCCTAATCCATTACAGCATCTCTGCAGGTGACCGTGCATCCCTTACCTTAAATATACCGTCTTTGAGAGGTGTCTGAAACTAGTATGAATAAACAGCCGTTTCCCACCTTCACCCCTCTCCAGAGCTTTGTCTCCTCCCTTTCTCACTTGATGTTCACCCCACAGCGTAAGAACATAAAACAGCCATTTGGTGTGTTTTCTTTCCCCTGGGATTAAAGGTGTACATCGGCACCGAATGCAGCACCCGGTTGTGTGTGAGATGAACAGAGATGTGGCCAGAGGTGGGCCAGAGCCATGACAGGTCATGATGAGTTCCGATGAGATAGGAATGTCACAGAAGGCACGGGAGGCTCTGGCCAGTGGCTAGGTCAGCTGGAATCCCAAGAGGCAAGATGGTGAGATGCAGCGTTGGCTGCCCTGGGAGCCTGAGTTGAAGGTACGGGAAGGGTTTGTAGCAGACAGCACTTGCTGGACTGCGGAGACGAGCAAGGGTTGTGAGGCTTATGGCAAGTGCTGCTGCCCGCTGAGCCCTTGCCAGTCTGCAAGGCCAGCTGCATCTCTTAGAGACTATTGTTTTAGGTTGGCAAGCAAACATTTTCAAATGACTGGTATCAAAACTCAAGTTTTTATTGTATTAATCCACACTGAATTTTCTGACACTTGGTAACAGACGTCCCTGCAATTAATGTCATTTACTCCCCCGTGCCGGTGTGTCCTAGAAGCTGAGGTCTGAAGAAGGTACAAAGCTGGACTGATGGTCAATGCTCAACACAGGCACATAACAGCGTTTGTTCTTTCCCGCCAACGTTATTGCATTGCTTTGGGGTTTTTTTGTTTTGTTTTTTGATGTGGGACTCCCCTCTGTGTGCTGTGATTACCATTAATGAATAAAGAAACTGCCTGTTGATAGGGCAGAACTTAGGCAGGTGGCGAGGACTGGACTGAATGCTGGAGAAAGAAGGGCGGAGTCAGGAGATGCCATGGATCCACCACCCGAGAGAGACATGCTGAAACTTTGCTGGTAAGCCACAACCTTGTGGGGATATACAGATTAAAAGAAATGGGTTAAATTAAGATGTAGGAGTTAGCCAAGAAGCTAGAGCTAATGGGCCAAGCAGTGATTTAAATAATATGGTTTCTGTGTGATTGTTTCAAGTCTCTCCTCCCTAGAATTTTTGAGACAGTTTCTCTGTATAGCCCTGGCTGACCTTGAACTCAGGGATCCACCAGCCTGGGTGGAGGATCTAAAGTCCCTGGGTGCTGGGACTAAAGGCGTGCACCACCACACCCAACTCTTAGTATGTTCTTACAGTTCCAATCCTCCAGCTTGGTTCCCACACCATGTACACGCAAAGGGTTGGTCCTCATTGCCACACCTTCACAGCTCCCCTGGAAGATGTACATTTGACCAAGGCTCTTCTCCTGGCACTGGAGACGTCTCTCCTAGTGACCATCAAGTAACCTGCTCTGCTCAAAGACTAGGATCTGTTGAGTGTGAATAAATGGCGGACACCCAGAACCCAGAATTTTAAAAACTTTCCTACAAGAAAGTGTATGACTGACTTCAAATGTAATTAATTTTAATGTAATTAATTTTAACTATTTAAAAATTTCAACAACTAACAGTACAACGGATTCCATTGTGTTCAAAGCCCAGTTCAGCAACAACACCACACCTTGTCTCTCAGACCTCACATCTGAAAGCCGCCAACACCGCGACACCCGCAGCGCTGCAGCTGCGCCAGTCCGGCAGCCTCAGGAGCAGGACACAGTTCTGGGCCACCTGTTTGTCTGTCTGGGAAACTAGGGTGTGTGATTCCACATCTTACAATAAAGGGTTTTTTAAACAGTAATACTGTTCTCACAGGAAGAACAGAGTAACTTTTCCACCCTTTGAGAAAGTTTGCCAGTATACACATGTAATTCCTGATTAAACCCACAAACTTTCAGTTGCCGAGATATCCATTCCTAGGCTATAATAAAAAAATTAATATGTTGGTATGAAATCTTCTGTTCTTTTAGTATTTCTTCAATGATAAAACTGTCCCTTGCTTTTAGAAGATATGCAAACAGCAAATACAAAAACACTCAAGTACACTGGATAATCTACAGGAAATCCTGAGTTTTCCTTTTGGTCTACTACATTTGAATATAAGCCACAGATATGGAAAGAGTAGCCTTTCAAAACCCTGCGTACCTGGGCTGGTTTAGTCTCTACTGTAAACAACACACAATTGCACAGGCTTTACAATTTGCTCTTTATTCTCTTGTGGAATGCTAGGTTCAGTACTACAGCACGGTTGTCAAGGCTACTCAAGTGTGACAAACTTCATATCCAAGTGCTGCAGAATTTAATTATTTTAAACAAAACCCTTGTTATTGTACAATTGAGGTCTGATGGTTTTAAGTTGATGCCTAGGTACAGGACCAGACACAAACCTTGAAGATGTTATTACCTGTACATATATATACAAATATAATCCACACATGTGTGTATACATAGGCATGTATTAACTTATGTGGGAATTTATAAAATTATATACATACACATACATGCATATCTGTGTACAGCTACCCACCCTCACCACTGAGCTCTTCTTGCACTAGTTCAATAGCTCCGTGCTCAATTATTATTGCTGTCTGGTATAACTACATGATTTTAGTGCCCAAACCAGACAGACTGGGTGTGGGATGGACACTGCATATAGACACGCGCATCCTTGTGTGCTGTGTATGAAGAGCAGTTCCTCCCTGTCCAGCCATGCTCCACTACAGTAAACAGCCTTCACCACAGGGCTTGGAATTGTAAGCAGTGTAAAATTTATGTCTGGAAAACTGTGTTCATAGTTACAAAATATATATATATTTTATATATATATATATGATTGAAACCTACCAAGTACATATATTCTTTGAATTTGGCTATATCCTAGCCATTAGATAAATTAAACAAAACCCACCCTCTAATAGGATGTTATTATAGCCTTAAATACACCAGTACCTGCATTTAGAATAGTCATTATACTTTAAAAGTGAACAAAATGATGTTAATAAAGATTTGAAAAACACTATATGCATCTGCATTAAATATACAAAGGTTGCCACAGGGCCTGGTTCAATTCATTGTTTACCATTTTCATGTTCTAGGGGTGACTAATATTAAAGTCATTCTGAAATTCTGAAAAGTATGGCTCATTAAGGCTTTTATACAAAAGAAGCCCTATTTGTAATCAATTATAAAAACAAGTACTATTTTAAAGAAACAAATGCACGCGGACACCACGGCCCTGGTGACCTCGTGGACAAAGTGACTGTAGAGGAGGCTGTCCCGGCAGGAGCACCTCATGGTAGCACACGGGAACCTGGCGCTTCCTCCCTCTGCAGCTATTCAGCATGTAAAATTTAAACCTTTTCACATTAACATTTAAATTTAATACAGTGCAAATATTTGAGAATAACTTGTTCCCCGGTGAAACAAGAGCCAGCACTATGCTGAATATTCTTCAGATCTATTTATACATTCAGTTAAAGTTCACCACAGACTTAGGAATTGCTGAATATCAGCAGAATGTAACTGAACTAGCAGCAGTCGCATCAGTGTGCAGCAGTTACTCGAGAGAGCGCATGAAAGTCTCCAGGTTGTACTCGGAATCGTACTGCTCGGCATCCCAGAGGTCACTCAGGTTTTCCAGAACTGATTTCATGCTCGCTTTCCCAGAAGTAGAGCTGTCGGCCTTTTCTGCTTTGCCATCCTAATGAAACATTTGCAGATAAAAATGAGTTTTTATTTGAGACTGGATCTCATTATACAGTCTTGGCTGTCCTGGAACTTACTATATAGACCAGGCTGCCTTGAACTCAGAGTTCCCCCTGCCTTTAAGTATGTGCCACTAATGCCTGGCTTAAAATGAGGTTATTGACTTCAGAAATATCTTTTCTAAAAAAAGAGAGAGCCGAGCGGTGGTGGCACACACCTTTAATCCCAGCACTCAGGAGGCAGAGGCAGGTAGATCTCTGTGAGTTCAAGGCCAGCCGGATCTCCAACAGCTAGTTTCAGGACAGAAACCAAACCTACAGAGAAACCCTGACTCGCAAACAAACAAACAAATAACAAAAAAACCCTCAACCAGATAGACAGAGAGACAGACAGACAAAAAAGAAAATAAACTGGGTGGTGGCGGCAGCACGTGTCTTTAATCCCAGCACTTTAGAGGCAGCCGCAGGTGGATGTCTGTGAGTTCAAAGCTAACCTGGTCTACAGAGTGAGTTTCAGGAAAGTCAGGGTTATGTAGAGAAATCCTGTCTCAAAATAAAATTTAAGAAGAGACAGAAGGGGGACTGGAGAGATGGCTCAGAGGTTAAGAGCATTGCCTGCTCTTCCAGAGGTCCTGAGTTCAATTCCCAGCAACCACATGGTGGCTCACAGCCATCTATAATAAGATCTGGTGCCCTCTTCTGGCATGCAAGCATAGATGGGAGGAATGTTGTATACATAATAAATAAATAAATCTTAAAAAAAAAAAAGAGAGAGACAGAAGATGTCAAAGGCTGTAGCTCAGAGGTAGAATGGGTGCCTACTGTGTACCAGACCCTGACTTCACTCTCCAGCAATAGAAAAAGAAACCAGAGAGGCTCAGGGGCTCCACACTCCAAGCTCTGTTTGTGTTGAACCCTATCCAGCACAGCACAAAACCAGGCACAGTGGGGCACAGCAGAGCACACCTGTAATCGCAGCACTCAGGACAATCGGGAGATCAAGGTCATCTTCTGCTATACTCTAAATTCATGGCTAGTCTGAGACACATAAGACCTTGTCTCATGAATCAATCAATAAAAGAGGGAGAGAGGGAGGGAGGAAAGGTCTTATTGTTTGGCCCAGGCTGTCTCAGCTTCCAGAGTGAGTGCTGGGATTACAGGCCTCAGCCTGGGCACATCTTTATGTTATGTTGTTATCTAATATGTTAATAGTTTAATCCCCACAATAGTAACATTACTATCTATTGGCCGTCTGCTCTTAATGCCTGTATTGTTTTTTGTGTGTGGTATAATTTCACTTTATCTTAACACCATGTAATAGGTATAGCTGCTCCGAAGTTAATTTGCCTAAAGTTGCCAATCAGTAGGATCTGGCCCAGAAACACACACCCCCGAGTTCCACACTCCAGAGATTACAAGAGCCCCGAGAAGGAAAACACAAAGGAAAGAAACCTTGAGACAAGATAATGGCGACAATACAAAGACCGAGACTTCAAACATCTAGTGTGGAGAAATTTATGTGGCCCAAAGTTATCTACTGGCTCACAGAATGGCTCAGTAGCCAGAGGTACTGCCACCAAGCCCGACAGTCTGAGCCATGTCCCCAGAAGCCAGGCGGTGGAAGGAGAGCCAACTCCAGGAAGCCGCTCTGACCAAGTGTGCTGTGTGTGTGTGACAACTGCCCCACTTACACAGAAGTAAATGTACTTAAAAAAAAGTGTTAGAGCCTGGAGAGCTGACACTAGTTAAGAGGTATAAAGCAGCCGGGCAGTGGTGGCCCACGCCTTTAATCCCAGCACTTGGGAGGCAGAGGCAGGCAGACCCCTGTGAGTTTGAGGCCCGCTTGGTCTACAGAGTTAATTCCAGGACAGCTAGGACTGTTACACAGAGAAACCCTGTCTCAAAACATAACAACAACAAGAGGCATAACGCTCTCGTGGAGGGCTCAGGTGTCTACAATGAACATTGTAACTCAACGCCCTCTTCAGTGCACATATACACAAACACTGTCTTAGAGCGAACACATTACTGTTCTCAGTGCTTTACTCCCAACCTCAGAAGGCTGCAGCTCAGCAGCTGGCGAGCTTCAGAGCGCTTGCACCTCGCAGACAACCACCAGGACTGAGCAAGCTAAGTGAGCTCCTTACCTTATCCAGAGTAAACAAGTCAAGAAGCTGATCCGTCCCCATGCTCTGTAAACTAGAATTCTCTTGGCTAATAACGGTATTTGCTATGTTCATCTTGAATTTCTGCAAGCCCATTATCTTCTCTTCTAGTGTTCCTCTGGTTATCAGCCGATAGACATTAACCACACGTTTCTGAATAAGAAAAACAATTAACTGTAATGAAAACTGATAAACCCAGGTTCGTCAGGCCAGCCCTTTTTATTAGACTAACTGCGACTGGGGTCTTGTCTGGTCCCACGACCTAAAACTGTTTTCAGGATGACAGTGACCCAGGCTTTCTCAGCCAAGCTCAGAAAGTGGTAGTGGAAATGATACCACAGAAGATGAGAATGACATGCCCAAAGTCACAGCACTTCATAACATCCTAGAAAGAATTTGAATCCAGTCTTCCTAGTATCTGCCTAGCTTTTAGTGGAGTGTTGGGTGACTTACCTGCCCAATGCGATGGGCCCGGTCCATGGCCTGTAGATCTCGCATAGGGTTCCAGTCGTGTTCCACAAACACCACAGTGTCAGCACCAGTCAGGTTAAGCCCTAGGCCACCAACATGAGTTGTAAGTAAAAGAACATCAATGGATGGGTCATTGTTAAACCTACAAACGTAAGTAACAAAAAGTAGAGTTAGTACAGTTCTCACTCAGGACCCTTTAATAAAACTACTGTTTTAGAAACCCTTCTCTCTTAGTTACGGCTTCTACTGCTGTGATAAAACACATGATCAAAAGCAACTTGGGGAGAAGGGTTTTACTCCATCTTATACCTCTCAAAGAAGTCAGCGCAGGAACTCAAGGCCATGGAGGAGTTCTGCTTACCACTACTGGGCTTTCTCAGACTTCTTTTCTTACAGCAGCCAGGTCTAACAGCCCACAACAAGCTGGTCACTCTCTTATCAATGAAGAAAATGAACTACAGGCTAGCTCAGGGCCAATCTGGTAGGGGCATTTCCTCAGAGGAGATTTCTTTTTCCAAATGACCTTGCTTGTGTCTCAAGTTGATATAAACCAGCCAGCACAGCCATGGTATAGATATTAGTTTTCCACCAAGACAAAATAGCCTTCGAATATACTGTAATGGTTAAACTCACTGTCAGTGTGATGAGATTTGTAGTCTATAGCTTTTTGAGTTTCTAGGTTAGGTGAATAGAGGTGGGAATAACAGCCCAAAATGTGGGTGGTCCGTCCCACAGGGAGGCTCACTGGGCTAAAGGAAAGGGAATCAGGCAGATGATCCTGCACTCATCGTTCTCTGCTTCCTGACTACAGATGCAATGTGACCAACTACCTCAAGCTCCTGCCCTGACTTCTCCCACATCAACTGTATTCTTGAACTATTACATATTTTAATATAACAACATATATATATATATATGCACACATATATGCATGCATGAATGCCAATCTGAAGTAGAAAGAATTCATTCTAAAGCTTATCAGAAATTTCATAAACAGAAATAGGCTAAAAAGGTTGTACTTTATATCAGATACAGAGCAGGTTATAAAAAAGCGTGGAGGCAGATGAGTGGGAGCACTCTGCATCGTCCAGGGAGGGAGAGCCACCATCCAGGACAGCTGTACTCTACAAGATATCCATAGGGACATCTAGTAGTCTCTAGGAAAAAGGACAATTATTACTAACAATAAAAGTAGCAGCCACACTTCTGGGTAAGATGGCAAATTAGAAGCTCCTTCAGTGTGACCCACTGTGAAGAAACAATAAATAACCTTCGTTGGGTGGTGGCAGCACAGGGATTCAAGCAGAGGCAGAGACAGGGGGATCTGAGTTCAAGGCCAGTTCTGGTCTACAAAGCAAGTTCCAGGACAGGCTCCCAAACTACAGAGAAACCCTGAGTCAAAAAACCAATAAATAAGTAAACAAACAAAGAGACAATCATTCTCTCCTACAAAACGCAGTAACTGAAAACAAAGGGACTAAATAAGCCAGGTGAGCACTTAGCATAAGAGCACGCTGGGTGGAGCAGCCTCATGCCCTGTGCTTGGACTGAGGTGAGCAGGACCTTTGTGGGGCGCGGCTCCAACAACAGCCAGCAGGAAGCTGAAGCTGAGAGTCTCTAAGCCTCTGCATGAAATGAGGACACTCTGACATCACCTGATGAGAAAAGAACTGGCCAGAGACTATAGAAGCAGATGCTGACGGAGGCAGCCAGGACCCTTGCCAAAAGGATAAATAAATAGCAAAGTCACGGGCACTTTCTGTACCTTGGATTTATCTCCAGAACATATGGAACATAATGGGGAAATTTCCACACTCCATGCTGAGGTCTGGGGAAAGGCCAAGGAAGAGGCGGCTAACAGCAACTGTCCATTAAGCAAAACGCAACCCAAAAACTCACTTGTTCTGAATCCTCACAGACACTCACACAATTCTGACTTAAAATGGAGCCACCAACGGCACCTCCCCCATCATCATCTGCTACAAAGAACAGGGAGAAGAGGAATTCAAAACCCTTCTACTAAGGAAGAAAGAATGTTGACTGATACATTCTCCCACTCCCATCCCTCCTTCCATCCAGGTTTCTCCTGTATCCCAAGCTGTTCTCAAAGACTGCCTTGAACTCCTGACTCACGTTCCAAGTACAGGAATTTTAGGCATGCCTAATTTGATTTTGCTACATATTTTAAAATCTAGTTTACCTGGCCCAACAAACCAAAACTTTACGTAAATATCTCTAAATGTTCTTACTTTTGTTTTGATCTCAGTTAGGTCTTGCGTTCATACTGCATGTCTCCTCACACCCTCTCTGTGCATCCTATTTCCCTCACAGTGCTCCCTTTCATCCCTTCCTTATACCCTCTTGTTCCCTCTAAACTGTCTGTGTTCATGTGAGTGTTGGGCCTGCATGCATGCCTAGTACACCAGGAAGCCAGAAGACAGTACTGGATTCCCCTTGGAACTGGAATTGTAAGCAGTTGTGAGCCACCATGTGGGTGCCTGGAATAGAATCTGAGTCTTCTAAAAGAGCAGGAAGGGCTCTTAACCACTTGACTACTCCCTCCTCCTCCTCCTTCTTTACTAACCTATTATGCTTTGTAGATCCTAATATTCCACACCCTCTTCTATCTACCTTTCCCTGATTTTCCCCAGCTGATCAATACTAGCCCCTATGACAAGGTAGCCTACTTCCCTTTCAAACGTTAGCAACTGAACATCACTGTACTACTGTTCTTTGTTGTGCCTCAACAGTTTCCTAAGTTAAAAACGATGATTGTTTTTAAATGACTAGCAAGTAGCCATGGTTGCTTCTGCAGTTAATACTCCCAGCCCCATGTAAGCCAGTCCAAGTGGAACATTGCAATACTTGAGCAGAAAGAACACATGTTCGGGGTGGGGGTGGGGGGACCAACAGATGAAAAAACCCTAGATGTGCAAGCCCTAACCAAAGAAAATCAAGAATAACAAAAAAATTCAAGATACCAACGAGAACGAATCAGATGAAATCCAAGACTTAGCTGGGTGGTGGTGGCTCACACCTTTAGTCCCAGCACTTGGGAGGCAGAGGCAGGAGAATCTCTGTGATTTCATTTCCAACCTGGTCTACAGAGCAAATTCTAGGACAGGATTCAAAGCTACATAGAGAAACCCTGTCTTGAAAAAGAATAGATAAATAAATAAATAAATAAATAAATAAATAAATAAATAAATAAATAAATAAATAATAAAGATGAATCAGGCTAAAAATACAATTCCTGTTTTAGAATGCTAATTATTTCTTCTCTTGGATGTTTTACTCAGTGGCATAGCCCATGTACTAGGAAAGTTTCCCTTGTTTTTCTAAATAATTTTTTTAACTTTATTTTATGTTCATTGGTGTGAGGGTTACAGACAGTAGTGAATAGCCATGTGGATGCTGGGAATCGAACCCAGGTCCTCTGGAACAGCAGCCAGTGCTCTTAACTTCTGAGCCATTTCTCCAGCCCATAAAGTTTCCCTTCTAAAACAAAAAGAAATCCAAAAGACTCAAGGGAAAAAAAAATTAATAATGTTTAATTGATGTGGGATTCCCCCCTGTATGTCATGAATGTGTTTTGTTAATGAATAAAGCTGCTTCAGTCCTATAGCAGTGCAGAATAGAGCTAAGTGGGAAAACTAAGTTGAATGCTGGGAGAAAAGAAGGCAGAGTCAAGAGAGAGGCACTGTAGCCACCAGAGAAAGAACCCGCACACTAGTACTGGTAAACCAAAAGCCTTGTGGTAAATAAAAATAAGAGAAATGGGGTAATTTAAGATATGATATAAGAGCTAGCTAGCAATACACCTAAGTGATTGGCCAAGCAGTGGTTTAATTAATGCAGTTTCTGTGTGGGTTTTTTTTTTTTTTGGGTCTGGGTGGCCAGGAAACGAATGAGCAGCTTCCAACTATATTTAAAGAGATTAAAAAGGATACAAATGAACTTCTAAATATATTAAAAAAGGAAACTATTGAAATGAGAAAGCCAATATAGGATATGAAGCAGGAATTTATTAAGAAAATAGAAACACTAAAAAAGCGGGTTCCAAGGATTGAAATTAGGTCACCAGGTTTGTAGAGTGAGTGCTTTTACCAGCTGAGCCATCTCATCAGCCCCAAATTGAATATTCAGAAATGAAAAGGTAAGTCAAATGAGAAACTCAGTAAAAGGCCTCATAGAACGGAAGAAGCTAAAGTCATAATATCAAGGACAGGAGAGAAGAAAAATCCAGACCCCGAGAAAGATAATCAGGGTGTGAACGGAACATGAAGTCTACAAACACCACTAAAGACCAGATTTACTACAGCATCAAGTTAATACTCTCAGGAAAATCATGGTGGAAAGCTCCCCAAATCTAGGAAAAGAAATGAACACCCAGATCCAGGAGGCAGTTAGAATGCCAAATAAGAAGGAAAGCATCAAAACTGCAAGGAAGAAACACCACGGTACACAGGCACCTAATTCCATAAACAAGCACTACTGGAGGAAGAGAGGTCAGCCTCCACACAGCAACAGTGAGCGACGTTAATGCCAACTATCACCAACAGCCAGCCAACCCAGGAGGAAAAACAGACACACATGAACAAGAAATAAGAGAGGAAACTGTAAATGTCTGGAGTCCAATGACATAGGAACCTCTGAGGCACAATGAGAGCAGTGCTGAGAGGGAAGAGCGTGGAGTAAACTCCAGAGCAAGCGAGACGGCTCAGCAAGCACAGGCATGGCAGGACAGACTGACTCCAGAAGTTGTCCTCTCACCTCCAAGGTTAAAAAAGAAAACTAAAACAACAAAAAACAATGAAAAAAGACGGTTCTCTGAAGAGGTACAAGGTCAACAGTCAAGCTATCTATCAAAACACGAAATTAACCAAATCAGAGCTTTAAAAAAGACATGGATAACAACAAAATTTAGATTAGGATACACCTTAAAATCTATATTCTAATAATTTGAGAAATTAAAAGAAATATGTTTCTAGACAAACCCACTGAAATCAACTAAGTGGCTATAAACAACATAAATATATAAGTAATAAATATTCCAACTAAAAAAGCTGAACTCTACTAGACAGTCAAATAAGAACCAATTGCCAACATTCATCAAACTAATTTAAAACAGAAAGCAAATAATTGCTACCCAACATGTTTCTGTTTGTTTATTTTTTGAGACAGGATCTAGATGCAAACTCATGTAGCCACAGCAACCATAATGTCAACAAAATGCCAAAATACACTTGAGTAAAGACAGTCCTTTTTCAACTGACAGAACTGTGAAAACAATCTCCACATCTAGATCCCTGTCACTCTGTACAAGAATCAATTCTAAGAGATCAGAAACTATAACATAAGAACTGAAATTTTCTTTTTCTTTTTTCTTTTTTTTTTTGTTTTTTTCGAGACAGGGTTTCTCTGTAGTTTTGGAGCCTGTCCTGGAACTAGCTCTGTAGACCAGGCTGGTCTTGAACTCACAGAGATCCGCCTGCCTCTGCCTCTCGAGTGCTGGGATTAAAGGCGTGCGCCACCACCGCCCGGCTGAAATTTTCCAACTGTAAGAAGCAAAAATAGGCAAACTACCTACTTAGGATATAGTCATAGTAAAGGAATTCCTAAATATGGATTCCAATCATAAAGTAAAACCAAGAACTGACAAATAGGATCACACGTAATTAAAAATTTACAGCAAAGGAACACAATCAAATGAAGACAGCTTGCAGAATGGGGAAAAAGTCTTTGGTCAGTCCAATATGGACAAGTTCAACAGAACCACCAAATACGGGCTGCCCATGCATGCTTCAGCATTGCCAGGGCATAAATTACATTCATTTCATTCATCTTTATAGAAGATTAATATGTACAATATACAATGAACACAAACTAAATACCAAGAAATCAAACAACCCAATCAATAAATGGGCTAATGAAATGAACACACAATTCTTGAAGATGCCAACAGAATGGGTTATTAAATATATGGAACAAAACAAGACAGACATGTATCATCACTAGCTGTCAAGAAAATCAAAATTAAAACTACATGGATTCTCAGTACAGTCAGTCATTAAGACAAATAACAAGACACTGGGGTGATGGTTCAGTGGATAAAGCACACACACAAGAGCACAGAGTTCAGATCCCTAGAGCCTACATAAATGCCACATGGACATGCAGAATGCCTTTAATTCCAGCCTTGGAAGGTTGAGATGGGAGTCCCTGGAGTAATTTGGCTACCAAGACTAGTCTTACTGATGAGCTCTGGATTTGACAAGACCCTGTCTAAAATACAACAAAAGAGCATTTGAGGTTTGGAACTGAATCCCAAATAGGAATCTGGTTTGTCAGAATCTTGACTCCAAGGATGTATTTTAGGCAGAGTTTGTAGAACACACATTTTGTTTTGAGCAGAGAAACAATAGCTAGGACAGGGATCTCAGCAAAGCTATCTGTTTGCTTGCTTCCACCCTAAACCCTAAAAACCGGGAGGAAAAAACTCGTTATCTCAGATCTCCACTCTGCTCTTCCAGGTGCTTCCTGGTGTGATCACTTGCGTCATCACAGTCCTTCCGTAGTTCTGTATCCACAGGAGATTTATTTGGACTGGGTTACCCAGTAACAGACACGCAGGTATTACCCAATGAAAACATTTCTTGAAACAAACACCTACATAAGTAATAACAAATACATTAATCTTGTCTTCTATTAACAGCTGGGGAGCTACTTACCGGGAAACAATAGAATGCCTCTGTCCAGGAGGTATGCTGCCATCTAGTCTCAAATAAGTGACAGAGGGTAGGTGAGGCTTCAGCAGGTCATGCTCAACTATATCAAGCATGCTTTTTAGCTGACAGAAGATCAGTATTCTGTGTTGGGCCACCACAGACTCTGTGCCACTGTCTGAAGTGCTGCCGTTTCCCAAACCACAATCCAACAGCAACTGGGGGAAGAAAACATTTCACAGCTATTTGGAAGTAGACAACAAATATTTGCTACCACAACTACTTTCTCCTGCAACTATTTCTATGGAAAGAAAAGGTTAAATTTATTTGTCACCTATTTGCCCGTTAGAAGTTGGGCTAAACTACCAAGCACTCAGCCCGTTTCCTCTATGGACTCCCATAACCACTAGACCTTTAGTAAATGTTCATTCAAGGCAGTGACAAAGATGTCCCAAACAAAAGCTATAAAGTAACTTCTTTAAATGAAAAGACAAATAATATAAAAAGGGGTCCTGTATGGTAACATATGCCTTTAATCTCAGTACTCAGAGAGGTAGGCACATCTGTGAGTTTGAGGTCAGCCTGGTCGACAATAGTAAATTCCAGACCAGCCAAGGACTACATAAAGCCATTTAGAAACACACACTGTAGGATTCCATGTACATGACATAGTTCAAGAGCTCATCCTAGGAAAAGGTTAAGGATTGGAAAGGGAAGATGGGGACTTCTGGGTAGGCGGTGTTTTGGGTTATAGAGAACTCACGTGTTGGATGGTAGTGACTGCTGTAGAACACTGTAATGTCAGAACTGCACAGTTAAAGTGACATGTGATTTTTTTTAAAGCTATATAAAAAAAACTAGCTATGCTTGAATTTTACTGTACTCTATTTAACTATATGTGAAAAAAAATATTACAAAATGCCAGGCAGTGGTGGCACACGCCTTTAATCCCAACACTCTGGAGGCAGAGGCAGGCAGATCTCTTGTGAGTTCCGGGGGGGGGGGGTGTTAAAAAAAAAGAAAAAAAATAGTAAGCCAAATTTTAAAATACAGTAAATGGTAAGTATATCAATATCTTTGAAAACAGCAAATTTTTCTACTATCATAACTTATTTATTATTTTATTGTGAATAGACATACCTGTTTCAAAGCAGAGAGTTTAGGGGCATGCTGAATATCATGAAGTGAAGAATTCTGAACAGCCAGTTTTTCAGTAGTGCTCTTGAATTCTGGATGCTGAGGGGTTAAGACCAATGCTGGATGGTTGCACAGTTTACGTAAATATTGTAATGCCTTTAAAAGATGAAAAACAACAACAACTTACGTAACTCCATCTTTTTCATACCACAATTGTTTGTATTTTTGTATCCTCTCTTTGCTATTCCATTTGTCTAGAAAATGCCAGTCAGTGTCCAAGAACCAGTTCAGAGCTGGGCAAGTCAGTTCAGCCCACAAACCATTTTGCCACACCACATGCATGAGGACCAGACTTCAGATCCCCAGAAGCCACATTAAAACACAAACAAATAAGTAAACTTTAAAGCCCAGTGAGCATAGTAATTCAGTGTACAGGAGAAGGATACAGGGATCTCCTAGTCAGATAAGCCTACAGCAAACTTTGAGACTCAGGAACAGATTCTCAGAAAGGAGGGAGCAATCTAGAAAGATACCCAGCTGGGTGGTGGTAGCGGCACCCGCCCTGAATTCCAACACTTGGGAGGCAGAGGCAGGTGAATCTCTGAGATTTATGAATACAGTGTTCTGTTTGCATGTATGTCCATATACCAGAAAAGGGCACCATATCTCATTACAAATAGTTGTGAGCCACCATGTGGTTGCTGGAGATTAAACTCAGTTAAGAGCCAGTACTCTTAACCTCTGAACCATCTCTTCAGTTCCCATTCTTTAATTTTTAAAAGTAGTTTATAACCTCTACCTGGAATACATGACCTGTAGCTTTAAGCTTTGGTTTCTCAGTTTCTTCTGAAAGTGCAGCTGAAGACACAGTCTCATCCACGTCACACTTGGCACGAGACTTAGCAAAATCTTCATAAAGTTGAACCTGTGAAATTATGCCCAGGGAAACAGTATACATTTTTAAAAAGTATTCAGATATATAAATGAAGGCAAATTATGACACCTATATCTCATTCTTAGTATTAGAGATCATCCACTCCCTCTGTTTAGGTTTCTTTAAATTTACAGAACAGTTTTGTAAAAGATTAATGTGTTAAGTTTAGCTGCAAAGTATTAAATACACACACACTCTCTAAATTTTTCCAACATTTAGGAAAATATATTAGCAATAAAAGGAAATCAGGCCGGGCGGTGATGGTGCACACCTTTAATCCCAGCACTCAGGAGGCAGAGGCAGGCGGATTTGTGAGTTCGAGGTCAGCCTTGTCTTAACCACACTTAACTCTAATAGTGGGGTTAAGCAAGTTACTTCCTTTTTCTGAGTTTCGCTGTATTTGCAAAAACGAGGCTTATATTTCTACTACTGCTGTAAGGATGACACCGCACCATTCATAGACAGGCTCTGGTCATAATAAAGCCTCTCTGCCCTCTCTGTCCCTTTTTGCTTCTCATAGTTTCAGTTACCGGTGGTCTAAAAATAGTAATTATAAACTACAAAAATAAACAATTTATATCACGAAATCATGTGCCACTCTGTGTAATAAAACCCTATGCCATCCCATTCTGTCAGGGATATAAATCACCCTTTTGTAAGCACATCCATGTTCCATATGGCACCTGCTCATCAGTCATGTAGTCCCAATTCCAATAGGATCAACTGCCATATACTCTATAATACCCGTGTTCAAGGAAGCCTTCTTCACTCAGCAACAGCTCCAAAGTACAAGAACAGTGAAGGTAGAAGTTTGGCTATGCCAAAGAAAAGTCTTTAGCTTTAAGTGAAATATTTTAATGAGAAAGAGGTGGTGGGTTTACGTGGTGATTTGGGGCCAGATTCCAGAGGATTATTTCCTCACACTTGGAGGGGAGAAGAGCACTGGTCTCTCTATTTTAATCTACAGAATTCAGATCACTATCCTTAGAGAAAATATAATTTTCCTTTGGAGGGAAATCCTCTAGTCTCCTCCACTAGAGTGAGGTGTGGTTCATGTAAACGTTACTGTTGTAGAATATTAAAGTGAGTTATATTTGTTTATGCTCTGCAACAATTGTTTAACAATGTAAAGATATGTTTAACTCTATGAAGCTGTGATTCTTTGCCTGTCTAAAACACCTGATGTGTTTTATAAACAGATAAATGGTCAACAGCAGGGCAGGAAAAAGGACAGGTGAGGGCAGCAGGCAGAGAGAATAAATAGGAGGAGAAATTCGGGAGCAGAAGAAGGAGCGAGGAGAAGACACACGGGCCATCCACCCAGCCAGCCATGGAGTAAGAGTGAAAGATGTACAGAAGTAAGAAAATGGAAAAGCTCACAGGCAAAAGGTAGACAGGATAATTTAAGATAGAAAAGCTGACTAGAGAGAAGCATTCATTAGTAAAAATAAGCCTCTGCATGTGTGAATTTTTGGGTGCTGGGCCCCCGTAAGAGTCAAAAAGAGCCAAAAAGTAAAGAGTAATAAAACAATCAACAACACTCTACTATTAACAGCAAGATTTAAAAAATCTAGCTAAAAAGTCATTAAATAAACCGGGAAGAGTTTAATTTTCTATAAGGCATCTGATAAAACTTAAGGCTGTTCTACAAATAATATTCTATCAACCACAACAATGAGCAGATTCCTAACCTGGAGAGGGCTAAGAGTACAGTAATAGTCTTGAATAATTTTAGGTGGAAGATCCTGCAAGACATCTTCTTTCATTCTTCTCAAAAGGAATGGCAGGACTTGGCGGTGCAGTGCATCCATTGCAAGAACACCTGTCAATGGCAAGAACACAGTTTTAAGTGTTCAGAGTAAATCATACAACCCTGAGGACTTACTGTAACTCCTTCTTACCTGCTTCTTGTTCTCGACTGGAGCTTCGTGCATCCCTACTCGCTAATATAGGTTTACCATATCGAGCAGCAAACTGGCGTTCAGTACCCAAAAATCCAGGCATAAGGAAATCAAACAGTGACCACAACTCCAAAACGTTGTTCTGAATATAAAAAAAAATAACAATTATCTTTTCTTCAGTTTTGAAAATACCATATCCCCTTACTTCTGGATCCTAATGTGCCTCCCCACTTTTTTCCTCTCCAGAAGCCTCCTCATCCAGCCCAGGCTCTGGTTCAGCATGGATAGCTGCTCTCTAACATGGACAACCTTCTCTGATCCATAAAGCTCTGAAGAGCAGAAATCTATCTGACAGCTTCAAAGCCTAAACTATTAAGAGTAGGAAAAAGGGAAAAAGTGTTAGCCTTTCAACTGGACAAAACCCCAAACCTTCTGATGTCTCAGTCAAGTACAAGTAGCATCCTGAAAACAAAAAAACAAAACAAAACCCCTAAAAGTCAGTGGGCATAGTGACAACTTTAATCCCAGATGGATCTCTGTGAGTTCAAGGTTAGCCTGGCTTTTAGAGTGAGTTCCATGACAGCCAGGCTACACAGAGAAACCCTATCTTGAAAACCCAGTTAATATTATAATAAAACCTCAAAGTATTCCCCCTTTTCCCTTTTTTATAACTTGTAAATGCAGCTTTATTTCCTTCACATGTTTTCTCTATTGCACTGCTGTGTGTTTTAACAAAACTATTCAGGAATGAAAATCTTCACATTCAGCATTACCAGCTACAAAATCAAGTGGTTCCAGACATAACCAGCATATGTTAATTTAATGACATTAATAATCCCAGGTATTTATTTTTGCTTCATTCTTCAATATTCTTTTGTTTCTGGACTGTGACCTCACAGGCTCCTTTGTAGCTCTCTGTATAAAGTATGTTTCATGATAGACACCTATCTGAAAGTCATCCCAGCCACAAGAAGCCAGTTCTTTCTAATCCAACTGGGGTTTTCAATTTCTTCTTTTATTATCAAGTTAAGATTCAAAGTTGCTTCTTTCTGAAAACTGCAAGCCTGCTACTTCTCCTAGGTTTGGCTCTTTGGCTGACTTCTAAGTGCTAGATTATATGGTTCATTGGCATCATCCTTAGGAATTTGGAAGACAGGGCTGCTTTTGATTCTCTGCCACCCCAAATGTATGAACCCAATTTACAGTACTTTGACAATCAGAACTTTGCTTTCTCTAGAAGTTCTGAAAGCTCACAGTCTATTAATATCAGTCCATCTGTCCCCCAGCAACAGCTGAACCTCACACAAGGCCTCTCTGTCCCGCTGCTACCAGAAGCTGTGCTAGCTCTCCTTCCTTTTAATGTGCTTTACAACACATACCAACTTTAGGCTACGGATTTAATCCAGAGGTTACACTTGCCTGAAATCTTTGAGGCCCAGGTTTGATCCCCAATATAACAAAATAATGCCACCAAAAGCCCAAATCCCTAGTAAGCTTAGGAAAAATTGTAAATGAACAGCTTGTCTCTGATGATGGAAATACGCAGTGCTTACAAACTAGCCACAGTTTACCCTCTTCACAGTGGCTCTCAACCTTCCAAATGCTGCAGCCCTTTAATACAGTTCATGTTGTGGTGACTCCCAATGATAAAATTATTTCATTGCTACTTCATAACTATAATTTTGCTTCTGTTATAAATTATAATATAAATATCTGATATGTAGGATATCTCATATGCAACCCTCAAAGGGGTTGAGACCTAGACCTATAGGTTGAAAACCACCACCTTAGATAAGCAGTGACTACAAAAAATAAATTCAAAATAAGAATTGTAAACTAAGCGTGGTGGCACAACCTTTTGACCCCAGCACTCCTGAGGCAGAAGCAGAGAGATCTCTGAGTTTGAAGTCAGCCTGGTCTGCATAGGTAATTCCAGGACAGCCAGGGCTATGTAGAAAAACCCCGATGCAAAAAGACAAGAGACCATAACATCAGTTTTTAGAGCTAGAGAATATCCTTCTACCAACCGGAGAATGAGCAAGGTGATCTTCGTACTAGAGATGGTCATCCAGGTGAGATATGAACAACTACTGAATTTTCACACCTCTACTGTGGAGTGATTCATTTCTCAGTTGGTTCTAGATTTTCTGTGCTAAACCAGATTGCTGAGTAATACTACTGAATTAGAATCAAATCTGTTACATACATCAAATGTAATTTACATAGCCTAAAATTAGAGTTTAAGCATAATCTTTAATAAAACTTGGTCAGTTTAAGAGGTAAGTAGATCTTTGATTTCAAACCCACCTTGATCTACAAAGAGTGAGTGCTGGGCTAGTCACAGGTCTATAATGGCAGGGGGAAATAAGACACATTGTGAGGTAACTCAGTGGTAAAGCAAACTTGTTGCTCTTAAAGAGAACCCGGACTCAGTTCCCAACACCTCCATGTTGGCTTACAACAATATCACAGAATGTGACATCCTCTTCTGGTCTCTATGGGCTCCTTATGCAGCGAGTACACAGCCAAAACACTCACACACAACATTTAAAATTATAAATGTAAAATATCTTTAAGGGCTGGAGAGATGGCTCAGTGGTTAAGAGCACTGCCTGCTCTTCCAAAGGTCCTGAGTTCAATTCCCAGCAACCACATGGTGGCTCACAACCATTTGTAATGAGGTCTGGTGCCCTCTTCTGGCCTGCAGACATACACACAGAATATTGTACACACAATAAATAAATAAATATTAAAAAAAATATCTTTAAAAGATTCAATATGAAAGGCCAAGTGTGGTCATGCACACTTGTAATCCCAATATTTAGGAAGCAGAGGCAGGAGGATTACAATGAATTTGAGACCAGCTTGGTCTTTCTCATGGGCTGCAGACCAGTCAAGGATTACATAGTGAGATCCTGCCTTAAAAACAAGGCAAAACCAAAACCAACTCAAACTAAACCATACTTGCCCAGTTTAGCTACTACCATATGCCAAAAGAACCTTTATAAACACAATTTAACTCCTGGAAATTTTTTATTATCTTTATAAACTAAAAGACTTCTTGATTTACTGCTAAATGCCAGGGCACCTGGAAAATTTGTTTTTTGTTGTTGTTGTTTTTTGAGACAGGGTTTCTCTGTACCTTCAGAGCCTGTCCTGGAACTAGCTCTTATAGACCAGGCTGGCCTCAAACTCACAGAGATCCACTTGCCTCTGCCTCCTGAGTGCTGGAATTAAAGGCATGTGCCACCACTCCCCGGTTTGGTTTTGTTTTAGTTACCTGGATTGGTGTTCCGGAAAGAATAATCCTATAGTTAGCAGTCAGCTGTTTTACTGCTTTTGACAATTTGGTTTTTCCGTTTTTTATGACATGGCCTTCATCAAGAATACAGTAGTTAAATTTAATATTTCTAAGAAAAAATAAATAAAAACGGTTATCTTTTTTTGTATATCAGGCATCATAGGAGCAATTTAGAAGCAGAATATTGGGCTCACAATTTCAATATCAAATTTTTGTTTTTGAAATATTTATGAATTTTTTCTTTATTTTCTAAATAGAAATGTTTCACAGAAACAGAGGATACATACAAAAATATCTACAATTCTGATGTTGGGTAGATGCATGAATTTTATAAGGTGTACTTACACACATAGCCACAATTCAAAGCAAAACAGTATATTCCAGCAACCTGGGAATCTCTTTTGTGTTTTCTCCCAACTAAGTTTTTAAATTTAAATTAGCATGCATTTACTGTACAAAGTGATGGTTTGGCTGACATTTTCATATATGTCATTCATATTTAGCACCCACATGATCCTATCTTATCCTCCCTCCCTCTTAGCTATCAACACTAAACTTTTCTAAAGAATATTTGAATTCTTACCTAAAAAAGTCTATGTCATTTCTCACAACATCATATGAAGCTACTATCAGATTATGCCTTTTTACTTGATGCTGCAACCTTTAAGAAAAATTAGAAAACAGAATTATTAATTTCTTAATACAATTTTATTTCATTTGTTTGGTTTTGTTTAAGACAGGGTCTTTCTGTGTAACTTTGGCTGTCCTGGAACTTACTCTGTAGACTAGGCTGGCCTCTAACTCACATATCTGCCTGCCTCTGCCTCCAGGGTGCTGGAATTAAAGGTTAAAGGCTAAAAGTGTGCACATCTTAATACAATTTTAATAGTGTAACTACAGCTACTGTTATAAAGTGCTTCAACCTGCCTAATGAGCATCTGTGTTTACTTTAGTTAACAGACCACATTATAATGCAAACCTGCCACCTGACTCAGAAAAACGATGAGCGCCTAACTCAAAATATGGCCAACACTTTGTCAGTATCTTCTTTTGGGACACATTCCTTTACCACTCAGGCTAAGTCAAGCTTATCAATCGTATGTCCCCATAATGAACAAAGGGATGAAGCAACAGAACCAGGTTGAACTATTTACAAGATTTGTAGCCAGTCTATCATGTTCAGTACTGACCTAGGAGAATGTGGGCTTGAGGCTGCCCAGGGCCATTTACCCACCAACTGTACAATGAAGTTAAGGAAATATCAATTCAACAAAATTATGTTTGGGAAGGACAAACATAATTTTAGTTGTTTCTAAAGCAATAATCCAGGCTTGAAATTCCAGGGAGTGAACTGATATTCCCTGTTTACTGAAGCAATTGAATTCCTATCATTTACAAATTCATGAATATGAGGAGACACTACGGAGTTGCTCTAGTACAAACATTTGAAATGCTTATGTTCAAATCCTCACTCTGTCCGCTTAAAAAACTTAAAGGAATTTGGACCTAGAAGCTCTACTTTATAATTCATTATCTCAGACAAGTACACCTTAGAGCCGTGGTTCTCAACAGCTAAGACAGCTCCCCATGCTGTGGTGACCTCAACCATAAAATTATTTTGTTGCTACTTCGTAACTCTAATTTTGCTACTGTTATGAATCATAATATAAGTATCAGATATGTGACCCCTTAAGGGGTTGCAACCCTCAGGTTGAGAACCAGTGCCTTAGAGGGTGATTGTGAGTACACAATTGTTGAAATAACAATGGTATATCTACAACAGCCACTGTGGACCAAAAGTAAAAAAATATTAAGTAGGAGAAAAGGCAACAGAGCAATATGTAGAGAGTGGAGAAAAGAGCACGAGCAGAATGGCCATGACTGCTGCTAGGTTCTCCCGGGAATTAGAACCACACTGGGTGGTCCTTCATTCCGGTGCGCTTCACTGACATCTCTGTGAAGTACCGCCTTCAGTAAGCTGGGTATCTACGGTTATAATCAGAGATAACTACAGTTCACTTCTGACAAATATGCTACTTTTTTTGTACAGCTCTTACCTTATCCTTTCAGTAGGAGGGCCAGTATAATGCAATGGATTGAGATATTCTCTGGAGCAAAATTTACCTACTTCATCTACCCAGTGACCTGTTAACGTGGGTGGGCAAACCACCAAGGAAGGAAGTGGCATACATTCTGCCAATTTCGATCTTGCATATTCCTGGGCCCTTTACAAAAGAAAACAGTAATTAAGCAATTTGTTAACATTCATTAGGATTTAGAACCTTTATTTTGAAATAATATTTTAAATTACCTCTGACAATGATCTCCAGCTAGAATACAGATGGACTGTAATGTTTTTCCTAAGCCCATGTCATCACACAGAATTCCATGAAGCTTATATTTATTAAGAAAGGCTAACCAGTTCACACCATCCTAGAAGGTTAGGTAGAGAAAAATTATAAATGTAAAAAGACCGTAAGAATTTTTTCTTGTAAAACATATTTGCATGGACCTATATCTTTCTATGAGCAAAAAAGAAATCAATATAGGACCTTCAACATTGAGACTTTAATGAACCGGATAGAAAAAGTGTCTCACACTCACAGGCGCAGAGTGACCTTACCTGCTGGTACTTCCTCAGTTCAGCGTTGATTGGCACTGGGATCTTGTAATTTTCTAACTTCTTCCCATCTAATAATTGCTCTAAAAAGTGTCGCTCTTTTGCTTTCAACTGGATTAATTCTTCAGACATGTTTGGAGGGTCTGGAATGCCTGCCTGAAATGATTTTTAAAATGTATTAAAATTAGGCTGGTGATGGGCTAAGTAGCTCATTTCTTGAGAGCTTTACTAGTGTGAAAAAGCCCTGAGTTCAACCACGGCATTGTGTGAAACTATACTGTATAATCATAACACTAAAGGTTGGAGGCAGAATTCAAGTTCATGCTCAGCTATGTAGAGTCTGAGGGCAGCCTAAGCTACATGAGATCTGCCTCAAACAGAAATATTGACTAATATTTGTTCTGTATGTTTTCCAAAGGCCTTGATCTTACTAGATATTCCATGCCGTTTACTTAATTTCTCATTCTAAAATTTTATCAAAATAATTTCAGTTTTACCAAGACAAACATACACACAGAAAAAAGCAATTAAAAATAATATAAAGATTTGAGGGTGAATAAATCTAAAGATTTTGAAAGATGTTAAAAGTGTTTGAATTAGACAAAGACAATATACTTTGGTATTTTAAAGAACACAATTAGGACTTTATTTGCAACAAGTATTAATAAAGAAACAATGATATATAATCTAATTTACATTCCATGCTTTTGAAAACTATCAGTTTCATACTGTCCTGATATCCTCAGGTATTGAATCTCAAAATACAGTATGGGTTTAGGAGGAGCACCAAATGGTCTAGTGTCATTTATAACTCCACAGCAAGCTCCACTGAGGAAGGCCTTTGCTAGGCTGGTGAAAATGGAGGAGCTATTAAGTCTCATCCTTGAGCAATAAACAAAATGCAACTATATACAAAACTCTTCCTTTTCAAAATAAAAAATATGGGCTGGGGTGGGAAGGGGAAGAGAAACACTTAGAGACTATTAACTGTGTGCTAAACTAGCCCTATTTTTCCCCTTAAAAATTTAAACACATCAGTATTCTTTCACATACTGTGATGTTCATAGACATACGCTGACTGTATCCAAACTTATGTTTCAATATTGATTTGACAGATTGTGTGCACACATGCAATGCACATGCTCCTGTATGCACACATGCATGAAGGCCAAAGGAAGAAAACAGATGTCCGGCTCTATCACTCTCCAGCACCATCCCTTCAAACAGTCTCTCTCTTACTGAACCTAGAGCCAGGCTGGGAGCCAGCAGTGACAGGAGTGACAGGCATGTGTGGTCACATCATCTCAGGTCCTCAGACTTGTACAGGAAGCACTCTTACCCACTGAGTAATCTCCTCAGCTCAGCATACTCTCGATATAAATATTTATGAGCTGGTGGTGTAGCTAACTGTTGGAACACTTGCCTCCCATGTACAAGACTCTACATTCAATTTCTAGTACCATAAACATTTTTATTATAAAATATTTATAGTTAACAACTCTGGATCATCACATAATTGTTATTCTTTTAAACAAATTTTACTCATGGAGATATAAGATACACATTAACACAGCAGGGTTGTTTTGTGTTTACATGTTTGTTTGGGGGAAGGGATACATTATGGTCCTTTAAACTGAGTGAGGTATTATTATAAAAGGACAGACCTGAATTCAATCCTCTGACCTTCACAGGCACATGCACCCCCAGCCAAAATAAATGTTTAAAAATAGTTGTTGTTGTTATGTTATAGAACACACTATATTTGTGAACCAAAATCTTTTCAACTTACCTCAAGTGGCATCAGTCTAATTAATGTTGCAAAGCATTGAGTAGCCATGAATCTCACACTGTCTGTCTGATCACTCATTCTTCCCAATACAGGAACAACTAAAAGGACAATATACGGAACAATACCAACATCCAATTGTTCCATAACACCTGAATAAGCTGTTAAAGAAATTTCAAGATAGTTCCCAGGTAATGTCTTCACATATTTTAGCATACCAAGATTGTAACTTCAGCATTAAAAAAAACCTCATTTTCACACATGCACATAATATATCCTGACCGTTTTGTTTCTTATGGCTTTCTGAAACAGGGTGTGGCTTTGAACTCTTATTCCTCTTGCCTCATCCTCTTGAATGCTGAGATTACAGATGTATACCATCCTGCCAGGCTCAAGATTATGACATCTGTTACAAATTATAACCATATTTACAGGCTGGTGCTCTTTTAAAAACATTATTTAACTACTGTAAGTAAAAATATAAAATTGCTCCAGAAACAGATGCAAGCAGATACAAAGATCCACAACTAGTCACTGGGCTGAGCTCCAGGCACAGAGGGACGAGCGATAATATGAACAAACGGGTCAAGACTATGATAGGAAACCCACAGAATCAGCTGACCTGATTGATAACTGACTCCTGACTGACAACGGGGGAACCTGCATGGGACAGAACTAGGTTCCTGAATACAGGTTGTAGTAGAAGACCTCTTGTTTGTTGTAGGCTGCTCAGCCCTGAAATAACCACACAGAAACTGTATTATTAATTAAATCACTGCTTGGCCCATTAGCTCTAGTTTTTTGCTGGCTAACTTTTTTTTTTCTTTGGTTTTTCGAGACAGGGTTTCTCTGTAGCTTTGGAGCCTGTCCTGGAGCTAGCTCTTGTAGACCAGGCTGGCCTCGAACTCACAGAGATCCGCCTGCCTCTGCCTCCTGGGTGCTGGGATTAAAGGTGTGTGCCACCCGCCCAACCTGTTGGCTAACTCTTACATCTTAACTTAACCCTCTATTAATCTGTGATGGCCACATGGCTGTGGCTTACCGGCAAGGTTCGGTGCCCTACTCGGCTCTCTCTTCTCCCAGCATTCAGTTTAGTTTTCCCTGCATACCTCTAGTCTACTCTGTACAGTTTCTTTATTAACCAATGGTATTCACAGCATACAGAGGGGAGTCCCACATCACCATGTGACAACGGTGTGGCTTGTGCTACTGGCAGTGGGACCAGGATATAACTCTAAAGCATCAATTGACTTTGTAGAGCCCATTCTCTATTGGAGAGATACCAATAGAGTATGCTCAGTCTAGGTACCAGGGGTAGGGGACGGGAGGGGATGGAACAGTCCTGGCTCACTTCCGGGGGGGGGGGTGTCTTAATCTCTCTGATGAGCAGATGGGAGGAAGGGGGAGCAGGAAGAGAAGAGGAGAACTGGGATTGGTATGTTTAAAAAAAAGGTATTTGGTCGGACCCATAACCATCATCATGCCATTATTGCACAAGCATCTTGGCAAGACTGTTGGTAACCCAAAATTCTGCTTGCTGGATGATGTCTACTGCACTCATGAATTCACAAAATCCCTGGTTGTCTCAAACTGGTAGCTATCCTATCCCAACCTCCTCAATTTTTAGGCACGCACAACCACTCCTGGCTTAATCATTGGCATCATCAACAAACTTCTTTACATTCTTAAAAACTGACTTCTGGGTCAGCCAGGCGGTCACTGAGCAATCTCTCCAGTGTGTGTGTGTGTGTGTGTGTGTGTATAAAATTATGGTTTTGTCTGAAGGTAAATGGAGAAAATTTTATTAAGAACTTACTAAATATGTCCCTAGGATATCCATTCAGAATAACAGAATCACACTAAAAGTAGGGAGTACAATTCAGTGGCACACTAAGATTAATTCCGATTCCACCAGTAGCATAAGAATCATGGCCTGCATAGACTGTACCTAATCCTGTGGCTATGAAAATTCTGAACCAGGTTTCTACTGATCTGGCCTTATCCACCTTTCTTGCTTTGACACATGGGGCTGACAGATTCTGAATCAAACAATGGCTGCTGTGTCCTTAAAAAGAGCTTGCAGTACATCTCTAGATTTAGTATATTTCAGTATAAAGCAAAAGTTTACACGATCTCAAGAGAAACCAGGCGAATTATCTTACTATTTTAATCATACTCCCCTAAAAAAAAAAAAAAAAAAAGAACATAGTTTGGAAACATACATTTAAGGTAAATATAACCAACCTAGTATTTAATTATTACTATTGAAACATAAGACAAATAATTCAGTTACTAGTTTAAAATTACATAAAGTCGCTATGCTTATTAAAAAGCTACCCATCTGAAGCAATTTTTTAATTTTATATGAAATTTTAATAATAAAACATAATCATAATAAATCACAATAAAATGTAAAATACTTCAAAATAAAATGTAGAAAGTTGTCAGTTTGTAATAAATGAGATTTAGTGTATTTTAAAATGAGTGAACCTTTGAGTTAATCTTCAATATGAATAAAATTTTTCAAGTTTGGCAAAATAAAGGATACAGGCAAGTGCTTCAATTGCACCTTCTTGTTTGACATTGTCATCAATTGCTCCCAGCCATGGGAGTACCTTCTCTAAAAAAATGTTCATTGTTTCCATGGTAGCTATTTTGCTCATGACACCTATGCAGCGAGCTGCCATGTGCCTCACTGCAGTGCTGGGGTACTGAAGGCACATATACAAATGAGGCAAATGCTGGACCAGCTAAAACAAAATCAAAAACAAAACAGCGATTACAATACTTATTAGGGAATAATTACAGAGTTTGGCGTTCCTGATTTTGTTCTAGGTGCCAGCATTATGATCGCAACAGCATCTAATCTTAAATGTCCACTGCATAGAACATTATGATAGCCAAGCAACTGTTCAACAGTGAGGCCAGCCTCACATTTCAGTTGAGTACAGGGTGGATAAAGATGGAATTCTTTCTTTATTAATATAAGAAGATGGGGAGAGCTTTTTTCAAGATGGGGACTTGCTGTTGTTCAGGCTGGCCTCAAATTTCTGTATACAGACTTCTACCGAATGTCCCAATAAACTGGGAAATAGACATGGCCAGTAGGACCTATCAGAAATTTGTAATAAGTAAAAGGACATACTTTTTTTTTTTTTGTTTTTTTGTTTTTTGAGACAGGGTTTCTCTGTGGCTTTGGAGCCTGTCCTGGAACTAGCTCTGTAGACCAGGCTGGTCTCGAACTCACAGAGATCCGCCTGCCTCTGCCTCCCGAGTGCTGGGATTAAAGGCGTGCACCACCATCGCCCGGCCTAAGGACATACTTTTATTCTTAACTGCTATCGCCCAGATTCACTTTTATAAAACTTATTTTAATGTTACAGTTATAGAAAAGTAAAGCTAAAACTGTTACAATACAATAAATTGCAAAGAGCCTCCCCAATGTAGATATATGGAAAGATTTTTTTTTAACCAAGTAATTTTTTACTCTCCTCTTCCCTCTGCAAACTCTTCTGGTAGAAGTGTAATAGTAAAAATAAAGCCAAAGCCAAAGCCTCACACCAGTGACCCGCTGTATCTTAGAACATGATCACCTGCTTATCCTGAAAAGGCATCCCTCTGCCCGAGCTCTTCCTTGCGTGGAGCTCTACCTACTATTGGTCTCTACAGCCTACAATTTTCTTTCTCTTTGCTCTTCACCTTTCCTTTAGAACCCTTTCCACAATGCTTGAGTTTCCAAATTGGGTTTTCTATCACCCCTGTACCAATAAGGAAGAATCTGTATTTTTTTTAATTCCATTAATGCAAAAGGACTAACTGGTATTTTTTAAGGAGGAACTTGTATTTTCAAGTGATAAGTTATCTAACATGACAATCTGTTTCATCTGAAGAAGCACCACACACATTAATTACCAAGGAATGAAGCGCAGCATCCATCGAAGCTGCTGCTATTTCAAAAACCTGCAGGGAATTTACCAATTCTTGAGCAGGACCATCACCTCTTTCCAGGAGGGACTTTCCATCTGTTCAAATAAAAGTTATATCACTTTTAAAATAATTTTCAAAATCTAGAGACCACAAAAAATATTAGTACCCTCTGAGCTAGTATGTATACAAGTGTCAACAAAGCTTTTTGTATGAAAAATAAAGTGACTTTAAGTGCTATAAGCTGCACTTATAGCAACCAAACAGATTTAAGATAATAATCCACTTCCAAATCTATTGTTAAATATATAAAAGGGGAAAGCATATAGAATAACATGAAAGTCACAAGTCTTTCATTTTAAAACTTACCTACTGGTTTAAGATAAATAAAGATAAACACATTTCTTTTAAAAGGATATATAAAATATACTGAAAAACCAGAACTGATTAAAATGAACACATACCGAAATTATTTAGGTCAATCATAGCCTTCAATGGGCCAACCATAGCATCCCAAAGATGTGGCAACTTCACTGCCATTTCAGCACCAAAATGCTTCACTATAGTTGTTAACGCAAATTCAGCTCCTCTCCGCTGTACCAGGAAAGGCTTCTGACCCTACAGCCCAATGTTAGTTCAAAGAAGAATTTTAGAAAAAAAGCATTATGTGTTAAAATTTTAATCAAAAAGATTTCAAAGTCACCCTCTAAACACCGAGAATACTGCTGCTAGTCCATGGAGCAGTTACTAGATGGTACTTAGGAGCATTACAAGCATCTTCCAATAATTGGCTCCATGCGGGCCTAAAACTCATAACTGGATTTTTTTAATGTTATTGTTTAAAATAGGAATAAAATAAGAAATAAAAGGACACATGACTTCTAGAGACAGTCACCAGTGGCATTTTTTTAGTGTTCCTTGCCCCAAAGAAACAGCAGTCTCAGAGATGAAACCATCTATTTTCCTCCTCCCACCCCCCACCCCACCCCACACAGGGTTTGTGTGGCCCCTGGCTGTCCTGGAACTCACTTATAGACCAGGATGACCTCAAATTCAAGAGATCCACCCATTTCTGCCTCCTGAGTGTGTTGGGATTACAGGTATGTGCCCACCCAAAACCATCTATTCTTTTTTTTTTTTAATTTTCTGAGACACGGTTTTTCTGTGTAGCTTTGGTGCCTGTTCTGGAACTCGCTCTGTAGACCAAGATGGCCTCAAACTCACAGAGATCCCCCTGCCTCTGCCTCCTGAGGCGTGTACCACCACTGCCCAGCTTCTTATTTAAAATCATCCAGGGAGATGGACATGTTTTTGCTAATCCCAAGGGTTATACTTTTTTATTTATTTAGTCATAAAACTGGCTTCTCTCAAAGAATACAGAGTTTTAAATTAAAGTGGAAAAGATATGCAGAGCATGGTGGTACACTCAGGAGGCTGAGGTAAACTAAGAGCTTGAGGCTGGCCTGGACCACACCAAAAAGGACAAAAGGAAGTCAGGTGGTGGTGCCACACACCTTCAATCCTAGCACTCAGAAGGCAGAGGCAGGTGGATCTCTGAAAGCTCTAAGTCCGGATGATTTACAAAGGGACCTCAAGGACAACTGGAACTATTATACAGAGAAACTCTATCTCAGAAAAACCAAAAAGGGAAAAAGAAAAAAAAGAAAAAGAAAGAGCTGTAAGTATCAAATCATGAAAATAATGAAAAGAGATAATCAGTGAAACAGATTTATACAATGTTTCAGAAGAAACAGTAGGATACTGATTTTAATCTGAAACTTATCCACGGCCCCCATTTTACGAAAACAATCTTTTTAGTACTAACAGTTTACTGTGGTGTCCAAGTCTTACAATCAAAAGAACGGACAGTCACCCCATGCTAATATGCTACTGTGAGGGCTGTGGCTACGACTTAGAGAGTGCAAAGCATCTGCCTGCATTCCCTGCCCTGCAACACTATCTGCACTCTTGTTCATTCATTACAGGGATTTACCACCACACCCAGCCTAAAGACCTTTCTGAAATACTGGCTATAGGCCAGGGATGTTCAGTTAGCCTAGTGCTTGCCCAGCATGCATAAGGCCCTGAGTTTCATCCCCAGTACTGACTAGACAAATAGACCAAGTGTGGTTGCACTTGGGAAGTGCGTGCAGGAGGATAAGATGTTCAATGTCATCCCTGGATATATCATTATGTTTTCAGTCAGCCTGAAATACATGAGATAGATGCATAAACACACACAGAGGATAATTTTCAGTAGTTTATAAGAGAATAGGATGGAAAATTCATATAAATCATTACAAATAGGAAGCATCTTTAGAGCAGATGTCATTATACTGATATGCCATTATAATCAGAGATGAAAATATTTCATAGTGAAGCGACTAGCTGTTTATAGGAAAATTAGATTTTGTTCCTTACCCTGGGAAAACACATCTAATATAAAACCTGGTTGACTAATGGTAGGTGTTAATATAAAAATTTTCTCAGAATATCACTAGGAATTCTTGGCACTGATAGGATAAAGAAAGATTAGTCGCCACTGCCATTTAATATGATCTTTGCAGCCAAGGCTCTGAGTGTGAGTTGGCTTACATTTATGAATAGTTTATGTACCCACAATAAAAAAAGGGTAGCTACCAAGCAAGCTAAGTTAGTATAAATTAGAAGAGAAATAAGAAATTTAAAAATTAAATTAAATTTTCTGGTAATATTGCTAAAATACTTTAAAAAGATGTAGTGGCATTTCACTTGTATTTTAATAAACAAAGCTTTCCTGGAGATGGGGAAAGTAAAACAGCCACACTGGCCAGACTTACAGACCAGCCAGCAATGACACACACCTTTAATTCCAGTACCCACAACACGCACCTTTAATCCTAGTAGCCACACTAATTGCCATAGAAACCGGGTGGTGCATGCCTTTAATCCCAGCCCGAGAGGATTAAAAAACGGGAGGAGACAGCTCTCAGTCTCATTCTGAGATTCCTGGAGGCAGGGTCACCATTTTGGACTGAGGTCGCGGTGAGAGCCAGTGGCTAATTGCTTTGCTTTTCAGATCTTCAAGTCGAACCCCAGTTTCTAACTCTGAGTTTTTATTAATCGTGCTTCAAAAAGCTGTCAATTCACTTGTAAGCACAAAAATACAATTCTGACAGCTAATAAGACAACTTGGTTCTTCATCTAGAAACTAAATATTTAAAGAGTACAAGCATTCAGAAAAGGAGAAAAAAACCATTTACCTCATCAAGTTCAACCAGGACATTCCCACTACTCCCCGCAGGCAGCTCTGCAATCTGAGCTTTGATTGCTTTGGGGATAGGACCTCGCCTGCTTGTGATAGCAAAAGCTGCTTTCTGATGCCGATAGAGTGTAATGATACCTCTGTGTTTGGTGACAGTATGGTGCATCCCATCTTTTTCTGAGTTGGAGCCTAATAAAGAAAATAGCCATTTAATCAAAATATAGATGAGAAAATGCTTCCTGCTCCTAAAGAGACATAATGTAATTTTAAACTGATCAAGACCTCAATTTTTATAGAGGATGTTGTAATTAGACAATGAAATGGTAACAAAGTTGTCTACTTGAATTAAAATTTATATTGAAGCTGAGCAGTGGTGGTGCACGTCTTTAATCCCAGCAATCAGGATACAAGAGACAGGCCGATCTCTGTGAGTTTGAGGTCACCTTGGTCTACAGAGTGAGTTCCAGGACAAGTACAGAACTTTCTTCCTTCTCATTTGTTTTTTAAAGTTGTAAGTCTATTACATTGTGTATAATTTAGGTTTTCTAAAATCTTACTGATTAAAAAATCATAAGACTCAGTCATATGACTAAACCAGTGTTAGTCTTATTTCTGAAATCATCTTAATGAAAGAGCTGTTTTCCATATAAATTTTCTACATGACAAAAGAAAACTTGCTTATTTGGCATTATTAAACAGACTTCACTTACATCATATCATGGCACTAAATTAAGGAACCAAATTATTAACATTTGATTTAACTAGTTTTCTAGCCTAGTTATAAGAAGCCATACAATGACTTTAAAGATTAAGGAAGGATGAACACGTGCTTCAGCTGACTTACATCACTTCTAATGCATGTAAGAGGGCTGATTGACTGGCAAATACACATACTTATAAGAACTTCTTTGTTCATGGAGAATAGGAAATGGGGGGTAGGCTCTAAAAGGAACTCCATTTATGCTTAAATTATAACTATAATTTAATGGTAAAACAAACTTAAATGGTCAATTCCTTCTCTGTGCAAATAAAGGTTTAGATATATACCTTTAGAATTTTCCTGGCCACTCTGTGTTGGTACTGGACATGTTACACAGGGAGTGAGGTATGGGTCCACACAAAGAGAGCTACAGAGGTTTTTAATAATTTTTGAATTAGGACATGGTGTCCTTGCTGTACACTGCTGAAGAAGCTTAGCTATGCACTGAGCAGCATAGTTCTGTACTAGCGTATTCTCTTCTTTTTTAATTGTTTCCATTAGTGGTTTTATGATAGGATTTAACTTCTCCGGAAGTTGCTGCAAGCTCACAACTGCACATGCAGCAAAAGTATGCACTCTCAACTGCAACACTTGCCACTCTTGGTTCGTCTCTGCAACTGTCATTTGGACCTGATGGCGTTTACTATCTAACTGCTGTAACACTTGAGGATTTAGATCAAAAGTTGATGTGACTTCATTAAAAACAGTAGTTACCTAATAAAAAAAAAGAAGAAAAAATGAAAAATCATTAATTACAACAACTCCAGGTAGACTCGAAAATCCTAAATGGCAGTTTTCTCTTTCACTTGTCTCCCATAGTATCAAGATTTGCTGTAATATTGAATAAGCTTAAGAAAGGGGACAGTCTCTTAAGAGAAATAAAATTACTATTAAATATATCAAATTTCCCCTAACTGGTAAAATATGAAAGCTATAGGCAAATACAAACTGTTAGTTTGAGGAATATCAAAATGTACAAACTACTTCTATACTCCAGAAACAACAGCCAACAGATGCAGTGACCACTGTAGAAGGCCCAATACCATTGTGACAGAGTACACTAAAAGACTGTTCTTCATCATTTTAATTTTATTAAGATATAATTCCTGTATCGTAAGCTAACTCATGTGAAGTAAATAATTCAGTGGTTTTAAGAACTATGGCTCACCACAGTGAAAACATTTTTATCAATCCCAAAAGAAAACTCTTACCTATTAGCAATTACTCCTCATTTCCCCAGTATTATGGAACCTATTTCCCTCTTATAAAATAGGTTTATTTTGGCTATTCCATATGTATGAAATCTCAATATAAGTAATGTTCTTCAGGTCCATCTATGTTGCACCATGTAATGATATTTTCTGTCAAACAATATTTAACTTTCATATATAACTTTTCTATCCTACATTTCATTTATCCATTCAGTTGATTAATATTTGGGTTCCTCCTATCTTCCGAATATTATAAGTAATGTTGCTCTGAAATTTTATGCACATCAAGATTGTGTAAAGGCTTATATAACAAAAATAGTCCAGGCAGTGGGAGCTCACACCTTTAACCCCAGCACTCAGGAGGCAAAAACAGGTGGAGTTCAAGACCAGTATGGTTGCACAAAGCAAGTTCCAGAACAGCCAAGATTAAGGAGAGAAATGTTGTTTCAAACAAAACAAAACAAAACACACCCATAAACAAATAAACAAATGAGTAAATAATTAAGTAAGTAAGTGGGTTGGCCATCTTTGCCGGGTAAGCACATTTAAGAGCTTTCATAAATAGGTAACAGCCTGATAATTACTGATCACAAAACAAGTAAACATTGAAAAGCAAAACTTTTCATGGATATTGAGTTTTTGCTTCTATTTTGGTTACAGGAACAGTTTCATCAAGTAGCACAACGTCATCCTCCTACATGCTGGGACTGTAGGTATTTGCCACCATTCCTACAAAGAATCTATCTTTTCTTTGCTTGTTTGTTTTTCATGATAGGGTTTCTCTATAGCTTTGGAGCCTGTCCTGGAACTTGTTCTTATAGACTAGGCTGGCCTCGAACTCAGAGATCCATCTGTCTCTGCCTCTGCCTGTCTCTGCTGGGATTAAAGGCATGCACCACCACTGCCCGGCCAAGAACCTATATTTTTTTAAATATTTTTTTAATGGTTTATATTTTATATGCATTGGTGTGAAGTCTCAGATTCCCTGGAACTGGATCTTCAGACAAGTTGTGAGCTGCCATGTGGGTGCTGGGAATTGAACCTGGGTCCTCTGGAAGAGCACACAAGTTTTCTGATGTATTAAATAAGCTGTAGAAGCAGTTTTCCCATCTACCAAAACCTTATGATACACCAATAAGTGACAAAACTTGGCAAGTTTTCCAGTAAGATGTATTGAATAGTTCTCTGTCCTATAATTTCAAGAAATTGAGTACAATGAAATAATCTTTCTACAGAACAGTATGACAAGATACCATTTCACAAACAGATTCAACATATTGGCATGCTTCTGTGGTGACACAGCACGGCACATTTCCAATCTTTATTTCATGGCGTAAAATTAAGAAAATCACTTCTAGCCAGCCTTTAACCCCAGCACCCAGAAGGCAGAGGCAGACAAATCTCTGTGAGTTCGAGGCCACCTGGTCTACAAGAGCTAGTTCTAGGACAGGCTCCAAAGTGACATAGAAACCCTGTCTGGAAAAAAGAATAAATAAAAATTTAAAAAAGGTACTTCTTTACTCACCAGGTCATTAGCTTGATCTATTGTTAAAACATTGTTGTTTATTCTATTACCAACTTCAATATGTGCATCAGCTAATGATGATATAAACTGTTTACACTCATTCTGCATTCTTGTGAATGGAACAGCAATTTCATCATAATACAAATGTTCTGAAAGGATATCAAGTAAACGTGGCTGCACAGCTAGGGTAACAGCTTTACATTCCTAAAATACAACAGATAACAAGATTCAGGAAAAATATAGAAATATAATGGTAGAGATGTTTAAATCTTGACTTTAGACAACCAAAGACTACATTGCCACTGATTTTGAATCTATAGTCTGTTACCTTTCAGAACAGTTATTTACACAAAGAAAAAATATTACATCAAAACTGCTCTGAAAATTTAATATGACTACAGGACATGCACATGTAACCACTATAATTGCATTTAATTTTCAACCTAATTATTCTTAGTGTACTCTGAATTTATTCAAAATATGCATATAAATAAATGAGCAAATAAACAAACAAACAAACAAATAAATAAATAGAGCAGACATTTAGAAGTATATTACTATAAACACCAGTCAGAAAACAATCTGGCATGCACTAAAAATATTATTCAAAATTTGATATTAGGTATCTTTAAAGGTTCAACCACAGCTTCACATGCTGTATTGTAAAAATGGATATAATTTAAAAGCTACTTACCTGCCCCCAAATTTAACTAACCCTTCCCACTTTCTCTGGTTGTTGCCTGCCCCAACAAGAGGGGGAATGGCCTCAGTGGTGAGCCATGAGGGGTTCTGTGGGATCTGGGTGATCAGCCTGGGCTTCACAGAGTAAATCCAGAGAAGCTCTGTGAGGGTCCAGAAACCGAACTGTCAACACTTGCTGCTGAGTCTGAGAGGCACAAAAACACAGCATCACTGCCTCTCCAGCACATGGAGTCCTGACAACAAAACAGATAAGCTCTGCTTCTTTCCAGAAGCAAAGTAGGGTCTCAATTGCAATAAAGCATGGTTCAATTACTTTTAGACACAGCTTTGACAAACTGCTAAGAGGCAGTAACAAGCAACTCTCACAGCAAGTGCAGACAGTTAAATTTCCAGAAATAAATCTTACATAAAATCATACATCTTATAGAAGTTTAAAGTTAAAGAGACTAGAAGGGAAGTTGGCTCATCTAGAAATGAAGATTTGAGTTTAAATGTAGAGATCTCTTTTCTTGTGACCAAAACTTCTGCCTTTGTTACTATCCATACAGACAGAGCTCCAAAAACACAACTGACTGAAAATGTGCTGCCTGAAAGTAATGACCAACTGGATTACACAGTTAGCGCTGGCTTGCTTCTTTTTATACACACAGAAGTCTTAACAGGGAGCTTTGTAACAGACTGTAGGGATGGACAGATACTATATGAACATAGCATAGCAGTCTCAGGTATAAATGGGGTGCTAAAAAAAAGTTAAACAGATGACAAATAATGTTCAATATGATATGGAATACTTTCCCATAACTGCTAGATTTTCATAAAGAAATTGCTTCTACTTTTATATCGTAAGTTATAAATAGTCCTAAATACTAATGGAAATTGGTCTTACTAAATCTGCCTTCATTACTTTAGGAATATACCTTACCTTTTGTAAAGCGGCCCATTCACATATCACTAATGCAACACTAATTCTCTGTAAAGCAGATTTGGAGTTCAAATGGAATAGAAGTAACTGGCCAAGGGATTCTGCTGGTTTAATTTCTTGGTTTATCATATTTACACCTGGATCACAAATACAGCAACAAAGCGCTCCTAACAACCTATAAGAGAGGGAAAGACCATACTATAAAAATTACTTGAAGAAAAATTTCTCTTACTATAGTTATAAATTTCCCCATAAAACTTTAACTTATTTTCTAGCTTATTTTCATGAAGACAGGAGATAGTTGGTTTTTGTTTTTGATACAGGTCTAGCATAATTCAAGTTGGTCCTCCACTCTCTACATCACTGAGGATAACTCTGAATCCCTGCTCCCCTTCCCTTCACCTCTGAAGGGACAATGCGGGTGTGCACCACCACACTGTTTAGGTGCTATCTGGGGTCAAATCCAGAGCCTGGGACATGCTAAACAAACATTCTACTAACAAAACTACACCCCAGTCCCCCATTTTTTTTAAAAAAAAAAAATACAAAACAGGGTTACTCTGTGTAACAGCCCTGGCTGTCCTGGAACTCTCTTTGCAGACCAGGCTGGCCTCATACTCACAGAAACCCACCTGCCTCTCAAGTTAAAGGCATGGGCTACCACCACCCAACCACCTATTTTTAAAGCTTCAAAAACTTAAAAATAATGTTTATTTGCTTTAACTTTTCTTAGATAACTAGTATAAAGGAAAAACAATTGACAGACATGGAAAAAAAATCTTTTGGTTAAATGTTATAGCTATTAGCCACAATTTTCAAACTATGATACTTGACACTTGATGAATACTCACTTAGCTGCCATCATCCTGGCCCTCATAACTACAAAATCCCTCGTAGCTGGGTCTTCCATGATGGTGTCTGCACCTGCAATGTACTCCTGAAGCACTTCCTTATTCTGGATTTGGCCTTGCCGTATCTTACCACCTGTTTTTTCCTAGAGGAAAAGCAGGAAGGAAAAGCAATAATTAAAGATTAAGCAATAAAATTTTACTGGAAACAACAAAGCTAGTAAAATGTAGTTCTTTTCATAAAATTCTAAGGGCTCGTGCACGCCTTTAATCCCAGCACTCGGGAGGCAGAGGCAGGCAGATCTCCATGAGTTCGAAGCCAGCCTGGTCTACAAGAGTTAGTTCTAGGACAGGCTTCAGAGCTACACAGAGAAACCCTGTCTCAGAAAAACAAAAACAAAACAAAACAAATTCTAAGGGTGCCAGGAGGTGGTGGTACACTCCTTTCATCCCAGCACTCGGGAGGCAGAGGTAGACAGGTCTCTGAATTTGAGGCCAGCCTGGTCTACAAGAGATAGTTCCAGGATAGGCTCCAAAACTAAAGAGAAACCCTGTCTTGAAAAACAAACAAACAAACAAAAACACTAACTGCTAATAATTACTATTCAGTTTGTTGGTCTTAATAAAGAATTGAATCTGCCTAATGTTAATGAAGGCACCCTTAGAATTAAGCAATAAATACAAATTTCTCAAACAGCTACTACATTGGTAGTAATGAGGTGAACACAGAAACCCCTTAGCTCTCTCTATACTTACCTTGGCTTTAGCTTTTACTTCTAGCAACATATTTAAATCAATAGGTAAATGAGAAGGCTGCATCATTAAGCAAAGCCAAGCGCCCATCCATGGGCAAGCAGCTGCTACCACATACTGAACTGAAGCCTTGCTCAACAGTTCCATCCAAACCTATGAAGTGAAAAGGAGAATAGAAAACAAATTTTTCTATTAAGTGCTAACAAAATCTAAAACACACTTTTAGGAAAATGAACTAGGGGGAATACAGTATCGCACGAGATTCATTTGAAAAGTCAACATAAGAGATTCACTTTGAAATATTGATTTGGTTGATAGGTTTCTACACTACATGAAATATGCAAAGAAAAGTTTTTGGCTTTGTTGTTTTTTAATATCCTGGGGGCCACAAATATGACTCAATGAGTAAGGTCACATGCCACCACACTTAACAATCTGAGTTCAGTTTCCAGAACCTACATGGTGAAAGGAGAGAACCAACTCCTAAAAAGCTGTCCCCTATCCTACACACCACACCCAAAAATAGTTGTGTTTTTTTAAGACTAAATTGATTTTTACGAGTGTATTTTATATGTGTTTGCCTGCATATATGTATATGCACATGTGTGACCAGTAGCCATGAAGTTCAGAGAAAGTTATCATATCTCCTAGAACTGAAGTGACAGATGATTAGGAGCTGCCATGCCAGTGCTGGGAATCAACTCTGATCTTCTGCAACAAGTGCTCTCAACCACTGAGCCAATCTCCATCCCAGTAAAAAAGGTTTTAAAAAAGGAATGTAAGAGCCAGGCACAAGTGGTGCAGGCCTTTAATCCCAGCACTCAGAAGGGAGAGGCAGGTGCGTCTCTGTGAGTTTAAGGCCAGCCTGATCTCAAGAGGAGGTTCAAAGACAGCCAGAGCTGTTACACAGAGAAACTCTGTATCGAAAAACCTAAAAGAACAAAAACAAAAAAGGAATATAGGAGTTGGGCATGGTGGTACAAATCTATGAAGCCCGCAGGAGGACTAAGCAGAAGGATTAGGGTTCAGGGTCAGCCTGAGGCACACGGATCTACTGAACAAAAAAACAACAAAAACCGAGAGAATATTTGATAGTTTATGAAAAACTTTATAAATTAAATGTGCCAAGCCAGGGATACTCAAAATATCTGAAAGCCCGGGATTGAGAGACGAAAGCAAGAGGACCAGGAGTTTGAAGCCAACCCTAGCTACATAGCAAGCTAAGCTCAGCCTTAGTTATGTGAGACCCTGTCTCAGATATTCCAATAAACTCCCCACACAAAAGAAACTGGATACCTCTGACCTCCACAGAAATTCTCTCTCCTCTTCTCGCTCTCTCCCCACCCCACCCCACTATTAAAAAGAAAATATACTCTTTTTAAAAAGTAAAATATTAGCTTAATAGGACATATAAAAAGAAGAATCGGGCAGGGTGGTGGTGGCTCATCCTTTAATACCAGGATTCTAGAGACAGAGGCAAGCAATCTCTCTGAGTTCAAGGCCAGCCTACAGGCTCCAAAACTACAGCAAAACCCTGTCTCAAAAAAAACAAAAAACAAGGGGCTCAGTGGTTAAGAGCACTGACTGCTCTTCTAGAGGACCAGGGTACAATTCCCAGCACCCGCATGGCAGCTCACAACTGTCTGAAGATCCAGTTGCAGGGGATCTGACACCTTCACACCAGTGCACATAAAATTAAGTTAAATAAATCATAAGAAATATAAAACAAAACAAATAAAATACATAAATAAATGAAAGAAGAATCAAAGAAGCATAACTAACCAGAATTTACGTTATATTCTATAAGGAGCCTAGTCTTCAGACCATCTGGTAGATTACTGGACTCTTCAAATATCTTAGTTGGCTTAATTCATTAAAATCCCTCACCAATAGCATAGTAATTATTTTTTATTTATATTTGCAAATTTATTAGGATAAGAAATACAGATTCATCGCGTACCTTATGAATAAGATCCAGAATTTCCTGGCTGCTTTCTAAAACACAAAACTGAAAAATGTGTCGCAGCATATCAGACAGGATGGGTATAAGCCAAGATGAAGAGTTCTGAAAACAAAAATATAATCAAATTTATGACATGTAGTTCCTGGACATTAATTTACATGAAGACAAAGTCAAATAACACAAACGTTATCATGAAAAGACCAAATGGCTTTATCAGAAAAAGTCAACTGGTGATAAATTTTTGTAAGACTTAAAAGGCAACAAGTACCACATCATTATTGCAATGGCTTAAAAATTCCACAATCCTATAATCACAGGGAAATGGTGGGAAGACCCTGATTTACCCTAACATGAAATCTTCCCAAATAAGTAAGAAGTACAGAACCAAGCTATAAGCAGCAGGGTCATCAGCATACATCACTGCTTTGTCAGGAAACTGGGAAATGCTCAGTTACTGCTGTTGGGCAAAAAGATCAAAACTTAAATTCTACATAATCATCAATAATACAAGGTACTTAGAATAGTCTGACTTTCTTCTCTTACCCTCATCTCAATCACTGGCAATCTAAACAGTTACCTGTAGACACCAAACTGCAACTCTAAAGGAAGATGTTTGTCCTGGACTAGGAACAAGTAAAATGTGATATAAAGTATACTTGCTGTCTCATACTACAAATGCAGATAAATATACATTTTAAGTATTCAAATCTGACTGAGAGGACAAAATTCATGGGGAGAGCACAGAGGACTATTCTATGTAATTGTGCAAACATGACACAAGCATCTAAGTCCACAGACTGTAAACACCGAGGGGGAACCCTAATGGAAACTATAAACTTGGTTAATACAAATCAACTGACAATAATGATTGCCTTACTTTCCCATACAGGGTGTTCACAGAGGGGATGCTGTATATATTGTGAGATTAAGGTATATGGGAACACTTCAGTTTTCTCTCAAAACTGTCCTAAGAAATCTGGGCATTGTGGCATACACCTTTCATCTCAGTACTCCTGAGACAGAGGCAGGCATATCTTTGAGTTTGAGATCAGCATGGTCTACACAGTGAGTTCCAGGACAGCCAGGTCTGTGTAGAAAAAAAGAAAAGAAAGGAAAGGAAAGGAAAGGAAAGGAAAGGAAAGGAAAGGAAAGGAAAGGAAAGGAAAGGAAAGGAAAGGAAAGGAAAGGAAAGGAAAGGAAAGGAAAAGAAAAAGGGGTGGAGGGGTGGGGGGAATGGTTCCAGGCATATAGATTCAGTGGTAGAATTCTTGCCTTGCAGTGTCAAACCTGGGTTTAGTCCATAGCACTATGACAAAGAAACAAAGAAAAGAAAATGGTCCACATGATATGTTGCAACAATGAGACACACACCTACTGGAATGGCCTAAATAAAAACACTTGATAATACTATATATACATTGGCCAGAATGTGGAGTACTGAGCATTGATGAAAAGGCAACATGGCGTGTTTAGAGCCTGTCCTGAAACTAGCTATTGTAGACCAGGCTGGCCTCAAACCAGAGATCCATCTGCCTCTTCTCTCCCGAGTGCTGGGATTAAAGGCATGCGCCACCACTAAACATATTCTTACAGTAGAGTCTAGTATGTGGGCTCCTAAATATCTGCCCACAGGAGGGAAGTATTTATACATATAAAAACTTGTATTTATTGTTTGAGCCAGGTTCCAAACTGATGACTCCAACTACATGACATATGCAAAACTCTGGAGACAGTGAAAAACACGTGTTTCTGAGAGGCTGGGAGGCTGGGAAATGAGAAGAACAAAGGTGACTTTGAGGGCAATGAAAACAGCTGTCTATGATACTGATAATGGTGGACACATGTCTTTATACCGTTGACAATAATGTATCTTCTTAGAATCTCCCAATTTTATGGGCAAAACAACAATAAAAAATTTTTTGAGTAAACAGAAGAGATCTAACGAGGTGATACACTGTGCTACAGCGACCTTACCCACCAAGTTACTGCGCAATTACTCAAAAGTGACAGGTGCGTGTGAAACTGACAAAGGAACACAGTGATCAGGAACTCAGACACCAGGCTCATTTTCTCACTCTGTACTTAAGCTCATTTCACATTCAGAAGTTGAAACCAATTCAGTAGGTACACAATTCATTTTCTTTTTATGTCAAATTTAGGTTAAAGCTGAAAGAGCTGTGTAATCTATGTAAATCTGGGGAAGTTTCTTAATTTTTTATCATTAGTTCTCTCATTTGCAAAATATAAAAAGTAGTAGCCATCTCCTGTAAAGTGCTAGTCAGTTCCAAGCATAAAATGAATCCCAATAATATTTCAATGATGGAGGAAGGTCATTGGTTAAGTAATAAAGAAACTGCTTGGCCTCATAGGTTAAAACATAGGTGGAAGGAAGAGGAAGTGAGCTCAGACTCGACAGCTCTGCTCTCTGGAGCAGAGGCCATGCTCCCCTCTCCCGGAGAGATGTGATAGCTCTGCTCTCTGAGACACGCGATGAAGCTCTGACCCAGGATGGACGTAGGCTAGAATCTCCCTGGTAAGCCACCTCGTGGGCTACACAGATGATTAGAAATGGGCTAAATTAATATGTGAGAATTAGCCTAGAAGAGGCTAGATAGAAATGGGCCAAGCAGTGTTTAAAAGAATACAGTGTCCGTGTAATTATTTCAGGGTATAAGCTAGCCAGGCGGCCAGGGCACTGGGGACGCAGCCCCGTCACTCCTATTACAACATTTCAAAGTATTATTACTTTTTTTTTTAAAGTTTTTGTTTTTGAGACAGGGTTTATCTGTGTAACAACCCTGACTGTCCTAGAACTCGCTTTGTAAACCAGGCTAGCCTCAAACTTACTGAGATCCAAATTCGACTGACCCAAATTTCAATTCTAGTACTCAGGAGGCAGAGGAGACAAATTATCTCTCATCTGGCACCCAGCCTAGTTAACATAATGAGTTCCAGAGCAGCCAAGCCCATACAGTAAAAACCTGTCTGGGGGAGGGGTGTGTGTGTGTGTGCATGCATGCATACATACACACATATGTATGTATACAAATAAATATAATTATATATATAAATATATAAACAAAGGACTGGCTCAAACAATAACATCTTATTGGTATTTTTTCCTGACATATTTTCTTCAATCTCCAGAATTATTTCAAAAATAGGAATGTAAACAGGACTCGTCAGCTCACACTAACAGGACCTGAAGAGTGCTGTGGGAATCTCAGTATGTGACTAATAAATTACATAATCCTTGAAAACGCATGCTCTTGTGACAGCAATTTTTAAGCAAAGGCAAGTTGGGAATCCAGCAGTCAGTCGTTAAGGAATTTTACTTCAGTGCTTCAAATGTAGCCTTCATAACCTGGGATGGTTTCTGCCAATCACCTACCAACCATAAATAAAGACTAACATGCCTCCTATAGGAAGGAATTATTCAATCCCTAACTCACTTAACAAATATTCATTATCTCCTATTTATTAAGCATTTCTCCCTGTTCTGAATATAACACTGAAACAAAATTCTAAAATATTTCTAATCTCATATTGATGATGTTCTTAGGTTTATATGGTTACTATAAACCTACTATGCCCAAGCATTCTGATTTTTTGATACTAGCAATGAGGAGGCGATGATCTGCTCTGTTTTATAAAATTAACTTATAAAAGTTTTGAGGTTGTATTTATAGCTATCAGTTCTTACCTGGTCCTGTGTTGACAACAATGTAAAGAGAGTTTCCAGTGCTGCTCTTCGGACTGAAGATATAGTGTGATGCAAAAATGGCCAGACACGTGGAACCAGAACTGTGAGTGACTGCTGAATACTACGAAGGAAAACACAAAGGAATCCCATTCATTCTCAGTTAAACTCCATAAATAAGTTATCTAGTGTCAATGGTGTATGAACCTGGTGATGACATGGCTTTTTAATAAATAAAAGATGATCCGATTTTCATGAGTATTCACTTAACACTTACTCAAAACTGTTATTGTAAAACCAAAAGACAGAAAATACAGTCAATAAAGGGTAAAGTTTTAATAATAGGTTTCTCAACGTCACTAATGCTTTAATTAACCTCATTAAGTTAGAATTTTCCAATATATCTGCAATTGTAACTTTGTTCTTCCCAAAAAAATGAAAAATGTATCCTAGCTACAAAACTGGGCTCGCATAACTCTTTTCCATCCCGAGGGCTAATCTCAATGGGTTATTACTTCTATTCATCTTTCAGGCCTTAAACAAGCAAGAGATTAAGAGATAATAGAGTTCTGAAATTTCTTATCCTGGTTTAGCATTTTCTAAATTAGAAAGACTCTCATTTCTTCCTTCTCAGATAAAATTGTAAATGGAGAAACTAAACAAAGTCAAACCTAAGCTAACTCGAATCCTAGCTCTTCTGCCACATTCAGGAGCATTTCTAAAAGGTGCTTCAAATTAGGAAATACTTCGTCAGTAGCATTTGAACTACATCCCCAAATAGGAAAAAGGTAGGAACAAAAAAGGATATCTCAGCTGGGTCGTGGTGGCACACATTTTTAATCCTAGCACTTGGAAGGAGACTCAGGTGGATCTCACTGAGTTTGAGGCCAGCCTGGTCTACAAGAGGATAACCAAGATTGTTATGCAGAAAACTCTGTCTTGAAAAAACAAACAAACAACAGAAGGACACGCCAATATCAACACCACCATTCTGTCATCCTCTATGCCCCCTTAGAGGATCCCTTTAGTGATATTTTCATTACTTGCAAGTATACATAAACTTTACTTTTGCACTCAGTAAATTTAATTTAAACACACACACATGCAGACATGAGTAATTTAGAATACACACAAGCATCATAACAAAGACTTGTTAATAGTGTAATTGTTCAAGCTCCACATGACATGCTACATCTCTTCTTGTATAAGCTGGAAAGTATCTGCCAATTATCACAACATAGGATACAAGTTATCTAATAAGGCCAATTTTGAAATTAAAAAAGGGTATAAAACTAATTATTCTACACTGGATTATCAGAAATTTTATTTCATTGCATAGTTTTCTTACATTACCTATGGTTTTTTAATTATTTCATTATTTTATACGTATGGGTGTTCTGCCTGCATGTGTATCTGTACATAACATGCATTCGGTATCCACAGAGACCAGAAGGCAGCACTGGAAGCCCTGGAGCTAGAGTTACAGATGGCTGTGAGCCCTCACATCATCATGTGGCTGCAAGAAATTGGACCTGGGTTCTCTGGAAGAACAACCAGTGCTCCTAACTGCTAAGATCTCTCCAGTTCTATATAATTTAGTTTTCTAGGTACCACCTATTAAGGTCCATAGACTAAACCTATATAGGCTTTTCTTTCCTTCTTTCTTTCTTTTTTAGTGAAAGTTTTACTGGAACATATCCCCTATGTACTGTATACTGGCAGTTTTCTGTATAGTAAAATAGTGGAATAGTTTCAGCTAAGATTAATTCACAATCAAAAATGTTCAGTATTTAGGCCTTCGAAGAGATTTACTTAACTTCTGGTTTAAAGAAATGTAAAACCCCTGTGACTATACAGCTTTGGGAGAGCTGTAACTTGAACACACTCAATCCCTTTGTGTTGTATAAGTATCAGAAGCTGTCAGAAGTGGGAAGCCCCACGCATGTACCACTGCTTCAGCTGCTATCTTCAATTAGATCTGTGGGAACTCACTTGAGAGCCCACTAAATTCTGCACTAAATACTACTTATTAGCTGATAATATACGAAGAACATGTTTTTCAAATATGTTTGAATTTCACAAAATATTCATACAGCCACTTTAAAATCATAAACGTATAAACATTCACCAAATAAACTCACTAGGCTAAGAACAGCAATTTCCCCATTTGTGAATTTTAAAAAAGCTGTATAAATTCTTCTGCATTTTTGTGGATACTATTACTAGAAACAATAACAGCTTTTTGGCATGTTAAATTTCAAAAATCTGTATTTTGGACTATCACTGGAGATAATATAAACTGGCTGCTTTTTTGTTTAGATGATTAGTTTTTGGTTTTTCAAGACAGGATTTTTCAAGAACAGCCCTATCTGTTCTGGAACTCACTTAGACAACCAGTTTATTCTGGAACTCACAGAGATCTGCCTGCCTCTGCATGCTAGGATTAAGGGCTCTAAAATGACTGATTTTTGTTGTTGTTTTGTTTGTTTTTTTCGAGACAGGGTTTCCTCTGTGTAACAGCTCTGGCTGTCCAGGAACTCACTTTGTAGATGAGGCTGGCCTTGAACAGATTCACTTGTCTCTGTCTCCCAAGTGCTGGAATGAAAGGCATGAGCCACAACCACCCAGCAAAAAGACGTTTTTAAAATAAACTATTTTGAGGTATCTATTTTAGATCCACAAGATAATGAACTATAAAACTAATACCCAAGGTAAAGCAAACAACTACTTAAAAAGTTTATTTGTGTGTATGCAGTGCTAGAACACGGGGCTTTGTACATTAGGCAATCTCCCACTAAGGTCTGATCCTAGCCCCTAAAATAACATTTCTTGTTCCAAATGTTCTAGTAGTTAGAATAAAGAAGGGAAAAAACTTCCTAGAAAAAGTGGTGTCCTCAATAAACAGCACTGTTCTTAAAGCTGCTGGAAGTCTAAGTTTAATCTGGAAAGACATAGAAAGGCTTATTATTCTATCACACTACTAAGAAATAATTACCTGCATTGCTGGACCTGAGGGTAAGTTAACATTGATGAAAGAAGAGTCATAATACTATTTGTTGAAGCTGTTAGATCATCTAATTCCAGGAGAGAATCCCATAAGGTATTTATAATGGAGGGTACCTGTAAGATCAGTTTTTAAGAAAAGTTATTGACTTCACACAACTAATTCTTAAATCCTGCCAAATTATATTCAAAGGGTAACTAGCGAGTCAATAGGATATATACCTTCAATGAATTTGGACAGTGTCAGTTTTAAGTGATATCAAGGAGAAGACACTATTTGCCATTAACAATTCTCTACCTCTTTTTAATGTCATTAGGCTCTACTTTTCTCACTTCCTCCCCACCCAGAGGTTTACTGGGCAGGATAGCTTCAGGGAATTTTAAATGATATAAACAATCATGAAAATACATGTTTAGTTTTTGAGCTCATAAAATAATGCCGGCTGCCCTTTTAACTTCATATTCTGTATTTGATGAAATGGAACTGTAGCTAAAATTTAACAGTCTCTTAAAAATGAGATCAAGTTAAAATATTAAAAAACAAAATAAAAATTAAAACTTGATTATCTCTAAACATAAAGGGTAAATTTAGGAAGAAATATCTGTTGCTTTTTCAAGGAACTTCTGTTTATTATGTACATAAAGGGAATTAGATAATATACAACTCACTGTTCCCAAAGACAACACATAATCAAGCGTGCATGTACCTTGTTAGAAACAAGAGAATTTCTATAAAAGGTGTAGGAGATAAAATAACAAGAACTCAATGTTTTTCCTACTATTCCATACCCACATGTAAACATGCACTATAGGGAAAAAATGCTGAAAAATCTTTAATATACCTTTTGTGTCTGAAGGTAGACAAGGTTTTCTACCACAGGCACTAAGGATGCTGCCGCAACAGCTCTGACATCATCATCAAGGTCCTGGAGTCCTTCAATTATTCGAGTTAAAACTTTAGGCAATAAAGTATTAATTACATCCTGCAAAATAGTACACCAAAACAGGCTAATTTTCTATGGAATAATTACTGTGTTCAAACATCTCTATTAACTTTGAACAAATATTCCAATATTTTTGTATTTGAAAAGAAACAAACAAAAAAGATAAGTTAGCAGAAGCTTACATAAATAATCCCACTAGAGAAAGATTACAATACTTTATTAAAAACTTTATTAAATACTTCATTAAAGCTATCAAGTACTGGGACTGGAGAGATGGCTCAGTGGGTAAGAGCACTAACTGCTCTTCCAGAGGACCCGGCTTCAATTCCCAGCACATACACGGCAGCTCACAACTGTCTGGAACTCCAGTTCCAAGGATCCAACACACAGGCACACATGTAGGCAAAACACCAATACAAATAAATTTTTTAAAAAAGCTATCAAGCACTAAAGGCTGGTCATGATGGCACACACCTACAATCCCAATATCTGTGAGTTCTACATCAGCCAGGACTATATAATAAGACCATATGGGAAAAAAAAAAGATTATTAGCTACATGGTGCTGGTGCATGCCTTTAACCCCAGCACTCAGAAGGCAGAGGAAGCAGATCTCTGTGAGTTTGAGACCAGTCTGGGCTATGCAGAGAAACCCAGTCGTAGAAGAAAAGAAGAAAGGAGGAAAAGAAAAGAAAGTGATAACTGCAGAAAAATAGAGAGACTTGGAAACCACTACATTGAGCAAACTAAGTCCGACTCTTGATAGACATCTTTTTTTCTGTGACACTTTCTCAAGAAGGCACGACAACACACACCTATAATTTCTGAACCCAAGAGGCAGAAGCGGAACTACCTCTGCAATTCTGAGGCCCGCCTGGGTCTATATAGCAAGGTCCAGGCCAGATGGAGCTCCATACCTAGCTCATAAAACAAAGGAACAGGCAATCAAGCACACTCATCACAACACAACACCTATGACTAAAAGTCTCTCGCTTGCACTTTCCAAACTGAGTTACTTACCTGGCGAACTGCCAAAGCATATTTTATTCCCAGCAGACCACCATGTCTAACTTCCCACTGTTCTTGGGTCAGTAATTTCAGTAGCACATCCACTGTCTTATGAACTCCTGTTTCATTCATGTGCTTTAAAACCACACCTAATGTTTGAGCACAAGTTTCACGAACGGGTGCTACAACCTAGAGAACAGAAAGAAGTTACATATACAGAAAATATACTTATGTAGAATTTACAACCTGGGCAAAGCTTCACTCAAGTGATACTTACTTCATCAGAAACAAAGTCTCCAAATCTGTCCAAGGCAAAAACACAAAGGAGTCTAATGACTAAGTCCTCCAACCACTCTTGATGCTGCTGAATCATCTATTAAGATACAATCATTTTTAATAACAGGTAAAAATCAACTCTGTACTAGGGGATAATAGAAGTGTTAGAGCCAGGCAGTGGTGGTACACCCGGCGGCAGGCAGACCTCTTTGAGTTCGAGGCCAGCATGGTCTACAAGAGCTACTTCCAGGACAGGCACCAAAGCTACAGAGAAACCTTGTCTTGAAAAACAATAGACAGATAGATAGATGGATAGAGATAGAGAAAATTAATTAATTAATTAAAAAGTAAATAAAAATACAGCTGTTAGGCCCAAAAAAGAAAAAATACAATACTGGAACAGATTATCTTCGGAGAATGAACAGTTACCAGTGGAAGAGCTCCACATACCATCCTTAATTATAAACATGTCCTCTTTGATAATTATATTCAGAAACACTACATCAAAATTCTTCTATTCATGGGTCTATTAAGTTACCTGTACTCTTAAGAAAACTAATTATGCCCAGTGGTGGTGGCACAGGGCTTTAATCCCAGCACTCAGATGCAGAGGCAGAAGGATCTCTGTGAGTTTGAGACCAGCCGTCTACAGAGCGAGTTCCAAGACAGGCTCCAAAGGTTCTCTGTAGAGAACCCTGTCTCAAAAAAAAAACTGGTTATAGGCTGGGCATTCAGGACCCAGAGGCAAACAGGTCTCTGTGAGCTCCAGGTTAGAAAGGTAAACAGGAGTTACAGGTCATCCGGCACTAGACAGTGACTGTCTCAAAGCACCCCCAACCTCCAACAATACAAAAGAAAGTTACTTTAGCTATGCTGTTTCCAGTGTTTCTCACTACATAACCGTTGCTGTTCGACATTACCATTTCCTCTTCCTAACTCTACTCTATTTCATTATATCCTGCTCAAATGCTCTTCTTTCTACAATTTTTGCACTCGTCCTTCTGAATCTCTCTGATCCCTAGATGTATTCTATGACTACAAGCTTGTTTTTTTTTTAACCTTTTAACAGTTTTTCCTCTCACCTTGCATGTCCATTCTAATGGTACGTAACATTTGTTACTTCCCCTAAATTGGGAAGAGAGACTGACTACTAAAACTAAATCATAATTTTAATATACTTACCTCTTCTAAAGTGCTGTCTCCCATTTTACCACCACTTTTCCCATGAGCTTTAAGAATTTCTCTAAGTCCAGTACCTGCCCCATGTCGAACCTAAAAAAACCCCAGAAAGGAAATATCAGAGGTCAAATGTTTAAAGAAGTCAAGTTCAACTTTTCTTTAATATGAAAATGTTTTTCAGTCAGTGATGATGTTACAGAAACATCTATTAAAACATAATTATGTCTGTCTGTCTTCCTTCCTTCTTTCATTTTAATGTAGTGTTTTACTTTGTTAACCCTAGAGGATCTGAAAGCTGCTCAGTACACAAGGCTGGCCAAGAACCCACAAAGACTGGCCAGCCTCTACTTCCCAAATGTTGAGATTAAAGGCATGTGACACCACACCTGGCCTACAATAATGCTTTTAAGAATAAGCATTGTGTACTGGGATACAAAGAAAGTAAAATAAGTATTACCTTATAGGACTAAGTTTTTCAACTGAGACAAATTACATATATTTATTTCACAACTTTTTTGGTTACGTGGAAGGTTTTAAAAGTGGAGCAAAGACAGGCAGTGGTGGTGCACACTTTTAATCCCAGAACCTGGGAGGCAGAGGCAGGTGGATCTCAGTGAGTTCGTGGCCAGCCTGGTCTACAGAGTGAGTTCCAAAACAGCCAGTAGTACTACACAGAGAAACCCTGTCTCAAGAAAAGAGAAAAAAAAAAGCTAAGCAAGAAAATGGTTATTCTAACTCTAGCCAGGCTTTTATCCCCACCCCCAGCCTCTACCTGCACTCTAGAATTAAGCAGCAAGGGAAAGAAATTTCCATATATTGTTCTGTATAGCCCAAAACACTAAATATTTTAGAAGTACATGCATTAAAAAGTAAGGTCAAGTTCCAGAAGAAAGAATTTACCCAAGATGTCTAATATAATAATATAGTGCTTCCCTAAAGCCCATGGATAAAGGGCTATTCTCATAGATGAGGATACTCTTACATGTTATCTGCCAAGGGAGGAGGGGAGGGCCACTGACACTATATTCATTTATTTAAAATGTTATCTGAACAAAGACTTACTTAACTTCAAAAAGTACGTAACACTAGGATTTTTTTTTCCCTTCTTTTCTTTTCCTTTTTCTTTCCATGTTGACAATAACACCCAGGCAGAATCTCATACAAGTGCTGTACCAATGAGCTACATCCCTTGGCCCCAAAGTCTTGTTTGTTAATTCAAGAGATAACCAAAGGTCTGAGATGACCAATTAGCAATTCATCCAAAGGCTTCATTTTCACTTTTTCTACATATTGGGAAAAGTTTGAAGTCTTCATTAAAGAAATACTTTGGAGGCTAAATTACTTCTGAAACTGGTTGGAAAACTTCCACCCTGTATATGGCCATACCACCCTGGATGTACCCAATCTCAACTCAAAACTATTTTGTTTAGTTTTGGTGGTGAAGTGATCTTGAGGCATGAGTCCAGAGCCTTGAGTATCGTACACACATGCTTCTGTACACATAGAATAAACACCCAGGCACTGAAATTACTAATCTTAGTAAATCAAAACTGCCCACTGTAGGCATGATACAGTGAATACTTGAAAACCCAGAACAAAGGAGGTTGAGTCAAGAATATCACATGTTCAAAACCATCCTGAACTATGAGACTGCCACCCTATTCTCCAAAACTGTCTATTTTCAATGAAAAAAACACATTTTACTGTCTATAAGGAAAATACAAGTTTTTATAGTAGCCAAAAGAATAAAAAAAATGACAATTTGTTTCACAACATAAAGGCTAAAAACGATTTTTTTTAAAAAATCTAAAAATTTCTACTTAGAAGTCAAACCTGGTATGGTAGAGTATACTTTTAATCCCAGCACCCAGAAGGCAGAGACAGAGGAATCTCTGTGAGTTCAAAGAAAGCTAGTTACATGATGAGACCCGGCCTCAACCCCAACCCCACTCCAACATACACACATAAAGGAGAGAGAGAGACAATAAAACTATATAATATGCCCTAAGTCCTAAGAGACACCCAAGGTGAAAATAAGAATCTCAGCACGTTTTCTATCCTTGGCATTGTTTCCTTACTTTACACCAAATGGAGCTAAGAAGATACTTTACCTCCCAGGAGGGATTAAAAAGATCATTGCAAAGTTCTTCACAGAAACTTTCCAAAGGCCATTCATTTGTCTAAATAAGAAATATATAATTACAACTATATCAAAGCTTTATACTACTAATTTAAGAAAGCTAATGAAGTGCATTTATTTATAGCATTAGCAATAGTAACAAAGTTTTAAATTTTTAAAGTAAACATTTTACTAATGAAGTGTTAAGACATTTACAAATAAAATTTCTCTTGGTTGACAAATTATAGAATATTCTTAATATATACAGTTAAGAAACCGATAAAGAGGAGTTGGAGAGATGTCTCAGTGGTTAAAGACACTGGCTGCTTTTCCAGAGAATCCAGGTTCTATTTCCTGCACCCACATGACAGCCGTCTATAACTCCAGTTTCAGGGCATCTGATACCCTTTTCTGGCCTCCATGGACACCAGTCATGCAAGTAATAAACAGACATACATGCAGCAAAACATCCATACAAATAATAATAGTAATAATAATAGTTAAAAGTTATAAACAATTTCAATATACCTCCTCAATTATGGAAGAATTTTCTGGAACATTATCAACCAAGACTTTGGAATCAGTAGTAGTCTGATTAATAACAACATTTGCTACTTTCCGTCTCTTTTCTTCTGGCTCTCCATCAGTACTGTCATTACTAAAAAAGAAGTCACCAAATTTAAAGTAAATGAAGAAAAATATGAATGATACACAATGCATATAAGAAAAATCCATCATCTTCACAGATGCATCAATTTTGCTTATGTAGCTTACTTTTAGAAAAATCAACTAAAATGAACTCATTAATATTTTTGAACAAAATATACCCTATTACCTAGACAAAGACGTCCCTAACAGAGAAATATATGGATTTGCCTAGGAAGGACAGAAAGACAAGATCTACTGAGTAAATTGGGAGGGGGAGCTGGAAAAATGTATAGCTGAATTAAAAACAATAAAGTAAATATAAAAAACCCCACTAGTCTTTAAGTTGCTAAATCTTTCCTTTGAAACTGAAAAATCTCAAGACTAACATTCTTTCATCTCTATAACCAGTTAGTTTCCTTTCTTTTAATTTTAAATTCTTTTAACTCAACAACTTAGTCTAGCCACGCATGGCATTAACATTTTTAAGCTTTTGCAACCTAGAGAAAACTAATGTGCGAAGTAATATAATTATGCTTACTTGTTGAAAGAATATGATTAAAATATACTGTGTGGAAAAACTAGCAAAAATTTTAAAAATATACAAAATCTGACCACTGATAAAGAGTATGGAGAACATTTGAGAAAAGTACTGCTTTATAACTTGAAAAAAATTCAAAGGCTAGCCTAATAAATATTAAAAATTAAAAGACAAGTAATATTACTTTTATTTAATCTGGGTGTGGTAGCACACACCTTTTACCCCAGCACCAAGGAGAGGTAAAAACATGATGAACTCAAGGTCATCTTAGCCAATAAACCAACAAAACACAAACTACCTTTATACATCATTAAAAGAATTGGTGGTGCAGGTCTTTAATCCCAACACTCAGGAGGCAAAAGCAGGCAGATCTTTCTGAGTTTGAAGCCAACCTGGTCCACAAAAGAGGGATCCAAGACAGTCAGGACTGTTACACAAAAAAATCCCGTCTTGAAAAATCAAAAGTATAGATAGACTTACTTTCTCTGAATATCTCCCTCTTGCTACATCTTTTGTTTTGTTTTTAGAGACAAGACTTCTCTGCTGTCCTGGAACTAGCTCTGTAGATCATGCTGACCTCAAACTCAGAGATCCCAATGCTAGAATTAAAGGTGTGTGCAACACCATGCCCAGTGCTCAGTCTCTGCATCTTAATTGTGTAAACTTTTGGCCAAGGTACTTGTTCTATAAAATCATCAAGAGGTTGAAGACTCACCCCCTGCTCTTTCCTTAATTCTCTCCTATCGTGTTATACTAGTACATCATCTTACATCTTTAAAGCCTGCATAATTCTACTTCTAGATATTTGACTTTAAAATTGCATTTGGAGTGTCTCTTCCTAGACAGTTAAGGGCCTTCTTTAAGATCTTTATTCTAATCTCTGTGAAGGCCTCCTAGACCATCCAATCAAATCTTTCATACTCTTTCCTCTTATTTCCTCTTCTGTGGTGGTCTGAGTAAGAATGACCCCCCATAGGCTCAGATATTTTAATGCTTAGCCACCAGTGAATGGCACTATTTAAAAGGGTTTGGAGGTGGAGCCTTGTTAGAAGTATATCACTGGTAGGTGGGATTTGAGGTTTCAAACGCCCATGCCAACCGCCCCCTCCCGCCTCAGCCTATGGATAAAAATGTATCTCTCCTGCTCCAGTGCCATGCATGCTGCCATGTTCCCCACCATAATGGATTAAATCTCTGAAACTGTAAGCAAGCCTTGGAGAAATGCTTTCTTTTCTAAGAGTTGCCTTAGTCATGGTGTCTCTTGACAGCAACAGAACAGTGACTAAGACACCTTCCTTATTATGTCTTTCTCCTCCCCTTTTAACGATTCTATTAATATGATGCATCATACATATAGGTATATACAAAATATTTCTAGTTGGGACCAGAAACATTCTGCTCTTAGACTTTACTGAATTTGAAAATATTTGCATAAGCTTTATTAGATGAGTCTCTTTAATAGCAAAAACCTAAAATCCTCTGGAATCAGAAACTTATGCTCAAAGGTTTAGATTTTTGGGACATTTTGGCTTAGGGATATTCAATGTCTATGACCTTAACCAGCTGTTCACTTTAAAAAATCCCACAGTTAACAAATTCAATAAAGTTTACACTTTAAAAAAACAAGTAACTGGAGCTAGAGGGATGGCTCAGACAGGGCAACATAATGAGACTCTCTCTGAATGAATAAATTTTTTTTTTTTTTTGGTTTTTCGAGACAGGGTTTCTCTGTGTAGCTTTGGTGCCTGTCCTGGAACTAGCTCTTGTAGACCAGGCTGGCCTCGAACTCCCAGAGATCCGCCTGCCTCTGCCTCCCGAGTGCTGGGATTAAAGGCGTGCGCCACCACCGCCCGGCCATGAATAAATTTTTTAAAAATTAGAACTTGGGGGCTGGAGAGATGGCTCAGTGGTTAAGGGCACTGGCTGTTCTTCCAGAGGTCTTGAATTTCAATTCCCAGCAACTATATGGTGGCTCAAAACCATGTATGATGAGAACTGAAATCCTCTTCTATCATACAGGCATTCATGCGAATAGAGCACTCACACATATAAAATACATGAATAAATCTAAAAAACAAAATAAAAACATCAACAAAACCCAAGCATAGATTTCTTCTTCTTTTTTGGGGGGGGGTTGATTTTTTTTTTTTTTGCAAGACGGGGTTTCTCTGTTTATCTCTGGCTGTCCTGGAACTCCCTCTGTAGACCAGGCTAGCCTCAAACTTACAGAGATCTGCCTGCCTCCCTCACTGGGATTAAACGCATGAGCAACTACTATCTGGCTCAAGCATGAATTCCTATCAAATAAGTTTATTACACATCTGTTTGTGCTTAACTCTTAAACACTATAAACACTTTTCAACTTCAATTGAATTTAAAAAGGAGAAGTATCACCATCTACAAAGACCTGCTTTTATACTTTGCAATATTTATTAGCTCATAACTTGCTCAAACATTTATTGAACACCATTAGACTCTGGTTTAATAGATAGACCGCAGGCGGGCAGTGGCGGCACACGCCTTTAATCCCAGTACTCAGTAGGCAGAGGCAGGCGGATCTCTTAGTTCCAGGCCAGCTTGGCCTATGAGAACTAGTTCCAGGACAGGCTCCAAGGCTACAGAGAAACCCTGTCTCGAAATACCATAAATAAATAAATAAATAAATAAATAAATAAGCAAGCAAGCAAGCAGGCAAGCAGGCAAGCAAACATACATATACACACACACACACACATACAAGGGACCCAAGAATCTATAATTTAATAAGCACTTTCAGAGACCAATCTTAAAGATGTAGTTCTGAACTAGCTACCCTTTGAGGATAGATAACACTTTTATTAATTCAAGTCAATAAGACAATTACTCTACTTCAGAATTCTTTTCCACGAAAAGATTAACCAAGCAAGTCTGGATTATCACCAGCTATTTAGCACAGCCCCAAACTAAAGAACAAGGGAAACCACCATGACAGTTCGTTATCTTAACAAGCCTATCATCTTGACTGGTCACCCTTAGACCAGCATTCTGAATTCCTTCTCTAATAATCTCCATCCTAAATACTCCACAGTGAAGGCGCTTATACTCCTGTAACTGGAATGCTCTTCCCTTGGTCTTCAGTCTTCATGTGATGCTGAAAATCACTGAGGAAAATTAATAAAAACAAAAAAAAATTCTACTCCTATAGATTTTTCTGTAGAAATCTCATTTCGCAGCAACAGCAAATACTATGTCCTGAGTAAAACAATACAAGCACAGTACCATTCAGCCGAATAAAAATCATCAAAATCTTTATCTGTAAATCAAGCACAATTTCTATTTCAAGTAAATAAAGAGATTACTACCTTTTCTCATTTGTTTCTACCGCATCCCTGGATCTCTGTTTTGCAAATAACTTGGCCATTCTTTTAGCTTTGTTCTTCTGTCTATTACTCATTCCTGCTCGGAATTCTGAATCTATCAATTCAGCTGCCTGAAGAGTCTAAAAAAATAAAACAAGTTTAAACTGTCAGAAATTAAAATATCTATAATTTCAATCTTATGAGAGAAATAGGTGTATAGTAGTACACCTAATATAGAAATTAATATAGAAATGAACATTCTTTTTAATAATATTACACTACTGTGTTGTATGGCTGCATCATGATTTTACTCTCAAGCCATGTGTACTGCAACACTTAAAATCCCAACACTTAGAAGGCTGGAGGAGGATGAGAAAGCCAGGGCTACGTAGTAAGACTTTGTCTCAAAAACAAAAATGGCTTTTAAATAATAAAAAAAAAAGGAATAAGTCCAAAACAGAAATCAAAACAAGCAAACTTACAAGCAAAACCAGTAATAAAAATTGTTTGAAACAGTAACAACAACAACAACAACAAAAGGGACATCTTTAATCCCAACAGATGATATCTGTGAGGTAGAGGTAAGCCTGGTCTACTGAGTTCCTGGACAGTCGGAAACACATAGAAAGACCCTGTCTCAAAAAATAATTAAAACTTTCAAAAAAAATTCCTTCTTAATTATCTAATTCCCAACAGACTAAGTCTTGTTTCATAACTTTTTTATACTACAGGTGTGGCATAAATAAATAATCCTAACAAAAAGAGGGTTTCTGAAGAGTTGAGTCTTCAAAACAATTATACAATCAAGTTTTGAAAATAAAATTTTCAATAAAAGAAACCGATGCTTATCATGTTTAAAAAAAAAAAAGTATAGCCTTAAGATACTTGCTGGTCCAAGCATGCTATCATCAACTTAGTCATATGATCCTTTTATCTTAGCCACTTCCTGCTTTTTTTGATCTTTTTCTGTCCATTGGAAACACTATAAAAACTGCATAATAAGCAAATATTAAGGTGCTTGTCTACTCAGGAGGCTGATGCAAGAGAATAAAACTTGAGTCCAGGAATTTGGGCCTAAGCAACATAGTAAGTAAGAATCCTAGCCCTCTGTAGGCAGAGGCAGAAGTATCATAGACAGAAGAGGGAGAGACACACAGAGACAGAAAGATATACTCTGTTTATATAATAAAAATTACCTTAAAAATTCCTTTCTGAAGCTGGGCAGTGGTGGTGCACTCCTTTAATCCCAGCACTCAGGAGGTAGAGACAGGTGGATCTCTGTGAGTTAGAAGCCAGCCTGGTCTACAGAACAGCCAGGGCTACACAGAGAAACACTGCCTCAGGGAAAGAAGAGGAGGGGACAAAGAAAAGAAATCCCTTTCTGTATCTATCCTAAGAATTAACTGAAATTATATAATTATAAGGAGTATTAATATGGATGTGGTGATAATGTCTGGGAACCAGGAACCACTGGCATGTGACAGTGCAGCTTTAACAGCAGATGATAACACAAACCTTTAAGAAACTTCCCTAAGGAACCTCAACATGCAAGACCAACCTGTTAGGACCAAAGCCTCCCCGATAAGACAAGTCTTGCCCTGAGCTCAAGCTAGCCTAGAATTCTTTCTGTACCCCAGGCTGGTTTCTGCCTCCAGAGTCATGGAATTATAGACATGTGCCACTGTACCTGACCAGAAGCAGGAAATATTGATGGAGCAAAAGGGCCCTTACAGGTTTTAGAGGATAGGAGAATGAGTGCTGAACCTTTGAAACATAACAGTGCACTTCTATATGAAACAGAGTTACAGTCTTTCGCACTTCAAAAGACAGTGTCCAAAATAAAGTTAGCGTGCACTGGGGGAAATGGAAGGAGGTGCGAGTGGATCTGGGATGACTTAAGGGTGACTATGACCAAAATACAGTCTATAAAATTCTAAAATAATAAAAACAATTTTTAAAAGTTCATATGCATCCACTGAGAATTGAAAGAATAAAGGAAAAAAATAGGACAAAGTAAAACTATGACTCAGTCACAAATTGGAATGAGACTGTCATAGAAGAGTGTCAATCAAGTGTCTACTGTGTCAGCATGAGGACTTGAGTTCATGTCAGAGTCAGGCATGGCAGGTGCAGACTGACTGACCGGTCCCTAGAGCTCACTGTCCAGACAACCTAGTGAATGGATGAGCTCCAGGTTCAAAGGAGACCCTGTCTCTAAAACTAAGGCAACTAATCAAGACATTACTAAATTTGACCTTACTTCTACACATAAGAACACACACATACAAATGTACCTGGAAAAACTCATGCATACTCCCACATGAACACATACATATACTACACACATAAATGTGTTTAATCTACATATACTGGTATACTAGCTATACTTAGTGGGGAATGGTCAATATGGCCTAAATGGACACACAATACTTGGTCTATAGAAATTTCTTGGTTCAGTTGCGTAGTAAAATAAACTTTTGTGTTGTTACTTGCAATCAACCCAATGTTTTACCTACAGATTGTTTGTTTACAAGGGCTGCTGAAGTTGGGGTGTAATCCAAATCTTCATCGTTGAAGAGTTCTTCAGTACTCATTCCAATTGCTTCTCCCATATTAAGTCCAAGTTTCTTCTGTAATAATTTCCGTTGACGTGATATTCTCTCTTTAGGATCCACTTCACCTATTAACAGAAAAGAAATACATTCTCTCTGAATTAGTTAGAATTTTCTTATGTGCAGATCAGACTCCCACCACATTAAAAAACACATACTGACATTTGCTTGGTTAATTGCGAGTGGTACCACGTGCTTGTAATTCCAGCACTCAGAAAGCTGAGGCAGCAGTAAGGGTCAGTCTAGGATACAAAGTTGAGCTAAGTTTTGAAATGTCACAAGCAAAATATCAAATCTTTCGATGAAAAACAGTAAAACAAAATTATACCAAAAAAGTGTCATTTCAAAAATAAAAATTGAGCAGCCTGGAGAGATGGTTTTAGGGTTAAAGCACTGGCTGCTCATCCAGAGGACCTACATTTGATTTTTAGAGCCAAACAGCAGTTTAAAGAAAGTTATAAAAGCAGTTATAGAGGATCTGATGTCCTCTAGGGGCTGATGGCCTTTTCAGGTACCAGCCACACATGTGGGTGTACACCCATACACATATAAAATAAAATCTATATTTTAATTAAATTCATAAGAGCCAGGTGTGGCAGCGTCTATCTTTAATCTCAGAGACCAGGAGGGAAGCAAACCTCTACTTTCCAGGCCAGCTAGGGGGGCTACATAGTGAGACTCTGAGTAAATAGACTGTTTAAAAATTGAAACTTGGGGGCTGGAGAAATGGCAAGTGGTTAAGAGCACTGGCTGCTCTTCCAAAGGTCCTGAATTCAATCCCCAGCAACCATACAGTGTCTCACAACCATCTACAGCGGGATGCAACACCCTCTTCTGGCATAAAATCAATAGAGCACTCATATACATAAAAGTAAATAAATCTTTAAAAATTAAAAGCTGGCCTTAAAACAGCTATTTTATTAAGTTCTATAAAAAAAAATACTTTTCTAAAACAGCACTAGGGCTGGGCGGGGCAGTTATGGTGTACACCTTTAATCCCAGCACTTGGGAGGAGGCAGAGGCAGGAGGATCTCTGGGTTCTAGGTCAGCCTGGTCTACAGCATGTTCTAGGACAGCCAGGGTTCCACACAGAAACCCTGTCTAAAACAACAAAAACAAAAATCTTATTAAAATAGAACATTAATCAATCTTACATATGGCAAAAACCAAAGTTAAAAAAAACTAGAACAATTCATATTGGAAAACTCTTTGGAGAAAGTTTCTTACATATGACACACACACAAAATTGAAAAACACATAAATTGGACCTAACAAAATTATATTTTATGCTTCAAAGAACACCATTAAGAAAATTAAAACAGCCAGGTGGTGGTGTCCCACGCTTTTAATCCCAGCACTCAGGAGGCAGAGGCGAGTGGATTTCTGTGGGTTTTTGGCCAGCCTAGTCTACAGAGCTAGTTCCAGGACAGAAATCCCTCCTGAAAAAAAAAAAATAATAATAATAAAAATTTAAATAAAACAAGGACTTAATTCAGTGATAGAGCATTAGCAAAATATGTGCCAGGATTTGGATTTGATCCACAGCTCACCATTAAAAAATAAAAAAAAATATAGCCAAGAAAATAAAAAGGCAATAAATAAATACACAGACTAAATAAATAAAACATGCAAGTCATATATCTGATAAGGCATTGTATCTAGAACATACAAAGAATGCTTCCAACTCATATTTTAAAACAAGAAAAGACCCTAAACAGGCATTTCTACAAAGAAACTTCCCAAAGAGTAGATTAAAATGGACAACAACCACAATATAAGATGAAAGATATTCAATATCACTAGTCAGTTGGAAATCACAAATGACAACCACAGAGCTAGCATTCATACTCACTAGTGTGGCGAGCATCAAAAGTTAGATAATTGTGTTGGTAAGGCTATAAAGAAATTCGTTTTCTCATACACTGCTGGTGGAATATAAAATGGAGGAGCTACTTTTTAAAAATTGGTAGTTTCTAATAGAAGAATATGGTTAGTATGACCCAGCATTCTACTCCTAGGAGAAATAAAAATATTTGCTCATACTAAAACTTGTAAATGAATGATTTATAGTAACTTATTCTTTTCAACATTTATTTTTTATTTTTTATCATATGTATTGGGGAAGATATGTGCACAGAATAAAGGCACTGGATCTGGAGCTAGAGTCTTGATCACTGGCTTGATCACCTGACATGTTGGCTCAGAAACAAATACGGATCCTCTACAAGAGCAGTAAAACTTTAACCAGTAAACCATATTCCCAGACCTGACAGAAGCTTATTCTTAATAGCCAGAAAGTGGGAACAACCCAAAGGAGGAAAGAATAAATAAAATATGGTGTCTACAAAATGAAATATCATTTAGCCATAAAATATGACTCTCTCATACCCTTAAGATGGCACACTCCTTTAATTCCAGCACTCGGGAGGCAGAGACAGGCAGATCTCTGTGAGTTTGAGGCCAGCCTGGTCTAAAAGAGTTAGCTCCAGGAAGGTTCCAAAGCGACAGAGAAACTGTCTTAAAAAGCCATAAGTAAATAAATAAATATTAAAAAAATAAAATAAAAACCAAAATCAAACAAAAAGACTACTATCAAAATAATGAAAATGGGGGCTAGAGAGGTAGCACCTGATTTCAAGCCTCCAGAACCCTGGTCTGATAGCACACACCTATAACCCCAGTGATAAAGAGGTGGAGACGGGACTCTGGAGCTCACTGGCCACCCAGCCCAGTCACATCAGTGAGTTCCAAAAACCAATAGGAACATGGCCCTCAGGCATACACGTGTGCACATACCCCACAAACACACAAACCAAAGGGGGAAAAGAAAAATTAAAATAAATAAATAAATAAATAAATGGCCATGCCAGGCGGTGGTGGCACATGCCTTTAATCCCAGCACTTGGGAGGCAGAGGCAGATGGATCTCTGTGAGTTCAAGGTCAGCCTGGTCAGGACAGGCACCAAAGCTACAGAGAAACCTTGTCTCGAAAAAAACAAAAGCAAAATAAAATAAAAAAATAAATGGCCACAAGATACAGACCATAATCAAAATCATATTGATAACATCTATTGCTTTTTTTTTTAAAAAAGAATCTCATTGTGTTGCTTTGTCTGGCCTAGAACTCACTACGTAGACCAGGCTGGCTTAAGAATAAAGGTGCGTGATACCACACCCTGCCCCCATTTGAAGTTAAGAAACAACCTATTTACAGAAATCCATTAAAAACATTAGATGTTTTTCTACTCAAAGTCACAATCTTGAGTAAGAAAATATTTATTTTTCTGTGACCACTGTTTTTTGGTTTTCTGAGGCAGTGCCTCCCTTTGTTGCTGTCTAATCCCAAATTCCAAGACTCAAATGATCCTGTTTCGGCCTCTAGGAGCTGCTGGCACGAGAGCCACTGCACTCAAGGCATCTACTCACCTTTGTATCAATATATTCTATACATTCTATATATTCTGTTAGCTTAAAGATAAGCCAGGTACCTTGTCAAGGTTTGGTTTTAATTTTTCACTTTGCACATAGGCACAAGATACAATACTACTTGAAATATAAGATAATATACAATATAATAACCTTCAAATTCCCAGAATTATAAAAGCATTGCCACATTCTATATTGGTTCTGATTATTCCAGCTTTAGAACAAGCACTGTTGGTTACTTTGACTACCCATAACTCCCCTACACATAAAAGCTTCACACAATTTATGTTTCCTGATTCCTTATATATTAAACAGCACACCAAATTATAAGTCAGTTTGACAGCAAAATTTCAGACTTCTTCAGGACTATTACTAACCTGATTTTTCATCTTGGACTTCAAATTCTGCACCAGCAGACCCCAAAAGTGATGCACCATGCTGTAACAATCTGCATATATCAAATCTGTCAAAATTTAATCGATCTGTAGTAGATGAATCTTCCATAGAACTTTCTGTAGGTTCTAGAAGTTTAAAAATATCAATTTGACCATAAAGTCAAAAGTGCAGAATCAAAGTACATGGCATAGCATTACTTGCAGTATTGGCTAATAAGAAAAGTGAAGAAATAGGAAAACCACTATGATTTATCTACAATCACTCTTAGTTATCTGTGAAACAATTATTAACTTGGTGACTCCTCTTCTACAAACCATCAGATGGTAAGTGGGTGTGAGTTTCCAATTATGAAAGCATGTTATATAAAGAAATGCATTTCCGTGTTGACATATATGTTAAATATCATACTTTAATTTACTGTTTAAGGGTTTAAAATCTCCAGACTTACAGTATGAGTTTATTACACTGCTAAATCAGAAGACAACATACATAAAATGTATTCATAAATAAGTAACATCAGCTGGGCAGTGGTGGCCACGCCTTTAATCCCAGCACTTGGGAGGCAGAGGCAGGCGGATCTCTGTGAGTTCGAGGCCAGCCTGGTCTACAAGAGCTAGTTCCAGGACAGGAACCAAAAAGCTACGGAAAAACCCTGTCTCAAAAAAAAAAAATAGCATCATCCCTCCCTATGTCGGAGGAATAGCTAGGATAGAAACTACTCATTCAATAGAACTTATTTTCCACACTCTAATTGTAAACTCATGACGAACTAATGAAATTCTACATCCATTTGAGACCCAAGAACATCTTCAAAGTGTTCTCCATTCTTTCCAAAAACAGGTTAGCTGTAAATGCTAAACTATACCTGCTTACTAAGACAACAGTTAATCTGGCATTTTCAGTCATTTACTGTAAACTATAAATGCTTTAACTTAAAAAACAGAACTCTGAATGTTTTCTAGTAATGATAAGCAGTCTCACTATAAATTTTAATGCTAGTTGTAACTAATTCAATAAAATAAGCTGCACCGTGTCCATCTAACAAGATAATCGGGGAAAAGGAGCTGTAATTGAAAAGGTTTTACATTTGATAAAAGACAACACAAAAATTCAAAATAACATCAGAAAATAAAAACAAAAACTTTAAGAATGACAAGATTTATTATGCAAAAAGACTAAAATGAATCTAGCTGCTTGTTACTGGATTCTCACTTAGGGAATATTTATTATATCTTATGAAGTACTGTAGAATGCTAGAGTAAGAAAACAAATTCAACCAGCACTCAAAAGGCAGAGGCAGGCAGATCTCTCTGTGTTTTAGAATAGCCTGGTCTACAAAAGCAAGTTCCAGCACAGCCAGGACTGTTACACAGAGAAACCCTATCTCAAAAAAATTAATTAATTAAAATAAAATTACTTAATTAAATTGTCTGCCTTGGGCAGTAATAATTCATGCCTTTAATCCCAACACTCAGGAGGCAGAGGCAGATGAATCTCTCTGAGGTTAGCCTGGTCTACAGAGTAAGTTCCAGAACAGCCAAGGCTACACTGAGATACCATCTTGAAAAAACAAAAAACAATTGTATGCCTTACATTGACTCCAAGACATGATTTGCTTTAAATTATCAGTAGAGGCAATCATAAAATAAGTACTACAACCTTTTACCTCTATACAACATTCAAAAAGAACAACAACAGGGCTGGAGAGATGGCTCAGTGGTTAAGAGCATTGCCTGCTCTTCCAAAGGTCCTGAGTTCAATTCCCAGCAACCACATGGTGGCTCACAACCATCTGTAATGAGGTCTGGTGCCCTCTTCTGGCCTGCAGACATACAAGCAAACAGAATAATGTATACCTAATAAATAAATAAATAAATAAATATTTGGAAAAAAAAAAAAGAACAACAACATAAAACACTAATTTGGGAGAGCAGTACAACTCAGCAGTAGAATTCCTTGTCTAGCATCCACAAGGGTTCAACCCTCAATACCACAAAATCAAACAACAAACCGAAGACAAAACTCCTACACTGAGAGGGACATTACTAAAGACTTAGTTTGCCAAATATTCATACATAATTATGCTGAAGTTTAGAAAATATCACACCAAATGAACTTCCAAACAACATCATCCCTGTGAGGGAAGTAATAAATTTAGTATCCTATAGGATTAAATATATATGGAAATACATATGAAAATAGTTTATCCAGAAGTTTCTTTTTTTAATTTAATGGCAAGAAACATATTATTTAATATTCTTTTCCAGGAAAGCTAAACCTGAAAATGTATAAATTAAGTCTTTAAATCAAAATTGAAATTATTAGCAATATACTTCACACTGTAGTTAATTCTACAGTTATGTCTGATTTCAAACTACTTTTGCACTTTAAAGGCACCTTGTTTGGTTCTTGGCACTGGATTCCATTCGGGCACGTTTTTCACTATAGCTTCAACAGCTTGTCCTGCAGCAATCCGAGTATCCCAATTTGCACTCCTTAAATATATTAATACCTTAAAATTATAAAATAAAATAATTACATATCAATAGTTTATTCCAGGTAACCAGAAAAATATTAATTTGCTATTATTTTATAATCTGGAATCCTTCAAATACATATAAAACATTTATAATTATTAAACTAATTCATAAAGTTTGATCATTCAAAGAAAATGTTATTATTTTTTTTACATTTATTGTGTGTGCATGTGTGGAGGTCAAAGGTCAACTTGCAGGCTTGTCAGTACTCTGCTTCCACTATCAGCATTCCAGTAACTGAACTCAGTTATCACATTTGGCAGCATCCTCCTTTACCCACTGAGCCATTTCTCCTGCCTTCACTAGCATCTTAAAAAGTGGAAAGAGAAGCCAGATGTGGTGGTGCATACCTTTAAACCCAGCACTTGGGAGGCAGAGGCAGGTGGATCTCTGTGAGTTTGAGGTCAGCCTGATCTACAAAGGAAGTTCCAGGACAGTTAGAGCTATTACACAGAGAAACTCCATCTTAAAAAAACAAAGAGGGGGCGGGATAAAATATTTAAAGGCATTTTAGGAATAACATAGCTATTTAACACACTGAAAAACAAATGTGGACTGCAAGATAGCTCAGTTAATAAGTAAGCTCCTAGCCAGGCAAGCATGAAGATGTATATTCAATAATCCTTAGAACCCAAGAAATAAACCAGGAATGGTGGCTAGCATTTATAATCCCAGCATTGGGAGACAGAGAGAAATAGATTTCTGGAACTTACTTGACCAATCAACCTAGATCTCCCTATTAGTGATCTCCAAGCCTCTGAGGTTCTGTCTCAAAACATCCCAATATGGATTATGGCTCCAAATCAAAAACAACAAAACATGGCTGACCTCCGACATACACAAAATACACAGAACACATGTGTGTTCTCGTTCTCTCTCTCTCTCTCTCTCTCTCTCTCTCTCTCTCTCTCTCTCTCTCTCTCTCTCTCTCTCTCTCACATACACACACACAGGAAAAGCCAAGTGTCAAACCTGGCATGGTGGTCCACATCTTTAATCCCAGCACTGAAGAGGATCTCTGTGAGTTCGAGGCCAGCCTGGTCTACATAGCAAGTTCCAGAACAGCCAGACCTATTACACAGAGAAATCCTTTTTAAGGGAGGGGGGGAACAGAACACACCAAGAAACACATTCCCACCCAATAAAAAAAAAACTGTACATAAGTTTTCATGGCCCCTTGACTGATGAGCAGACAGGAAGCAGTACACTGTGTAAGTACTGTCCATTTATGGTCACGGAATTAACATTTCGCAATAGAGAAGAAGAAATAAAGCACACTACAATACAAACACGTATTCTACATCACACAGCACAATTTTTTGCACAAAATATTCAAACAGACAAATCAAGCTGAGCATGTGACTAAATATTGAGTGTGTTACAGCAACTGCTAAAAGGGCTATGATGTCCTTCTGTCGTGATAAAAAAAACATTTTAAAATTAAGTTGCTGGGGCAGTGGTGGCAAACATCTTTAATCACAGCACTCTGGAGGCAGAGGCAGGCAGACCCCTGTGACTTCAAAGCCAGCCTGATCTACAGAGCAAGTTCCAGAACAACCAGAGTTACACCAGCGAAACCCTGTTTCAAAAAAACCAAAAAGGAGAAAAAGACCTTGGAAGGCAGTTTTCCTTTTCTTCTCTTGTAATAATGAGAAATACATATGCCTCTCCACTCAACTTACAGATGAGTATAATGCCTAATATGTAACCTTTTCCATTCTGAGAATGTGGGACCTATAGGTATCAAATCTGTCTCTCCATCTACACCTTGGTTAAGAATTCCAGATAGTATCTGATACTATTAGCACTTATGGCACCAATCACACAATACATACATACATACATACACACATACATATTGTATGTGTTGAAAGGAGACTTAGAACTGACTCCTGTGTATCAGGGAGACAGGCCAGAATGAAAGGAGAGGGTTAGACTAGAGACTATTAGTCACTAGACTATCTCAGGGCTTCCAATGTCTAGGCAATCAATATGCTCTCACCCTGTCCACTATCTCAGTGGTTCTTGACCTTCCTAACGCTGTGGCCCTATAATACAGTTCCTCATGTTGTGGTGACCGCCCCCAAACATAAAATTATTTCATTGCTACTTCCTAACTGTAATTTTGCTACTGTTTATGAATTGCAAATATGTGATATGCAGGATAATCTGATATGTGAATCCCTGATAGGGTCACGACCCACAGGTTAAAACCACTACTCTAACTCCTGCCACTTCCCTGCTTCCACCATCCCAAAGTATTACTACTTTACTCTGAATGCCATTTGTCAAATATTAATGTATAGGTGCACTTCAACATATCCACAGTTAAGCAAAAATACATAGGAAAAGAAATGTACTAAGATTACAGAAACACTGACCCAAAGCAAAAATTTCCCATCCCAAACAGCTCAACTAGCGTCTTACATATTCAAGCATTCCCATAAGCTTTTAAAAACTACCAACTATCATATAATTATTTGCCATTAAGAACAAGTTAGACTGCTAACAAACCAGATTAACAACTTAGTTCATTACCAAATTGGGTCAGATTCAAATTTGTTACACCAGCAAAAGGTTCAATATTGACAGATCTCTTAAACAATTAAAATTGATTTAAATACTTTTTATCTTTCAAACAAATAGCAACTTTGAAAAACTATTTCAAGAACTAAAGATATTTAATGGAATTCAGAGAACACCAGGTTATGTAGGGTGATTTTACCTGTTCTGTTGTTTCTCTACCCATGGACAAGTCTTGATACTTGCATTACATTAAGAAAACAGTAAGTTCTTACCTTAGATAACAAATTATTTAATTCATGAGGATGAAGCTTCACTACTTCTCCAAGCTGCTGTGCAGCAGCTTTTCTTGTAACTGGAGTAGTACCAGTATCCAGTAGGATAAAAAGACGATCGAGTCTATAACAAGATCAAAAAGATAACAGTTAATCTGGATGTGTTTCCTCATAAGTTTGAGGCAGAAAATGTATTCAAGACCCTTGAATGAGGTGCTATGCTGGGAGCCAGGCATGGTGGCATGCACCTATAATCCCATTACCTGAGAAGCAGAAATATTAAGAATTCAAGGACAGCCAGGCGGTGGTGGCGCACGCCTTTAATCCCAGCACTTGGGAGGCAGAGGCAGGCGGATCTCTATGAGTTCGAGGCCAGCCTGGTCTACAAGAGCTAGTGCCAGGACAGGCTCCAAAGCTACAGAGAAACCCTGTCTCGAAAAAAAACCTAAAAAAAACCAAAAAACAAGAATTCAAGGACAGCCACAGCTACAGAGCAAATTCAAGGCCAACCTGGGCTAAGCAAAACCTTGTCTCAAAAATTAAAAGATAAATAAAAATAGATATAAAAGATCTGTGCCATGGCTATAAGGAAGGAACAGGAGCCAGCAATAAACTGGGGGTGGTGGCTCATGCCTATAATCCCAGCATTAGGAAGGCTGAGGCAAGACTGTCACAAATCCAAGGCCAACTGAGGCTATATAGTGAGTTCTAGTCCAGTCTCGGTGACGGAGAAGACCCTGTCTAAAAAATACATAAATAAATGAAATTTAAGAAGAGACAGCAATAATAAAAAAAAAACAAATGCAACTTGCAAAGCAAATAATATGGCTTGGTTATAATTCAGGGTAAAAAGAAAACAGGATGATCAGGCACAACTCCTAGCTCGGGAGGAAGGCAGAGGCAGGTTATAAGTTTGAGGCCAGCCTAGTCTACATAAAGTGTTCCCACCAGCCAGAACTTCATAGGAAGGCCTTGTCTAAATAATAAAATAATGAAAAAGAGAAGATAGGGAGAAAGGAAGGAAGGAAGGGAGGGAGGGAGGGAGGGAGGGAGGGAGGGAGGGAGGGAAGGCAGGCAGGCAGGCAGGCAATGACAGAAGGGAAGGAGGGGGGGAGGCGGGGGGAATGATGGGCCCAGCAGGGCATAGTGGTACACAGTTATCTCAGTACTCAGAAGGCTGGAATAGGATGACTGTGGATTTAAAGCCAGCTTGGACTACATAAAAAGGGGAAAGGAGACAAGCAGAAGAGAGTAGATAGGGCGCACCAAGTGTAAGTGGAGTTATGCATTAGAAAGAATGATCTGGCAGTCGTGGGACGCTTTGTAGACAACTAAACCATAATCCAAACAGAAACACAAAGAAGCTAATAGTCATGATACAGAAGAAAAACATACATAGTAACAAAACATACATAGTGTGGTAATTAAGCAAAACATGGGTGTGGGAAGAACTATGAGATTCTGAATCTTAGAAATGAAGATATCAAGTAAGGCTTTGTGGCACATGCTTATAATCCCAACACTTAGGAAAATGACGCAGAATGATCAGTTTGGGTGAGACCAGCCTGGGTTACAACTGAGTTCAAAACCAGCTTGGGCTACATATTAAGACTTTGCCACAACTCCCCATCCTATTCCCTGAAAAGAAAAAAGATATCACTGAAAGAAATTAGAAAGGGCAGGTGAAACACAAGAGAAGATGGCAAGCTCACTGGTGGCAGGGAAAGAATAGCTAGGAGAACTCAGAACAACAGTTGGAATACAGAGCTGATGTCAGACGAGAGTTGGTAAGAGTCACCTGCGCAGAAGTGATAAACATGGCAATTAATATATTCCTGAGTTTGTAACTCGTATGGATACGATACAAATCCAAACCCTAGTTCGGCTACTTATGAACAAGGTGTGCAATAAAACCGCAATAGATTGTAAGAAGTGAAGGTGGACAAAGTCACAACTACACAGCCAACCTACATGTCACACAGTAGCCTTGCCACTACACTAATCCACTGAAGTAAAGTTAATGCCATGTTTATGAAAGGTGGCTTCATATTTGAGATAAATGGACACTTTAAACAAAATGCACAGGAACAATGAGCAAGGTTATAACTGCCCATCTGACATGAGGGGAGAGCTAGTGGATATAACTTTACATTTTGTCTATGAGCAAGAGAGAACAAAGTCTCAAAGGTAGACATGAGCTTAAAGCATAATAAACTAAGAGGTTTATAATACTTCTAGGACTCTTTGTTTCACAGAATCAAAATGTTACAAAGTTCTGGAAGCCTTTTATTTAAGAAAAAAGGAAGAGGAGAAAAGGCTGAAGAAATAAAGACTATTAGAGAACAAATGAAATAGATGAATTTCTTTCACACTACATGTCTTTAATCCCAACACTCAGAAGGGAGACAGAGGCTGGTGGATCTCTGAGTTCAAAGCCAGCCAGGGCTACATAGTAAGACAGAAACATGGTATTTTAATATGATTCATATTGCTGGCAGCGTTGGTGCATTCTAACCCCAGCACTCATGAGGCAGAGGCAGAAGGATCTCTGTTGAGTTCCAGGCCAGCCTGATCTAAAGAGCTAGTTCCAGGAGAGCCAGGGCTACATAGAGAAAGAAACCCTGCCTAGAAAAAACAAGAAAAGTCAGGTGGTGGTAGCATATGCCTTTGATCCCACCACTCAGGAGGCAGAGGCGGACTGAAATCTGAGTTTGAGGCCTACTAGATTATAGATTGTGGTCTACAGAGTGAGTTCCAGGCCAGCCAGAGCTGTTATACAGCAAAACCCTGTCTCACCCCCCCCCCAAAAAAAACCCAGAAAAAAAGTCATATTCATATTAAACACAAAATCCTTATATATGGTTAGAAACATAACTAAAATATCTTTTTCAGTCAATATTAATAGTATTAAAATGTTTAGCATTTCAGAACTGAAATGAGACATGACTTATATTTTATAGTTTAAGGGTATTGTTTTTTTAAAAAATATTTATTCATTTATTATGTACACAATATTCTGTCTGTGTGCATGTCTGCGGGCCAGAAGAGGGCACCAGACCTCATTACAGATGGTTGTGAGCCACCATGTGGTTGCCGGGAATTGAACTCAGGACCTTTGGAAGAGCAGGCAATGCTCTTAACCACTGAGCCACCTCTCCAGCCCTAGTTTAAGGGTATTGTAAGGAAGATATGGCTCAAGAAAATTCGTTTAGGCACTTAAAGCTACAGACAAAAACACAGTTAAAGTCCAAAAGAAATGCAAAAATTAATTTACACATATACAGTGTAAGTAGATTGTATTTCTTTTTGTTCATTCATAGCTACCTAAACACTTGCCTTTACCCCTCTGTAGAATATAAAAATATCTCCACAGACTAATGTGTTGGCAGTTTGATTCCCCAGCATATGGTGCTATTTGGGAATGTAGTAGAAGTTCAGAAGGTGGGCCCAGCTGAAGGAAGTAGATCACCGGGGATGTCTTTCAAAGGGTGCCTCTGCCTCTGTCTCTTTCTCCCTTCTCCTTTTCTCTGTCTGGGGTGAGGCAGTCCTGCACTACCATACCCTTTACTCAAGCTATTCTGCCTTCCCATAGGTCAACCAGGGACTGTAACTTCAGAAACAGTAAGCCAAAATAGCTACTTTTTTTTGTTTTGTTTTGTTTGCTTACAGTTTCTCTGTAGCTTTGGAGCCTGTCCTGGAACCAGCTCTTGGACACCAGGCTGGCCTCAAAAGCTACCTCTCAGACACCTGGCACAATGACAAAACACTGACTGGCACACCTTTCATTCACTGGTTTTTGCTAAAGGATTGGTGGAAAGGTTTGGCCTGAGACAAAAGAAAGGAAAACTGTTTAGGACCATTAGTATTCTTAAAAAGTTCTAAAGTGAGGTCAAACTTAAAATCCTCTCACTACAAACTGATTCCCTTAATCCATTTTACTCGTGGTTATCAGGTAAGCCCTCTGACTTGTTTTCCTGAGACTCCATGTCAGAGTTGACGAGCACCCTCTGTGAATCTTCACAACAAATATCCTTGAAGATGACAAGCATCTGCATATTGCTATCCAGAATGCCTCAAACTCAATGATAAAAAAAATTAACAAAATTTTAGGAGAACAAGATGGCTTACTGAGCAGGTAAAAGGGTCTGCCACCAAGCCTGATGAACTGGGTTCAGTCTCTAGAACCCACTTAGTTGAAGAATTAAATCCCACAAATTATCTCCTGATCTCTATATACATACTATGACAGATGTACACCCTGCCACCCCCAAAATAAATGTTTTTAAAAAGATATTTTAAAAAAATAAAAAGAAATTTTAAGCATGCAATAGACACCATGACAAGTATCTATTTTTTTAAGTTTTCTTGTTAAATTCAACTAAACTTAACCTTCTTTTTTTTTCTTTCTTTTTATTTTTTTATTTTTATATTTTTGGTTTTTCAAGACAGGGTTTCCCTGTGTAACACAGTCCTAGCTGTCCTGGAACTAGCTCTTGTAGACCAGGCTGGCCTCAATCTCACAGGGATTCACCTGCCTCTGCCTCCCAAGAGCTGGGATTAAGTGTGTGCCACCAACACCTGGCTATATTTGTATTCTTTAAAATATCACGGATGCTCTCTCCTACAATCTGTGTAATCCACATCCACTGAGGACTCACTTTGGAAAAATACCCCCACCCCCAAGAAGAAATAGACTGAAGTTAAAAGACCTTTCAAAATTCAAAGTCTTACTGTCATTTGTTGGTTTTGTTGTTGTCGGTGGTCCCTACCCCCCCCCCCACACACACACCCTCCCCTCACTCCCTTGATGTGGGAGTGATTTCTTATTAATAAAGAAACTGCCTAGACCCATTTGATAGGCCAACCCTTAGGTAGGCGGAGTAAACAGAATGGAATGCTGGGAGAAAGAAGCTGAGTCAAGGAGTCGCCATGGTTCTCCCACTCCAGACAGACGCAGGTTAAGATCATTCCTGGTAAGCCAGCTCGTGGGCTACACGGATTAATAGAAATGGGTTAGATCAATATGTAAAAGCTAGCCAATAAGAAACTGAAACTAATGGGTCAGGCAGTGTTGAAAAGAATACAGTTTCCGTGTAATTATTTCTGGTAAAGCTAGCTGTTCAGGCGGCTGGGTGCGGGGACTCAGCCCGCCTCTCCTACTACTACAGAGTGGCACCCAACGTGCTAATGAACTCCACGTAAAACCTGAGAGGGCTTAAAAAGAGAGAGAGAGAGAGAGAGAGAGAGAGAGAGAGAGAGAGAGAGAGAGAGAGAGAGAGAATTTAAGACAGCTTTTTGCTGTTTGTGGGTTGCGCGCCACAAAGAAATTGTCCTGACTCAGCAGCAGGAAAAAACTGGCTGTTTTAAAATGCCGGCTTTCTGGGCTGTGCCGCCATTGCGATCTCTGTCTGGCCCCTGTGGGAGACAGAGCTTTTGAATGGAGCATTTGAAGTAAAGCTCTATGGCTTGGTTGATGGCAATGTGGACTGCTGTGTGCCTGGAACTGTGTGTGGCTCAGGGGCACCAAATGGCTCTGAGGCAGGAGCTGCTCAGCTCCGCCATACTGAACTGTGCTGGTCTCAGGTAGGAACTACCGTAATTACCATAAAAACAGCGCAGTTAAGGTTTAGACTGGGCAGGAAACAGGCTGTACCTTGTTACCGTATTACCTGTACATGGTGCAACTTAAGTTTTTAAGAACTGCTTAACATTTTAAGAAATGCTCCTGGATAGTAAAAAAATGTTACAGATTCACAATAAAACAGATTCAGACATAAAAGACCATACTGTTGGATGAATGTACGTAGGCTTGAGAGAGAGAAGAAAAAGAATATAGACAATAAAGTTAATGGTTTAAAAAAAAAGGTAAAGTCTTTAAAGAGACAGAGTACAGATAGTTAAGAGATTAAAAGAAATAAAGAAAAATAATCCACGTAAAAATGGAAAATTCACAGAGAGTCTGGATTATGTACATTGTGCTTTCTTTAAAATTTTTGACTCTAAAGGAGCTAAGTACAGAGAGACATTTCATTACATGGGCTGCCAAGCTAAACCAGAATGGATATAAGGGTATTACGATTTCAAAATTTGGGTCTAAGAATATGATGCTTTGGAGAGGGTCTTCTTTTGTTTTCACAGAGGACCAGACCCTGTGGATTTCTTCTATTACAATTTGGTATGATAGACCACGCCCTCCTGAAAGGTTGTTGTGAACATCTTCAAAAAATTGCTTCGCTCAACTGCCAACTGTATAGCACACAGGTTATACCATGAAAGACCTAATTAACGACGCCCCCATTCAGCAGGAAGCAGTTTGGAGAGAAAAAACGGCGCCCATATTCCCAAAAATTGTTTATAAATGTTCTTTTACATTTAAAAGGGGGTATGATATAGGTATGAATAATTTGCTTTGGTATGGATTTTAAGGTCAATTTTGTTATATGTAAATGTATTTTTGATCTTGAATAAGGTGTGATTGTGTAGTTCATTTTTAAAATGTAATGTATAATTAGGAAATATAGGTTGTTGATGGATAATCATAAATAATAGTCAAGTTTGTAGTCATGTTACTTAGATTTTCTAGATATATAGAGATATATTTCAGATAGGCATTCTTCATATCTCTCAAAGGCTACAGAATATGGCATTTAAAATATTTTAATAACTTAGGACTTTTCATGACAATGAGACATGTCTGCTCCTGGCGGCACCGATCTACTTTGAGAGGAAGATGGGCATCGAAGAGGATCCTTATGGAGTTTGATAGCCATTTGGGCAAGAAACTGCTCTTGCCTGGACTGTTGCATAAAATGGACACAGAGAACCCGCAGAGAGAGGACTGCTGAACTTGCCTAAAGGTGAGACGGTCTTTTGGGGTTCATGACTCATGAAAGAGTCTGCGAGACATTCTGCAGGACACAGCAGATAGTGACTGAACTGTCTTTGAAATTGCCTGCTTCATGGAAATGTCTGCTGGATACTATGGGCCTGAAGGCTGAAGATGGATGCCCCAATGGTACAGAGGAACTTTGGGTGACTGTACAGGCAGCGAGATGTCTCTGTCATTTTCTTGTTTACTTAGGTAATATTATATCCTTCTGGAGTCTTTGATGGAGTTGAAGAATGGATAGGTAGTTATAGTTTTCCATTGTTATGATAAAAGATAAAATAGATATAAATATTGTAACTGTGATTCTTGCTTAATAACTGTTTTGCTATATGTAATTTTATTATGTTAAAGTTAAAGCCTTTCTTTTTTGTTTAAACAGAAAAAGGGGAAATGATGTGGGAGTGATTTCTTATTAATAAAGAAACTGCCTAGACCCATTTGATAGGCCAACCCTTAGGTAGGCGGAGTAAACAGAATGGAATGCTGGGAGAAAGAAGCTGAGTCAAGGAGTCGCCATGGTTCTCCCACTCCAGACAGACGCAGGTTAAGATCATTCCTGGTAAGCCAGCTCGTGGGCTACACAGATTAATAGAAATGGGTTAGATCAATATGTAAAAGCTAGCCAATAAGAAACTGAAACTAATGGGTCAGGCAGTGTTGAAAAGAATACAGTTTCCGTGTAATTATTTCTGGTAAAGCTAGCCGTTCAGGCGGCTGGGTGCGGGGACTCAGCCCGCCTCTCCTACTACTACACTCCCTCACTCTACTCCCTAGACAGGGTTTCTCTGCATAGCCCTGGCTGTCCTAGAACTTACTCTGTAGACCAGGTTGGCCTCAAAACTCACAGATCTGCCTGCCTCTGCCTCCTGAGTGCTGAGATTAAAGGTGTGCCACATTACCCAGCTTCTGTCCATTTGTTGGAAGACTGCCAGACTCACCTAAAATTTTACTTAGGCTCCTCTTATTTTGGAGTATAGAACTAGATTGTGTATATATTTGACAGTCTAACATTCTTACAAAAGTTTTTTATATTTTTTAACCACTGATATGTTTGTGACATCTTTCATTTATGTGATGCCAGTTTGTTAAATTGTGTCTCTGGAAAAACTTCAACTACTCTAAAATTTATTTTCTGCAGTTTTTTTATATGACCAAAAGCAAGGCTAGCTGCAAAATAAACAGTCTAAAGAGTGATTACCAATCTATTTGTAAGTCCATATACAGCAAAATACACCCTAAGGAATGCCTACAACTAGCCTATTTATAAGACCATGTCTTGATACCATTACTTTTCTAACCTCAATTACCATTTCCCCAATACCTGTCTCATTAATCCTTTCTCTCTACCTATCACTAACTATGCAAAGATCTCTTGATCTCTATTTTCTATAATAACAAACATCTCCAGCAAGTGCTTAAATATCAAATACATTTATTCCTGGGGCTGGTGAAACAACTCAGTCAGCAAAGTGCTTGCCTTGCCCAAGCATGAGGACCTGAATGCACACCCTGCACCCCACATTTAAAAAGGCAAGCATTGTAGAGCACACCTGAAATCCTAGTTCTGGGAAGGCAGAGACAGGTGGGTCCTCAAGGCTTGATGACAGTTTCAGGCCAGTGAGAGACTGTCTCCAAAAACTAGATGGCTATTAGGAATGTCACCAAAGATTGTCATTAGGCCTCCAAACAAATGTGCACACACATGTATACACACCATTTTTTTCTGAATATGTGAAATTTAACTCTGGATAACCTGAATTATAAAAGACAGAAGTATCATATGTGTAGGTCACCAAGGAACCCTTAAGCTCCAAATATAATAGCATTCTTTCTAAAAAAAAAAATTTATTTTATTTATTTATTTAATATGTATGTATATAATATTCTGTCTGTGTGTATGCCAGCAAGCCAGAAGAGGGCACCAGACCCCATTACAGATGGTTGTGAGCCACCATGTGGTTGCTGGGAATTGAACTCAGGACCTTTGGAAGAGCAGGCAATACTCTTAACCGCTGAGCCATCTCTCCAGCCCTATAATAGCATTCTTATAAATTCAAATTTTCTTGACTCTTCTATGGCTTTTGATACCAGCAAGTATTCCTTCTTGAATCCTTTCCTTCTCAAGTCTGGATTACCTTGTAGTCACCAAGTACTTCTTTACTTCACCTTCTATTCATACCACTCTTTCTATGAACCTTCAGAACTCACACAATCTTTGGTTGCTCATTTCACCAGTTTCTTTTTCAGGAAACTCCGCACTATTGTTTGTTTACAACCAGTACAAACAAAGTAGTGATATTTGTTTGTAATCTAAAGATCTGAAAATCTAAAGATCTGAAGATCAAAGTGCAGAGCTAAGCCACTAGTTAGCCATGGAGGCCAGGGGGTAGTGGCACACACCTTTAATCCCAGGACTTGGGAGACAAAGGCAGACGGATCTCTGTGAGTTGAAGGCCACCCTGGGCTACAAAAGATTGAATCTGTATAAAAGAGAAACACAGCTCACACAAAGGTGTGATCCCATGCCTTTAACCCCAAAACTTCGGAGATGGAGACAGGAATGATGTGGCTGGTTGGAGAGAGGAATATAAGGCAGGAGGAGACAAGAGCTCAGGGCAGTCTGAGGACAGGATCTCTACTTCGGACTGAAAATTGGTAGAGGTAAAAGGTCTCTTTAGTGGCTGGCAGCTCTGCTTCTCTGATACTTCAGCTGTCACCACGTACTATCTGACTCTAGGCTTTACTTCTTAAGACCAATTAGAATTCATGCTACAAGGTTCCTCATGTAGCCTAGATTTGCCTTGAACTCTTGATGCAGCTAAGGCTGGCCATTAAATCCTTATTGTTCTACCTCCACCTCCCAAGGGCTAGGTAGGATTACAGGTGTGTGCCACCATGCCTTTGTGAGACTTTATGCATGCATTCAAGCACTCTACCAACTGAACTATTCCCACAGAATTAACCATGTCTTCTAAACTGGGTTTGGAGACTATAATCTTGAGTTCAAACCCAACCTGTGTTACATAACCAACATAGTGTCTTGGTTCACCAAAACCTTCTGTATTAGCTTGCTTTTACTGTTGTCATAAAACACCACGACCAGATAGATGTAGCAGTACATATCCTGGGAAGTTCACAGGCCAGTCACCCTGGTTTACAAAACAGGGGTGGAGATGATGACAAGAGACCCTGCCTCCAAAAAAAGTAGAGGTGTCTGGTAGTGGTGGCTCACTCCTTTAATCCAAGCACTCAGGAGGCAGAGGCAGGCATATGTCTGTGAGTTTGAGATCAGCCTGGTCTGAGTTCGAGATAGCCAGAGCTGTTATAGAGAAACTTTGTCTCGAAAAATCAAAAAAAAAAAAAAAGGTTGAAGCAAGTACTAACCTGAGGGATTGTCCTCTGTTCACAATTCTCCTACACAAACATCTTTTGATGCCTCTCTAATGCAATGCTGACCCTATCTATCCCACAGAGGTCCTGCCCCTCCTTCCTGCGGAGCCTTTATCCCAATGCCAAGTCACATCTCTGCTCATCTATCAGACAACTGCTTTGCGATCACTGTCTCCTTCAATTCCAGCTTTACTCTTTATTTCTTCCACTGTAGTAATAACCAAAATTGTGTCCTTGACTAGAGGAATAACACACAAGAATGCTTCTCTAATCTTCTTGACCAAAGCACTTTTGAAGTCTCAATTTCTTATAGTGGTATATTATTTGTGTTTTAATAAATAAAGCTTGCCTCAAGATCAGAAGGCAAGGCAGCCATACTAGTCAGCCATACAGGCCAGGTAGGCAGTAGGAGCACACATGTTTAGTCCCAGCACTCAGGAGATAGAGACAAGAGACAGATGAATCTCTGTGAATTCAAGGCTACCCTGAGCTACACAAGAGCTGATCCAGAAACAGATCCAGGTGGTGACAGCTCACACTTTAATCCCAGTATTTGGGAGTCACACACCTTTAATCCCAGCACTAGGGAGGTAGAGACAGGAATGATACAGCTGGGCAGAGAGAAACATAAAGGGGAAGAGACAGGAACTCACTGGAGTGGGGAGTCTGAGGATTCGTGTAGACTGGTCTTTTGACCTGAAGGTTTGGTAGAAGTAAAAGGTCTCTCTAGTGGTTGGCTGCTTTGCATCTCCAATCTTCAGCTTGAACCCCAATATCTGTCTCTGGATTTTTATTATTCATGCTACCATCCCTCATTTCAGACAGCAAATTAGAGAGCACAAAAAAGGAAAAACAAAGGAATGAACAGACAAGGATCTAACAACAGGGCAGTCTGACCTGTTAATCTAGGGTAGCCAGGTATGAGACAAGTAGGGTACTCATCAGAGTAAGACCACAGCGATGAGTGCAAACTGGTAGAGGTGATGGGGGAAACACCAGAGATAAAATCAGTATTATGTTAGATGGTATGCACAACCTTTGATGAGGGAGGCTAGATATCAAAAGTAAAGAGAAAGTAAAGAAGGGCAAGAGTTTGAAATGTAGTACTTTTCTTCCCTTCCCCCTTCCTTCCTCTAAGCATACCTCCCCCAAATATGAGGTGATGTTTGTTATATTGTTAATTTATATGTATAGGTGTTTTGCTTTTATATATGTCTATGCATCATGTGTGTGTGGTGCCAGTGGAAGCAAGAAAAGGGTATTAGGTCCCCTAGAACTGGAGTTTACAGATGGTTGACTGCCCCCATGTGAGTACTAGGAATCCAACTCAGGTAAGAGCACCTAGTGCTTTTAACTCCTGGGCATCTCTACCACTGTCTGTTTTTCTTGTCATTTTTGGAGAAGGGGGGTTTCAAGACAGGGTTTTCTGTGAGTCCTGGCTGTCCTTGCTCTGTAGACCAGGCTGGCCTTGAACTTGCAGATCCACCTGTCTCTGCCTCCCAAATGCTAGAATTAAAGGGATGCACAACCATCTCCCGGCTCCATCGTTTGTTTTTAAGGCAAGGTCTCAGTATATAGTTCAAGTTGGCTTAGTACTTGAGATCATCCTGTCTCAGCCTCCAGAGTACTAGGATCAAGAAGGAAGCAGAAGCAGGCAATCTCTGTGAGCTAAAGACCTACCTCATCTACACAGTGAGTTCTAGGTCAGCAAGAGCTAGTATTAAAATCCTATCTTATCTTAATTTTCAAAAGGATAACAGATGGAAGAAACAAATAACAAATGCCAAGTTGAATAGAAGGTATCAGAGACTATAGAGCAATTTAGATAAAACTTAAGGTATTTCAGACTATGAGCATTTACCGCACTAGCAGAGATTCTAAGTTCAGTTCTCAGCACACATGTTAAGTGGCCAACTAACTGAAACTCTTCTGGCCTCCATGGACACTGCACACATGAGAGTAACTTATATACTCAGGCATACACATATATATGTAAAGAGTAACAAATCTTTTTTAAAATAAGGTAATTATATTTGACAATATTCACTGGTTGTGAAATCTACTGATGCTATGAAATCTAGCATGCTTTCAATTCAGAAAAAGTGAAGACATGATTCATTTTTGTTTCATCAAACTGATTTCAAACAAATGTCCTAAAAATTGCCTTAAAAGAGGAAAGGGTTTATGGATGTTTGTGGAAGTTCTGCAAGTAACTACAGTGTAACCTCTCTCCTCTCTAGATGTTGGCAATATAAATTATAACAGTTAAACTATTAAAAAGACAAAGAAATCTTGTACATTTTTAAACTATAACATGCACCAGATTACAACTTTTAACAACAACAACAACAACAAAAGCTACATTTTCTACTTTATGCCTACCTGAAAAGAAAAGAAAAAAAACCTCACTGGAATTCTTAAGACTTTAATCTCTGAAAAACTGGGGAAGGACAACTAACAAAACAGCTCACAAAAGTGATGTAAATTCAGTTAAGAGTGACTAGCACTAACAGGACTATAGGTTATCCCAGGACACAAAAAGCCATAAAATAAAACACAATGCTCCAGCAATGGTGTTGGAAAGCTGGCTCAGCAGTTAAGAGCACTGGCTGCTTTAGCAGCAGACCTGGGTTTGGCTCCAGCAACCATCTGACAGCTCCCACACAGTGGGCAGATCATGACCACCTGTAACACCATTCCAGGGATCTGATGCCCTTCATATAGTCTCTACAGCCACTGCACAGAGACAAAGACAGAGAGAGGACTACACATTAGCAAAATAAATCTTTTTTAAAAAAGAAGCAATGGTCAGTCAAGTTTGCCCAATTGAGTGCTTTTGTGGGTTTTGGGTTTGTGTTGTTGTTTTGTTTTGTTTTGTTTGGAGACAGGATTTCACTATGTAACCCTAGCTGTACTGGAACTAGCTCGGTGGACCAGGCTGGCCTTGAACTCACAGACATCCACCTGCTTCTGCCTCCTGAGTGCTGGGATTAAGGGCATATGCCATCACCTCCTGGCCATTATGCTATTTTTTTCACATGTAATTAAATAAATAGAGTAAAATTTAAGGTAGTGCCTGTGCTATTTAAGAAATAAAGAGAATAAGCCGGGCAGTGGTGTCATACGCCTTTAACCTCAGCACTTGGAAGGCAAAGGCAGGCGGATCTCTGGGAGTTCGAGGCCAGCCTGGACAGCTAGTGCTGTTACGCAGAGAAACCTGGGGTGGGAGTGGGGTGGAGGAAGGCTGGTCTGCTACACCAGGTACCTTGTATCAAGTTATTTTCCAAGTTCTCTATTGTTTTAAAATGGATTATCTTCTAGTTCCTACTGAGAGCAACATAAAACCATGTTGATGTTTCTTCCTAAACAAGAAAGCAGATTAACTTTAAGATGCCATCTAGCACACTCATAATGAGCAGGAAGATGAGAAACCACAGTCAGGTGCAAACACAGGCGGAGAACGCTTTGGTTCTGTTCTAATTCAATTTAGACCCTAGAACACAGAAGACACAGAAGCAGTCCATAAATAGGACTAAATGGGTGAGCCATTTTCCTATACTCCACTCCTATCCAACAACTTATTAGTCTTTCATAACTTTATCTTAAAGATCAAAAATAGTAAGCTAGAATATTTGGCATAAATACATGTGATTTCAAATAATATGAAAACTACATCCTTTTAAATGGCTGAAGTGCATTTTGCTGTAGTACCACAGTTAAAAACAAGAACCTAGCTGGGAGTGTAGGTCAGTGTAGGGGACTTGCCTACTGTGCATAATTTAATATCCAACACAATATTAAAGCAAACTTTGTAAGTGTACTTTGAGAAACCAAATCAACAGGTTGAAATTTATCACAGTGAAATGGAAAGTCTTCTATAATGCCTCCTCTACTTTTTCCTGATTGTCTCTGAATTTTCTAAAGAATGAAATATTTTTAAAAAATGTAATTTACAGTAATACTTCCTGTCACTCTTTTTTCTTTCTTTTCTTTTCTTTTTTTTATTGGTTTTTCAAGACAGGGTTTCTCTGTATAGCCCTGTAGCCCTGGCTGTCCTGGAACTCATTCTGTACACCAGGCTGGCTTCAAACTCAGAGATCTGCCTGCCTCCCAAGTGCTGGGATTAAATAAGTATACCAGTACCGCCCAGCTCCCTGTCAATCTTATAAAGGCTAAAATTAATGGCAAGGGAGGCGGAGTATCGGGCACAGCATACTTGAATTGACCCATATAAGTAATTATTTCCCCTGTCCTTAGCACTTTCCCACATCAAGGAACTTCCTTTTGTCAGCATGTAAGCTCAGTACTGAGAAAGCAGACTCAGAAGGCTACAAGATCATGGGGGTGGGGGTGGGCAGTACCACTTCCTCTTACTTGTAGAGCAGGCCTGTAAAAACCATGTTTCTCTCAAGTATCAGTAGTGTAGTGAGAACAAAAGTTCAGTTTGTATATAACAATTTAAGAGACATTTTTCCTCCCTGAATCTTTTCTGGTTATATTACCTACAATTCATATATTTGCGGGGGTAGGGAGGAGAGCTTCTAAAATAAATTCTCAACGTTGTCAAAATACTTTAGACATTACCTTTTATGTGTAAATTTGAGAAAAATAATATATAGTACATTTCTGAAATGACATAATAAAGAAAAAAACTTGCCTGGCTAATAGGAAAAAATGTACAACAGTAAACTCAGTCAGTTATGGAATAAACAGGCAACCACACCAAAAACAATCCTTTTTTTAAAAAACCTGTATCAGGATTGTCAATATAGCTAAATATACTAAAGACACTGTTAAGCCTAATAACCTGAGTTCAAATCCCCAGACTCACATGGTAAAAGAAACCGACTCCCTCAAATTGCCTTTTAAGCAAGTGTGTATCACAATATTTTCTAATCCACATTTAGCGGAACATGGTGGTACATACCTGTAAGCCCAGCAGTCAGGAGGATGAGAGAAGAGGGCCACCAACTGGAGTTTAGCCTGGGCTACGTAAGCAAGACCCAATCTCAAAGAAAAGCAAATCTATGTTAAACTTAGAACCTAACAGCTACAGAGTCACTACCAGTGAATAAGCCTTAACAAACCCACTAAGGTTGCCTTTTCTGTTCTAATTCCTGCTAAGTAAAATAGATAGCAGAAGAGACTTCCACAAAGCAAGAAGATGGAATTCAAAGATTTAGCAAGTATGACTGTTTCCAAGCAACACCCCAAGCTCTTAACAGGTACTGAGTTGGTTTTGGGGGGGTAAAATTTATGGGACAGTCACAAGTCACATAGTAATTAGTTTAGCTGACTTTCTAGCCTCCATATTATAACAGCAGTTAAACAGTTAAATTATTTAAAATTTTGACATACAGATTCTCTTTCAAGCACCTAAAGGAGACACTATCTTCCAATGATATTTTGCTGAATTTTTCTTCCAATGATACTTTGCTGAATTTTACAAAAAATTTCAAATTCTACTTGCATTTGCAATCTTCAAGACTCAGTTATTTATGCAAGATTTATATCCTTGGGGCTGGAGAGATGGCTCAGAGGTTAAGAGCAATGACTGCTCTTCCAGAGGTCCTAAGTTCAATTCCCAGCACCCACATGGTGGCTCACAACCATCTGTAATGAGATCTGGCACCCTCTTCTGACATGCAGGCAAACATGCAGACAAAACGTTATGTAAATAAAAAATAAATATTTTTTAAAAATTATTTATATCCTCATCCACAGATCAAAAAGCTCACAACTTGCCACATTCTAAGTACAATAAAGTCAATCCTTATAACAATGTAAGCAGAATCAAAATTTTTGACCATACAAAAAAACCCTGTCTCGAAAAACCAATTATATACCCTGTCTTGAAAAACCAGATTATATGCACTTTATATACACTTTACATCATAAAGAGCCATGTTATAACAGGACTTATTTAAAACTATTATGATAGGTTTTTTTGTTTGCTCTGTTTTGTTTTGCTTTTTTGGACTTTCGAGACAGGATTTCTCTATAGTTTTGGTGCCTGTCCTGGAACTAGCTCTTGTAGACCAGGCTGGCCTCGAACTCACAGAGATCCACCTGCTTCTTGTTTGTTATTTTTGAGACAAGGTTTCCCTGTGTAGTCCTGCCCTGAAACTCATTCTGTAGACCAGGATGGCCTGCCTCTGCCTCCAAAGTGCAAGGAATAAAGGCATGCACCACCACCACCCAGCCTGATGATTTTTTTTTTTAAGATTTATTTATTTATTATGTATACAACATTCTGCCTTCATGTATGCCCACACACCAGAGGAGGGCGCCAGATCTCACTACAGATGGTTGTGAACCACCATGTGGTTGCTGGGATTTGAACTCAGGACCTCTGGAAGAGCAGACAGTGCTCTTAACCACTGAGCCATCTCTCCAGCCCCCCTGATGATTTATTTTTTAACATGATACTGGGCTCTGCAGTTTAGAGCACTGACTCCTCTTCCAAAGGTCCTGAGTTCAATTTCCAGCAATCACAAGGTGACTCACAGCCATCTATAATGGGATCTGATGCCCTCTTCTGACAAGCAGCTGTATATATAGATAAAGCACTCAGACATAAAATAAATAAATCTTTTTTTTAAAGCACTTTCCTGTTCTTCCAGAGGACCTGAGTT